>NC_134899.1:51547583-51550083 GCF_041734735.1 Babylonia areolata | reverse complement strand
GTCTTTTTCTTCTTCTTCTTTTTTTTTTTTTTTTTTTTGTCTTCTATTTTTTTCCTTTTTTTCTTTTTTCTTTTCGCATGGTCACCTTTCCCGGTCGATCACACTTAGGCATCCGCCATCGTTCACACCGATCGATTAAACGACGAATACCAAGAGGACAAGTTAGCTCAATCAACGTTTGGCCCTTCACACAGGAAGCACACACAGGTTGGGCATCACATTTGCCCATTTTGGGGGTAATCATGTGGCAACCGTGACCCATTTGCCGTTACACATTTGACTGTTTTCTTGGCGACTAGGTGGGGGGACACCACGAAAGGGATTATTGTCAATAAAACGCAGAAGTTTACAGTTGCGTCACGGCAGCAAAATGGGGCAACCCTCGAGTGGCCATATTTCCGCCCGAGCGAGCGCAGCGGTTGAGCTGGTGCTAGAGGCAGACGCTGAACGATCTTCCACTAATAAAGTAAATGGAGGGTGAAATCGCCAGCCGTGCGAGGAGATGGAGAGAATAATTTTCGAAGATGGGGGGGGGGGGGGGGGGTGGAAGTTCCCCGAACTCGGTCAGCCTACTCCGGCAATGATTAAGGGGGGGCGACATCGTGTCGGAAAACTAAAAATCAACAGCAACGACAACTACTACTGCAACAACTACATCTCCATCTGCAACAACAGCAGCAGCAACAAAACATCGAAAACAAAATAACAACAACTACTACTACTACTACTACTACTACTACTACTACTACTGCAACTACAGCTACAACTACAACAACGACAACAAAGCATCAAGCGCTTCTTCGTAATAGATATGATCACAAGGATACCGATTAACAGTAGGTAATGTACATGACAAACAGTAAAGGAAAAAGCGATCAGTTGTGATGAAATGGCTCAACACCATTTTTCTGAACGTGCATTCTCTCTCTCTCTCTCTCTCTCTCTCTCTCTGTCTCTGTCTGTCTGCGTCTGTTGGCCTGCCTTGAGTGACCTCAGACAAAAACTAATCCAACCAAAATATTATAAAGATCCATCTAACTTTAGATTTAATTTGCTCATGTCGTCAAGACATGAGTCTACTCTGTGTAACTTGGCCATTTATATATATATATGAGGCATTGAAGAGATTGAGAATAGTTACCACGTGAATGTTGTTGAACATCTGTGTTAGATATTTTTAGGTTGGTTTGTGTTGAAGATGCATAGTGTGTCATGTAAAATCTTATTTCTCTTTCTTTAATGTCACCCCCTTCAGTAAGGGGCTTTGGCCTTTATCTGAATAAAAAAATCGTTATCGTTATCGTTATCTCTGTCTGCGTCTGTCTGTCTGTCTGTCTCTCTCTCTCTCTCTCTCTCCCGTTCTGATTAGTACCTGCTATGTCACCAGAGCTTTTCAGCTAATGACATTAAACATTTCAGTGTTCGCTGTTCAGTGCTCTCTCTCTCTGTCTCTCTGTCTCTCTCTCTCTCTCCCGTTCTGATTAGTACCTGCTATGTCACCAGAGCTTTTCAGCTAATGACATTAAACATTTCAGTGTTCAGTGCTCTCTCTCTCTCTCTCTCTCTCTCTCTCTCCCTCTCTTCGTGTTTGAGGAACCCTACTTCGGTGACTGCTTGGCATATCAACTGGTCCTTCCGTGTGTCATTAATATCTCCTACAAGTCACCCACCCCCATCCCCAAAAATCCACCCACCCACCCACCCACACACACACACACACACTCTCTCTCTCTCTCTCTCTCTCTCTCTCTCTCTCTCTCTCCTTCAACTGACAGTTGGCAGTGTTGAAGGTAAAATTAATAACAGAGGTTGAGATAGGAGTTGAATGAATGCTAATTGGGGAACTACTTCTTCTTCGTTCGTGGGCTGCAACTCCCACGTTCACTCGTATGTACAAGAGTGGGCTTTTACGTGCATGACCGTTTTTACCCCGCCATGTAGGCAGCCATACACCGTTTCTGGGGTGTGAATGTTGAGTATTTTCTTGTGTTTCCATAACCCACCGAACGCTGACATGGACTGCAGGATCTTAAACGTGCGTATCTGATCTTCTGTTTGCGTATGCACACGAAGGGGGATTCAGGAACTAGCGGGTCTGCACATAAATATGTTGACCTGGGAGATCGGAAAAATCTCCACCCTTTACCCGCCAGGCGCCGTTACCGAGATTCGAAGCCGGGACCCTCAGATTGAAAGTCCAACGCTTTAACCACTCGGCTATTGCGCCCTTCTGACTGGGGAACGATACACAGGTAGACACACTGAGAGAGAGAGACAGTGAGTGTTCTGGCCGCCCCAGAGAGAGAGAGAGAGAGAGAGAGAGAGATCCCCTCTTACCCTCCAGTACTGTCTTGTCGCTGATGTTGATTTCTTCTTCTTCTTCTTCCTTCTCATCCCTCCTCCTCCTCCTCCTCCTCCTTCTTCTTCTTCTTCTTCTTCTTCTTCTTCTCCTCTTCCTCCCTCCTCCTCCTCCTTCTTCTTCTGCTCCTCCTCCTCTTCC
>NC_134899.1:51525083-51540083 GCF_041734735.1 Babylonia areolata | reverse complement strand
AGCAGGCTTCTAACCGTACTGAGTTCAACTCACAGCACATGCCGCAAAGCGGACGACAGTCTCACTGCAGTGACGGTGTCCAACCATTGACATGAGGAGGTAACTCTCGTGGCGCAAATCTATTGAAACTCGAATGTGAACTGTAAGCTGGTAAGCGCCCGTCGGTCATTTTTCGAGGCGCCTCTCTGAATCACACATCGAGTGTGTCGCACGCACAGTCAACTGCCTAACGTTCTACTCTATTGTCTTGTCTGCTCTACTTCTTATCTTCTCATAACTATTGTAGATAATAGAAGAACCCTTTTGTGACTGTTCTCTACACGTTCCGGGCCTGCGCGTGGATGTTTTCTCTCCTTTAATACAGTAAATCAGAAATTCTTTTGTACCGTCCACTTTTATAAGAAACGTTTACTCGGTTCACTGTGACAACACGGCTACATCATTTAATCCCTACGCAATGATATATTATAACCCCCCCCCTCCCCCCAAGTAAGCACAAAGCTTATGCTGACACGTTGAAAGAACCGAGGTAAATAGATTCCCGTTGACAAAGTATGGGGCGAAATGATACATGAATAAGAAGAGAATCAGCGCTTGTTTGCCTTCTTCTATTTTGTTATTATGTATTTTGATGATTTATTTTTTTGGGGGGTGGGGGTGGGGGTGGGGGTGGGTCAATTGGTGGAGGATAGCATCTCTTTGTAGGCGATTACAAGCTTATGTTTGTTTTGTTCTTTTTTCTCTCTCTCTCTCTCTCTCTTTCTTTTTTTGTTTTTTTGTTTTTTTGTTTTTTGTTGTTTTTTTCTTTTTTTTTGATAAAGGTGGTTAATATAATCTAATGTCCAAAGATAGTGAGATGTTCCTTTGTTCTTTGTTTTCGACTTGGTTTGTTTTGTTATGTTTTAACCACCAGACACAGTGAAGAAATGTGTGGAAACAATGTGAATAGTGTGTGTGTGTGTGTATGTTATGTATGTACAGTCGTTGACACAGGCCTGCATTTCATATACACGGCTTCACACACACAGACACAGACACTCACACAGGCACGCACGCACACACACACACACACACACACACACACACACACACACACACACACACACACACACACACACACACACACACACACACACACACACACACACACACACACATCAGCCTACGCTCTGAATACAATTAAGGCAATCTTCTCAGTCACCCTCCCCACCATCACCACCCCCCGCCAGCCCCCCAGCCCCCGTCCCGTCCCCCTTTATCCCCCCCCCAGCCCCCCTCCGAAAACCTCTTCCTCCCGCTTATCTTGAACCCAGTGAATAAGATTAGTCCCCCCTCCCCCCCCCCTCTCCCCCCAACACTGAAGTGGAGCCCGTGGGCAAGAGAAGACGACTCTCATCAAACGGCAAACCTCGGTTGTCTTCCCGTGCAATCTCTCGCGAGATCTGACAGGGGAACGAGAGCTGGTCATGAATAACCAAACTGGACCACTTGGATGGATGCAGACGTCATTTTGCGGTCGGCATTATGCATATCTGGATGAAGGGGAGGGGGAGAGAGAGAGAGGGAGGCGGGGGGCGGGGGGGGGGGGGGGGGGGGGGGGGGGGGGGCACGGACAGAGACGGAAGACAAGAGAGATGAGGATGGACAGAAAGATCCGACAGTTTCAGAGGCCAAGGGAAACACACACACAGAGAGAGAGAGAATACTTTCAACCCAGGGCAATATTCCTTTGAAGTTCAAAGACAGCGTGAAAGTTAAACAAGCAAAAAAAAAAAAAAAAAAAGGTATTCGGAAGCATGTTGCATCTCTCTCTCTCTCTCTGTCTCTCTGCCTCTGTGTGTGTGTGTGTGTGTGTGTGTGTGTGTGTGTGTGTGTGTGTGTGTGTGTGTGTGTGTGTGTGTGTGTGTGTGTAGTTCATGCGACTCTGCCTGTCTATCTGTCTGTCTCGCTGTTTCTCTGGCCCTCTCTTCGACTCCCTCTGTCTCTGTCTCTCCCTCTGTCTCTGTCTCTCTCTCTGTCTCTGTCCCTGTCTCTCTCTCATACTGAGATAGGGAGAGAGAGAGAGAGGGACGGTGGGGAGAAAGAGCAGCATACAGACTGTGAGATACCAAGAGGCAGTTTCAGAAACAAAAACACAAACAGAATGATCGAAATTCAAAAAAGACCCAATGGAGAGAGAGAGAGAGAGAGAGAGGGGGGGGGGGACGGGGAGGGGGGGGGGGAGGGGATGAGCAATAGAGGCATAAAGAGTGGAAATGACAGAGACAGACTGAGACTGTATTGAAAGAGAACACTGAACAGTGAAATGTTTAATGTCATTAGCTGTAAAGCTCTAGTGACATAGTAGGTACAAATCGGAACAAAAATAGTGCAAAACAGATCAAAGGAACAGAAAGGAAAAAACCATAATTGAAGCAACATAAACTGCTAAGGGGATAAGCGGCACTTTAGTGCTTTGTCATTTGCTTAACTCTCTCCATACGAACGGCGAAAGAGACGATGTTAACAGCGTTTCACCCCAATTACCATCATCAAAATATTGCAAGTGGAAGGCTCTTATACTGAAGAGGTGAATGTTGACAAAGACTACCACAATTCTGACGACGGAAGCTAAAGGTTGGGTCATTCAGACACCCACTGGACATCCGAGGGGTCTGTGTAGAGGAGAAGAGAGGACTGGCCGTACTGAGTGAGTTAAAAAAAAAAAAAAAAGTCCATGTGGCAGGGGGGTACTGTGCCTTTAATTCCCAGTCGTTCGTCTCCAAGGTTTGGACAGTGCACAAGAAACAGTAGTGAAGTAGAGAGAGAGAGAGAGAGAGGCGGCGACAGACAGAGACAGGGGGAAACAGGGGGAATACTTCCAACCAAGTGCAATATATTTTTTTGAAATCAAAGACAGTTACATACGCAAAAAGCTATTCGTACACATGTTGTATTTCTCTCTCCATCGCTCTCTCTCTTTTACCCCCTCTTCTCTCTCCCTCTCTCTCTCTCTCTCTCTCTCTCTCATACAGATAGAGAGAGCGGGGGGAAGAGAGAGTAGCATACAGTTAGATAGGAAGGGGCAGTTTCCGAAACAAAGACGCAAACAGAATAATCGAAATTCAAGATCCAGAGGGAGAAAGAAAGAGAGAGACAGAGAAAGAGACAGAGACAGACAGAGAGGCAAAGACAGACAGGCAGACATCACTCTCACACACACACACACACACACACACACACACACACACACACACACACACACACACACACACACACACACATACACAGAGAGAGAGAAGGGTGTCGTGGGAACAGTCTATACACACTTCAAATCGGACATAGGCAGATCAGGATTATTTCACGAGGCTGCATGAAATGTCATGGCCCTGACGAGACATACATGACAATGTGCGGGGACCACACCAGTGACAGTACCAGACAGTCCTGCCTTGCTACCCATGCCGGGGTTGCTGGGGTCTTCCGAACACATGGCTGGATAGAAACTCATCCATTCGTCTCGTATGTGTTGCTGAGTGCGTGGATCCGAGAACGGTCGCAGTTTAACATGCCGCACAGAGAGAGAAAGAGAGAGAGAGGGAGAGAGAGATACAGACACATTCACAGACGCGCGCACACAGAGATCCCTGTGGCAGTCCCATGGTGCAGACATCCAATCTCCAAGGCGTAGGACGACGGTTCTTTCCATATCTTCGTAGCAGCTCAATGAGGTGCGTGAACTGGACTCTATAGCAAGCATCTTCAAGGTGAGGTGCTAGTGCTAGTGCTTCTTCTTTTCTTTGAAATCCTGTAGCACAGCGGACAGAACGCAAGCTGACAGCTAACACAATGGACGCACACATTTGGTTGGTAAAGAAGACTTTAATGGACTGAATAATGACTGGAAAAATGACCGTAAATCTGACCTGAAATCTACTGGAAATCCGAAAAAAGGTAAAACCCTGTAACACCCAGTTCATGAGGACTCATAAGTAACTGAGTTGTTATTCTTTCAGAGAATGACAATGTTTCCATTCTGATAGAGTTCATGTGATGATCACATGAAGAGGCACTGTTTCAGAGAATGACAATGCTTCAATTCTAATAGAGTTCATGTGATAACATGAAGAGGCACTGTTTCAGAAAATGACGATGCTTCCATTCTGATAGAGTTCATGTGATGACATGAAGAGGCACTATTTCAGAAAATGACAATGTTTCCATTCTGATAGAGTTCATGCGATAACATGAACAAGAACACAAAAAAAGCAGAGGGAAAAGACACTGCTTTAAAAAGCGGGGGAGAAAGAGAGGCAAAATTTAATAAAGTAACGCAGACAGCATCATGGATCTTCTGACTTCATCACGGGGGTTTTTAATAAGAGCTACAGCAGATTGATTCCAGTGTCTCGCTCAATCACAAACATCGCCGTTGGATTAAGATCCGAAATGTGTGCGACACGTAGTAATTAGTATGGAGACGGCGTTTGCGTGCTGTGAGAAAGATGACTGAGATAAAGTAGACAGAAGGGGGGGGGGGGGGGGGGGGGGGGGGGGGGGGGGGGGGGGAGTGGGGGGGTGAAGGAGGGGGAGCAAAAGAGAGAGAGAGAGAGAGAACGAACGAACGAACGAAAATGTTTTAATGAACTTTGGCCATGGACCACAATTCAAAACCAGGGGACTGGGGGTGGGCACGGGAAGGGGTATTATAACACTTGAATAGATGACACAATATCATAATGTTCATGGACTTGACATTAATTCTACGTAATTAGGTCTGAGTATATGATTTCTCCTTTTGATCGCATGGAAAATAAATTTTGATAAATGGCAATTTCTCTGCTTGTTGTTTGATTGGAGAAGTGAACTAAGAGACATGTTTAAACAGTCTTGAAGAAAATTTGTCCGTAAATCAATATATACAGAACAAACAACAAATGGTATCCATCTTCTAGTTCACCTTGGCAAAAAGGACAATGTTTTAGAACACCATTTTCAGTGTACCTATTATCATTATTTAAAGGAAGCACATTAAATCTGGCCTGAGACAACGCCACTCTGAAACAATATTCATCAGCTTTTGTTATGTATTTTTCTTTTTCAAATATATGATCTGTAACATGAATATCTGTCTCTATCACTAATAGTATCCGACCATTCTTGAATGAAGATATCTATAAGTCTTTGCTTGAAAGTAATAAGAAGTCCTTTCACATCACCAAACCTTGTTGCAACCACACAAAATTAAAACCTGTTGTACATAATATTTCTCTAACTTGAGAAGCCCAACACTGTTTTTCATGTAAATCTACTCCAAGCAACATCTGATAAGCCATGTATGGCAGTCTATTTCGATCCATCTGCAGTATTCTAAACCAGTACCTTATAACATTTAAGAACGAGTTTACAAATAACGGATATCTACCAAGATCACCATGAACCACTTTGGCGTTTTCACTGGCACTCCCAAAAATCGCTTACATGCTAATAAATGATTTTTTTTCTACAGAGAGAGACTGTGTGTGTGTGAATGTTCGTTCGTCTTCAGTTTAACGTCTTCCCACTTGAAGTGATTTTAGGCGAAAAAAAAACCAAACAAACAAAAAAAAACGTGGGGGTAGGGGTTGTGGGAGGTGGGTGGGGGGTAAAAGTGTGTATATGTGTGGAGGGTGAATAGGGAGAGACAACGCTAGGGAAAATAGAAGCGTTCCTTTGTTCCACGGTGTGTGAATGTGTGTATGTGTGTGTTGGTGGTGAATGACGGAGGTAGAGAGAGAAGGGGGAGGAGGAAGTTGTTGTTCACGTTTGCGTCCTTCAAACATCAACGAACGCTGACGTAAATTTATTGCTCAGCTCTTGCGCTTGCGTGAAGTTTGAAGACGCTGGCAGATTTGCACTTACGTTGATTTGACAAATGAGACTTCTCTCTCTCTCTCTCTCTCTCTCTCTCTCTCTCTCTCTCTACCACAATTGCTAAAATGTGACAGCATGCTTTAAAACTAGGAACCTATGAATTCATATATTTTATGCATTGAAAATTCGAAACAATTTCGTAAGTAATTTTAATAAGTAATGCCCTCAGTACTGGCTGTCAGTTGTGAAAATTACTGAAAATCTGAAGATTTAGGAAATTCCACTTTCTTGCATGCATGGCTTGTTCATGTTTTCGTTTTTCCTTGATAGGCATTCTACATTGTTCTTTTTGTTTCTGGGGGCCGGAGGCCTATGGAATAAAATTGTGTTCTTGTTCTTATTGTTCTTGTTCTCTCTCTCTCTCTCTCTCTCTCTCTCTCTCTCTCTCTCTCAAGCTCCTCTCTCTCTCTCTCTAGCTCTATTATCCACCACACACACATTCTCTCTCTCTCTCTCTAGTTCCATTCTCTCTGTCTCTGTCTCTCTGTCTCTCTGTCTCTCTCTCTAGCTCCATTATCCACCACACACACACACTTTCTCCCTCTCTCTCACTAGCTTTATTATTCACCACTCTCTCTCTCTCTCTCTAGCTTTTATTATGCACCACTCTCTCTCTCTCTAGCTTTATTATTCACCACTCTCTCTCTCACACACACTCTCTCCCCCTCTTGCTCCTCCCCCTCCCCCCCGTCACGAATTCGTACAGTATGATAATAATAAAAGTCCATCACATTACTACTACAGACCACGGGCAGGAAGACTTGGCAACACGTTCAACTGGGGCAACGCCCGTGATTAAAAACAACAGCAGCAACAGCAGCAGCCCCCAGTTATGGAACAACGTTGGAGTCAGAAGCGAGAAAGAGGACAGTAAATCGGTGCGTAGTTTTGGAGTCGGGCCGTTATGATCTGACCAGTGTCTTCTGCCGGGTCGAGACGTCACGAACTGTGGGGAGGACAAGATAGAATTTTGATGAACCAAGGAAACCAGAACTGAAACAATATGACAAACTGATATTCGTCACGGCTGTCAAACGCCACTGCAAAAAAAGCAAGCGTGATCGATTTTCGGGCGAGGAAGACAGATGAATTGCCCCTTATTGTTTGTTTGCCAAGTTTGATTGGTAATGCGAGGTGGGTTGAGATTTAACGCAGAGATTGATGAGGGTTACAAGCAAAACGAATTCGCGTGGTCTGATACCAGTGTCTGGGTTGAGGTGACCGGGTGACTGAGTTCGTTTTCTTTGCAACGAAATGGCAACAGCAAATGGCTTTTAAAATCGTCTGCGAAACACAGGTACTGGACTTACAGAAAGAGAGGGAGACATACATATAGACGCACGCGCGCGCACGCGCACACACACATACGCGCGCGCGCACACACACGCACACACACACACACACACACTCTCTCTCTCTCTCTCTCACACTTACTCACTCACTCACTCGTCACACACACACACACACACACACACACACACACACACACACACACACACACACACACACACACACACACACACACTGCGTAAGACAAAGAGACAGACAGACAACTTGACAGGTACAGAGATTAGCCAAGTCATCAGATATAAACAGAAAATCTGCGAATTCTATAGAATTCAACGTGAAGAGGGTTGTTTGTGCTGTTGTTGAATTAAGTTCTCACTTTCGACATAACCAGGAAATCGAATTTCGCTGCCAAACAAATGTTGATATTCTGAATGGACTCTTATGGAAAGGAATTAGGAGCGAGAGACAGAGACAGAGCGAGAGATACAGAGAGACACACAGAGAGAGAGACAGAGAAAGAGACACACAGAGAGAAAAAGACAGAGAGAGAGAGAGATAAAGCGAGAGAGGGATAGAGACACAGAGACACTGACAGAGCGAGACAGACAGACAGACAGAGAGACAGAGACAGAGAGAGAAGACAAAGCGAGAGAGAGACAGAGATAGCGAGAGACAGAGACAGACAGACAGACAGACACACACACACACACACACACACACACACACACACACTCACACACACACACTCACACATACTCACAGAGAGAGAGAGAGGGACAGACAGACAGACAGACAGACAGAAAGACAGAGAGACAGACAGGTGCAGAGAGAGACACAGAGAGAGAGAGACAGACTGACAGAGAGAGAGAGGCGGACACGAACGCATTGTTAACTCTACAAGGGCTGGGCGAATTACATCACGGACATCACTGGAATCGAACTCAAGACCCTGGCTACCTGGCTGGCCGGGTTTGCCGTTCTCCGAGGCCCACGCCGCTCCGTATCGTAAAACTTTGTACCGTTTTTTCTTGTCGGGTAGAACGTCAACACGACTTACCAAGAAAGAGAGTTTTGCCGCAGTGGTTGTGGATGTCCTTTTTACGATAAACACTGGTAAAAAAAACAACAACAACTTTGAACGGAAATGAAAGCAGTACGGACTGAAGCATCTTCTCATTTTATATTTTGGGATGAAACGCTGCCAGTCTTGATTCCAGAGTCGTGCTGGTATGCTCTAAAGCAATGGACAACAACATTTTATTTTCTTTCTTTACTCTCTCCATACGAACGGCGAAAGAGACGACGTTAACAGCGTTTCATCCCAATTACCATCATCAAAATATTGCAAGCGGAACGCTCTTATACTGAAGAGGTGAATGTTGACAAAGAATACCACAGTTCTGACGACGGAAGCTAAAGGTCGGGTCATTCAGACACCCACTGGACATCCGAGGGGTCTGTGTAGAGGAGAAGAGAGGACTGGCCGTACTGAATGAGTTAAACAGTGGTATACAAAGTGTGTGCTCGTGCTAAACGAACAAAGGGAGTGAGCGAAAGAGAAAAAAAAAAAAAGAGAAATAGAGAAAACGAGAGACGGAGAGCATATTATGATGGTATGTGCAGTATGTGTGTACCCATGCTTTTTCCTCGATGAAAATGAATATCAGTGTCCAGTCCCGTTTGCCGCTCACGCGTGCGCATGCGTATTGAGGGATCTACGCTTTCCGGTTGCTCCGTCATATCAATCATATTAGCGTTAAGTTTTCCGAGGGTTTTAAAAACGTTTATTTAAATCTATGAAATTGGCGTTGTTTTAGGGGGAGTGGCGGGAAGGGGGGGGGACAAATCTGAACCGTAAGCAAACTATTCACTGATACAGTGATAAGGTTGCTCATCCAACCCAGTCTATGAGACTTTGAAAATTCTTCTTCTTCTTCGTTCCTGGGCTGCAACTCCCACGTTCACTCGTATGTACACGAGTGGGCTTTTACGTGAATGACCGTTTTTACCCCGCCATGTCGGCAGCCATACTCCGTTTTCGGGGGTGTACATGCTGGGGTATGTTCTTGTTTCCATAACCCACCGAACGCTGACATGGATTACAGGATTTTTAACGTGAGTGTTTGATCTTCTGCTTGCCGTACACACAGGTAGAGGGTTCAGGCACAAGCAGGTCTGCACATACGTTGACCTGGGAGATCGGAAAAATCTCCACCCCTTTACCCACCAGGTGCCGTTACCGAGAATCGAACCTGGGGCCGTCAGGTTGAAAGTCCAGCGTTTTAACGACTCGGATATTGCGTCCGTCGGAGTCTGAAAATGAAAATACCTTCACCGACGTTCCACCAGCACTAGCACTGTCTTAGACTCGAACCATCAACCCACGTACACTCGGTCGGTACTAAGAGGGCAGTGCAAAAGAGACCAAAATGATGATTTTTCATGATTTGGGCTTTTGATGGATTTTGATTCTTGAACATCTCTTCTATCATATGCATACGTTTTCCACTGTAAAGATGTCTTTAACAATGAAAAAAATGCCAATAAAGATTGCTTGCTGAATCACGGAAGTGTTTATTTTGTTCAATTTCGACGCAATCGTCAAGTTTCTGGTGTTGACAACATACCTTGGACTTGCTCAATGATGAGTAAACCTACAACCATAAGACTTTGCATGATTGTTTTATGACATGTGATTGAAGTTTTGTCGTGAGTATGTATGAAAATATTTTCTGGGTTTTAATTCATAGCGGTTCCAATCTTTTTACCCGTTGTAAATTTTGAGGATTTCTCAATATCCCACATTTTAAAAATTCACAAAAAATACAATAATTGAAGAATCAACACAATCTCACGTGAAAATGAAGACAATGGCATTGGTTATCAAGTCCACATAACAAAAAAAAAATGTTTGCATGCACCACATGGACCACAAACCCGATTTCTTTGATACATTGTTTGGCGGCCATTTTGATTTGTTTCCATAGCAACGGGTATTCACAGGAATCTAAGATAACACTTTTTTGTGATCCACAAGTAATGACACTCGTAGCAGACAAAAAAAGAGAGAGATATTGTTTGAGAGAAAAAAGTCGTTATTTGACTGTAGTGTCTGGCCTTATAGGGAAGTGTGCCATACACTCTGATCACTGACCAGGATGAAAGACCCGGTACTCAAATCCAAAACTAAGGGAGGCGGCGAGAGTCATTGTAAACGGGGGAGGGGAAAACCCCAGTCAATGGAAACCAGCACACTGTGGCATCAGAGGCAACGAAAAAGACTGTGCACAGAAGGAGCAGGCCAACAAACTGGTGTCATGCGATAAAATCAAGACAATCATCAAGGCACAGCAAGGAATAAAGTGGCGCCTCCAGCACCCCAAATATAACCCAGAAGACAGATACCAATTGCTGGAACGACGGGAACAGGTCAAGATCTTCCGCCTGAGGACTGGACACAACCGCCTGCTCCACCACATGCATACAAAATTTGGCATTGGACAGAGTGGAGAGTGTCCTTGTGGTGAGGAACTAATGACAACCGACCACATCCTTCAAGACTGTAGGACACATGCAGCATCCAGGAGGAAGTACTGGCCAACACCGACAGCAGTGGAAGCCAAACTGTACGGCACCCTGGAGGAGCTGCGACGGACGGACGGCAGCCTTCATCGAGGACACCGGGCTGCTCATCTAATGGGAGGCGAACGAGGAAGAAGAAGAAGAAACCAGTGAGCGATAGTGGTTTTGCGTTCCCACGAACGGGGAAAATTGATGCTCCAGTGTGTTCTGCTGATTAAGTCGAGTCGTCGAGAGAGAGAGAGAGAGAGAGAGAGAGAATGTCGAGTCGTCATGACCTTTCAGCAGATGCTTTCGAACCAGAGCCATTGTGAACCGACCCGGGTTTTTAAAAATATTTTTTTTTTTTATAAAACGAAACAAACCTAAACAAACAAAAAACAAAACAAAATTGATGCGGAACTTGAGACAATGACATTTTCCACAAAGTACAGCAACAAACAAACAAACATTTATAACTTATTTAAAAAAAAAGAAAAAAGAATAGATAAATAAAACAAAATAAAAAGTTTCGCGAAAACGATCATTCTTACAAGGAAGAATGATTTCTAAACAATTTATGGTTTTCATGAAGTGGATGGAATTAAATTGCTCAGGTGACTACTCTGATATATATATTTTTTTTGTCTGGAATGAAGTGCCCACGAAAACTGGTTTCAACATAACTGTTGACATGAAATGGAACCAGCAAACAAAATATAATTATAATGATGAAAAGACGATCAGTGTAATGCACACTACGGTGTTGGTTTTCATGTCTGGACCATTGAGAGAGAGAGAGAGAGAGAGAGAGAGAGAGAGAGAGAGAGAGTGACAGACTGACTGACAGAGACAGACAGACAGAGACACAGAGAGAGAGAGAGAGGTCACACAAAACGTGAAATTCACAACTTGATTTGAAAAGACTTCGAAAATGTTTTAACCTAATCGCTACAGTGCAAACACACACACACGCGCACACACACACACACACACACACACACACACACACACAAACACACACACACAGAGCCTATGATTTCATTCAGTTGTGAACCCCAGCTCCATTGCATTATGGCGAACAGTGTACATGTGACAATTGACATGCATGGTATTTGATAAACCACAGGGCAAAGCGGCACATTCCCAGCTTCTGTCATCATAAGCAGATGCGAAGCACACACACACATTCCCCCATACCCCTCCCACACACACACACAAACACACACACACGCACACACGCACGCACGCACGTACACGCGCACGGGGCTTGTAGCCAGCTTCTGTCGATTTAAAGTGTGCTGGTCTCTGGGTGTGTGTCATACATACTTGCCTCCTATGTCACGGCATCTGTTCCGCTGTTCGTCTGTCTGTCCGCCTCTCTCTCTCTCTCTCTCTCTCTCTGTGTGTGTGTGTGTGTGTGTGTGTGTGTGTGTGTTTGTTTCCGAACACTTTTACTATAAGAGCCCGAGACCTCTTAAATACGTTGCTTGAATATGTTGTAATTGCTGTTGTCATAGTGTGGGTGTGTGTGTGTGGGTGTGGGTGTACCATCGGTTCATCCTTATTGTCTTTTAATTATTAAAAAAAAAACACACACAAAAAAAACCCGAAACAAACCAGGAAAATGTGTGCATACAACATAAACAAACAAAAAAAAAACAAAAAAAAAAAAACAAAAAAAAAGGAAAAAAGAGAGGACAAAAATAACAGGTGTGGAAGAAGAAAGTCACACAACGCAACGATGCTTTTCTGGTTTTCAGGCGACAACAGAACAACAGGCGCGTTGAGGCGGTGCGACGAAACAAACAGTATTGAGGACGCTACAGAAAACTACTACTACGTGGAAGAAGTGCACGTGTGGATGCTTTCAGTGCCCAAAACAGGTGAGAGAGATGCTGTGTTGTCTTTTGTTCCGGCGTTATTGACTCACTTGTGTAAACAAAGTGAGTCTGTGTTTTAACCCGGTGTTCGGTTGTCTCTCTGTGTGTGTGTGTGTGTGTGTCCGTGGTAAACTTTAACATTGACATTTTCAAATACTTTGTCAGTTGACACCAAATTTGGCAAAAAAATAGGAAAAATTCAGTTCTTTCCAGTCATCTTGTTTAAAACAATATTGCACTTCTGGGATGGGCACTAAAAAATAAAAAAAATGAAGCCTAATTATATGCAAACTGCATTTACTGTTATATTTATATTTTTTGTATTCTCTAAACTTGGCACTTTGACCTCTTATTCTGACACAACAACAAGAGGAGTCATTATTATCATTTTTTGTTCAAACAGGAACTTCTTTTGCTAAGCATGGAATTTTTATTTATTTTGCAAACGTTTTGGTGCAGATAGTAAAAAAGGGAAAATACTCTGTAATTAATGCTAGGGGACTTAATTTATCACAAGTGAGTCTTGAAGGCCTTGCCTCTCTTGTTTTTTGTTCGGTCTTGTCGTGTTTTGGGGAGGATTCCGTGTGCACGTGTATGCATGCATGTTAACGTGACACTTGAAAAGCAGTTACACTCAACGTCAACCCTAGCACCTATATAAGATGTGTTTTGTTGTTGTTGTTTTTTGTTTGTTTGTTTGTTTAATGAAGGACATATCTTGTCCTTCTAAGACCCCTAACTGTGAGACAAGTCAAAGTCAGTGTTAAGAGAGATTTGTTTGGCCAACCGTTCCTTTCGCTGTTACATTCTCTCTCTCTCTCTCTCACTCTCTCTCCTCTTTCTCCTCTCTCTCTCTCTCTCTCTCTCTCTCTATATATATATATCCCCTCTCTTTCCCCCTCTCTTCCTCTCTCTCGCTCTCTTCCTTTCTCTCTCTCTCTCTCTCTCTCTCTCTCTCTCCCTCCCTCTCTCTCTCTCTCCTTCTTTCTCCCTCTCTCTCTCAATAGCCAGACGTGAATATAATAATCTACTAAAAAATAAAAATAAACAGTTAAATGATAAAATGCTGAACACACTTGTTACGTCAGTAAGGAACCAGAAGGAATTTGGGGATACAGTCCATAGTATTTCATATAAACGTAAAAGACCTAAATGTAAGATAGATATTGACATATGGTTTCAACACTTTAAATCTTTGTTGGATATAAACGTAGAAAATGTTAATCATATCGAAGAGTCTGAAGGTGACGTAAGTGATGGCTTTATGAATCGTCCAATTTCAAAAGAAGAAGTACAGTTAGCCTTTAGAGAACTTAAAAAATAGGAAAGCAGCTGGGCCAGATGGTATCGTTAGCGAATTACTAAAAATCCAAACAATAAATTAATGGAGTTTTTTCTTAAAGTTATTTAATACGCTTTTTGACAATGGAGAGTTTCCCTTAAGCTGGACTGAGTCAGTTATTATGCCACTCTTTAAGAAAGGGGACATTTACGATCCTAATAATTATAGAGGTATATGTCTTAGTGATGTAAGCAGTAAACTGTTTGGTTTAATCATCAACGATAGACTGCAAGAGTGGGTAGAGGAAAATGGCATTAAAGGTAAACATCAAGCAGGTTTTAAAAAAGGACACTCTACTATTGATCACATGTTTACTCTATTAGCACTTATACAGAAGCAGTTCTCATTCAATCGTAAACTTTACGTAGCTTTTATAGACTTTGAAAAAGCGTTTGATTCCATTAATCGAAATATTATTTGGCCTGTTTTGCTTAAAAAAAAAAAGAAAAAAAAAAAGAAGAAAAAAAAGGGTATTAAAGGTAAATTGTATAAGTGTATTAAAAGTATGTATGATCATGTTAAAACAAGAGTCAGATGTGGTGCTAGCTTTCCTGATTATATTGATTATACGGCGGGTGTTAGACAAGGAGACCCGTGTAGTCCCATTTTATTTTCTATTTTTATAAATGAACTAGCAATGGAAGTTATTAACTACGGAAGACACGGAGATACTTTTTGTGTGTGTGATACCTTTGAATTGTTCATTCTCCTCTTCGCTGATGACATAGTTTTGATTTCAGAAACGGTTGTGGGACTGCAAACTCAATTGAAAAACTTATATAAAGCCACAGATTCTCTTAAGTTAAATGTTAACATGTCTAAAAGCAATATCATTGTCTTTCGAAAGGGTGGTTATTTGGGTGCAAGGGAAAGATGGTTTTACAACGGTGCAGTAATGCCTGTGGTAAATGCCTACAAATGTTTAAGAATTTCTTTTCTCCACACGTTTAATGTTTGTTGCCGCATGTAAAGATCTCGCTAGTAGGGCCAGATGTGCTTTATTAAGTATTATGCAGAAGTTATTTGCTCTTAACA
>NC_134899.1:51517583-51522583 GCF_041734735.1 Babylonia areolata | reverse complement strand
TCCTGCTGCCCTGCCATCTAAACTAACCACCAGGGTGGGGGGTGGGGAAGAAAAATCGATGGAGCTGAATGGCGGTGGGGGGGGACGTGGGAGGCGGGGGGTAGGGGGAGTAAGAAGGGGGGGGGGGGGGGGGGGAGTGCAGCCCAGTTAATAACTAACTGGTCCGAAATTGACTCCCGCTAAAGGGGGGAATACTCCTTCCCTTAAAACAAGGCATTGCCAAGACTGACAATTGTTGCTCTCCCTTGCTGCACGAATCTGTCTGCACTGCACTGCACTGAATGACAGCTGTCTTTTGCTCTCCTCCTACATTGACCCGCAAAGCCCAACACTCGGCTTATATGACAGGTTGACATAAGTTTACATTTGGGCCAACAGCAAAGTGAGAGCTGTATTATCAATGGTTTCTCCAGTCAATGGGAAACCATTTACAGCTTAGTCTTTTGTGAAGGACTATGTCTCTCAAACTAGGAGGCAAAGTTGCACTGGCTCTTAGTGCTGCAGCCTTGTGGGCTAGTTGGCCTTTGGGAACCATCCCCACAACGCCGACTGTCCTAAACCTCTCTTGGCCGAGAGAGTGGGGATGTAACTTGGGCAAAACACTCTCCACTATAATCAAATTCTAGCCCAAATAGTCGGAACAGCAGTTGCCTTCTCTGCTGTTCTTTTGATGGTCATAGTCGGACACGACTGACTGTCGTGTAAGTAAGTACATTGACCCGCTCTGTTACCCACATGTTTCCGTCTCAGTGGTTCTCCAGCGCAACAGCTGTCCAAAAAAGGCCTTTCTGTGCCACACACACACGGTCTTTTATGCTGGTACTTTCTCAGCTCGAGCCTGCTCACGCTCTGCTGCGGTTGGTGTGACTGCTGTTTGGGGCATTTTGGTTTTGCATTCTGGAATTGAATGGGTTCCTACACCTCCCTCCTTCCCTCCCCCCCCCACCCCCACCCTCTTTCTTTTCTTTCTTGAATTAC
Organism: Babylonia areolata; assembly: GCF_041734735.1. Classification (NCBI taxonomy): domain Eukaryota; kingdom Metazoa; phylum Mollusca; class Gastropoda; order Neogastropoda; family Buccinidae; genus Babylonia; species Babylonia areolata. The sequence continues at coordinate 51,521,605 of NC_134899.1, read as the reverse complement.
TACTACTACTACTACTTCTTCTTCTTCGTTGTTCGTGGGCTGCAACTCCTACGTTCACTCGTATGTACACGAGTGGGCTTTTTACGTGTATGACCGTTTTTACCCCGCCATACTCCGTTTTCGGGTGTGTGCATGCCGGGTATGTTCTTGCTTCCATAACCCACCGAACGTTGACATGGAGTGCAGGGTCTTTAACGTGCGTATTTGATCTAATTCTGTTTGTGGTATATACGCGAAGGGGGTTCAGGCACTGGCAAGTCTGCACATACGTTGACATGAGAGATCGGGGAAATCTCTACCCTTTACCCACCAGGCGCAGTTACCGAATATTCGAACCCGGGACCCGCATGTTGAAAGTCCAATGCTTTAACCACTCGGCTATTCCGCCTATCATTGAATTACTACAAAATTCGTCTGTCGGTTTTCAATGGTTGCATTATGATTGTTCCGCGTGGGGTGAATGTCATGTTAAGTATCAAATTGAAGTAAAGTCATAGGTAAGAGAATGTGAGATTCCTTTCTTCCTCCCTCTCTCTTCCTTCCTTCCTTCCTTCCTCTCTTCCCTCTCTTCCTCCCTCCCTTCCTCCCTTCCTCTCTTCCTCCCTCCCTCCCTCCCTTTCTCCCTTCCTCCCTCCCTTCCTTCCTTCCCTCTCTTCCTCCCTCCCTCCCTTCCTTCCTTCCTCCCTCCCTCCCTCCCTTCCTTCCTTCCCTCTCTTCCTCCCTTCCTTCCTTCCTTCCTTCCTCTCTTCCTTCCTTCCTTCCTTCCTTCTTCTCTTCCTTCCTCCCTCCCTCCCTTCCTTCCTTCCGTCCTCCCTTCCTTCCTTCCGTCCTCTCTTCCTTCCTCCCTTCCTCCCTTCCTTCCTTCTTCCTCTTCCTACTTCCACTACTACTTCTTCTTCCTCTTTGTCGTCTTCATCATAGTCTTTTTCGTCTTCTTTTTCGACTTCGTTATCTTCCACTTCGTCCTTCTTCTACTTCTGTCTTCCTGTCTCTGTCTCCCTCATTTTCTACCTCTCTGCCTCTTTCTATCTCCTCAGTACTCAACCTTTCCTTTTGAATTGAAAGACCTCAGCTAACAAGCATGATTATAAACATTTATTTTTAATCATAAAAAAACCAACAACAGAATAACAATTCTGGGGAACAGAAATGAATAAACGAGAAAACAAAAAAACAAAACAAAACAAAAACCAAAACAAAGAAATAAACACTAATAGGTGAAGCACTATGCTACCACACACACACACACAAAGAACTTCTCAACAAAACTGCAAGGTCGCACAGCCAACCAAACAAATTGCTTCGGCCCTTTCCGTGACAGGCGACCCCGATACAGATCGGCAGTCTCCGTGACAGTCCCCGATAGAGATCGGCATTCTCCGGGACCGAATGACTTCCGGGCCGCTGCGCGTTGAGGTCGGCCCGCCATCACTACCACCGCCGCCGCCGCCGCCGCTACCAGATCCCTGAACACCCTTCCTCCCCCCCACCCCCCTCCCCTTCTCCCCACGCTCCCCTTCCCAACCGTCACCCACTTTCTGATAAGGCGGACACCAGACTTGGAGGTCTTGGGTCCAGAGAGTTATCTTTCCCTGCGTGGGGGTAATTCTCCTGCGTGAGGAGAAAGGTTTGGTCCTCCCGGGACCCCGTGGTGGGTGGAGAGAGAGGGGGGGGGGGGGGTTGTAGGGGTGGGGGTGAGGGGTGGAACGAGGGGCATGGAAAGGGGAGTGGATTGTGTGTGGGGGGAGGGGAGGGGGGTGAGGGGTGAGGGAGGGGGTTGAAGGGAGGGGGGGGGGGGGGGGTAAAAGAGGCTGAGACCCCCAAAAGAACGGTGATTAATGTCGGAGCTGGCAAGAGTTCTAGGTCGTGATTGGTCGAATGGTATGTATATATGGCAGGGAATGAGTGGTGGTGGTGGTGGTGGTAGTGGTAGTGATGGTTTTCTGGTTAGTGGATGGGGGGTGGGGGTGGGGGTAGGGGGGGTGAGGGTGTTGGAAGCGAAGAGATGTGGTTCTCTGACACACATGTCTGGGCCTCGGAAGATGTTTGTTGTCACCTACCTCATATTTCACTTTTATGGATCTGCCCCCGCCCCCCCCTCCTCTCTCCCACCAACCCCCACTCCCCCCACACACCCAGCCCCACCCCTCCGACCCCGACCGAGCCTTATCCTGCACCATAACCACTCCCTGCAGAAGATGATGATGTTTATAAGTTCATCTTTTAGGCAAAACAAAACAAACAAACAAACAAAAATAAAGGAATTATTGCTTGCCAAAATGGTCTGCCCAGAAGAAGAAGAATCACAGTGAAAGTTGGAGAGGGTAGAGACGAAGGAATATGCGTGTGACATGTCAAATACCTTTCTTAAAGCTGACAAAAAGCCGAAGTCTTGTGTGAAGTGTGTGGCCAAGAAACAAAATTGTCGTTCGTTTATCAAACGGTATCTTGAAAAAAAACAAAAACAGAAAACAAAAAACAAACACACACACACACACACACACACACACACACACACAGACACAGACACACACACACACACATACACATACACACACACACACACACACACACACACACACGAACACACACACACACACACACACACACACACACACACACACACGCGAACACACACACGAACACACGAACACACACACACACACACACACACACACACACACGAACACACACACACACACGAACACACGAACACACACACACACACACACACACACACACACACACACACACACGAACACACGAACACACGAACACACACACATACACACACACACACACACAACACGAACACACGAAAACACACACACACACACACACACACACGAACACACACACACACACACACACACACACACACACACACACACACACACACACACACACACACACACACGAACACACGAACACACACACACACACACACACACACACACACGAACACACACACACACACGAACACACGAACACACACACACACACACACACACACACACACACACACACACACACACACACACACACACGAACACAGACACAGACACACACAGACACAGACACACACAGATACAGACACACACACACACACACACACACACACACACACACACACACACACACACACACACACACAAGCAATAAAACAAAACAACACAAAGAAAAAAAAAAAGAGCACAGCAAAAGGTTTTGCCCTTCCATTCACATGAATGAAAACAGAACCATTACATAATTCGTATGACGGTATTTTGAAAACAAAAAAGAAAAAAAAAGAAAAAAACAAATAAGAAGAAGAAGAAGAGAACAAAAACAACAGAAACAAGCACCAGCAAAGAGTTTGCCCTTCCATTCACAGACATGAAACATTTCCCAAGGACAGCAACAGAACTGAGCCAGCTGGAGGAAGATGAGGTCACCAGAGCAGAGACCGTCACTACGTTTAGAACGGCCTTTTACAGCTCTTTGCTGGTAGCTGTGTCCCTCCCTCCCAATGAATGAATGAATGAATGAATGAATGAACACATGAATGAATGAATGAATGAATGAATGAACACATAAATAAATGAATGAATGAACAAACACATAAATGAATGAATGAACACATAAATGAATGAATGAATGAATAATGAACACATAGATGAATGAACACATAAACGAATGAATGAATGAATGAACACATAAACGAATGAATGAATGAAAACATAAATGAGTGAATGAATTAGTGAACACATAAATGAATGAATGAACGAATGAATTAATGAATAAATGAATGAGTGAACACATGAATGAATGAATGAATGAGTGAACACATGAATGAATGAATGAATGAATGAATGAACACATAAATGAATGAATTAGTGAACACATGAATGAATGAATGAATGAATTAATAATTAATCAATTAACACATAATGAATGAGCACATAAATGAATGAATGAATGAATGAATGAATGAATGAATGAATGAATACGTAAAATTATGAATACATAAATAAAAAAAAATA
>NC_134899.1:51502583-51507583 GCF_041734735.1 Babylonia areolata | reverse complement strand
ATAAATAGATAGAGATAGATGTACGCACACACGTAGATAGATAGATAGATAGATACGTGCGAGCGCGCATTTCAACCCGTCCTTCGCACAGAACCATTTCCCCCCATAATATGGAGCAAATTGTCAAAGCAAAAACAAGGACCGGCCACAATTAATGGACCAGGCTGACAGCCCGAGAGAACAAACAGACAGATTAATGGCCTTCGCACTGTTCGCCGTACAGAGCATCACGTGCCCTGTATCCAAATCCACTTAGTCCAGCTCACTGTTACGCCCCCTCCCCTACCCCCCCCCCCCCCCCGACCCCCCAGCCCTCCCAAACCCCCACCCCCCACCCCCGGGGGAGGCTGACAAGAAGAAGGGGGAAACGCTGAGAAGTTGAAGCAAATCAGATTGGGACCAAGATTTCACAGAGAGAGAGAGAGACAGACAGACAGACAGACAGACAGGATACCAGTGCCACCCCCCTACAACGACACAAGACTCTATACTGACTTTCTTGCCTATGTCTCTATTCATTCACATTGATCCGATTAACAACTATTTCACGACTGGAGGAACCTACTGGCCAGAGGTCTTCAGACATATTCTTCAAAGTTTCCTGGTCTGAATACATCGGTGCCTCCATCGAATTATCGTGTAGATGGACGCGAGGCTTACCGTCTTGGATGTGTATGGATTAGTATTTGATATTAAGTTTACGTCAGTCGGAATAACGTATGGTATTTAGCAGTCTGGCAATTTCCGTCAGGGTTTTTTTTTTTTTTTTTTTTACTCGTTGATGAAAGAGAATGAGGTCGTGACATGAACGATGTATCAGAAGATGAAATAGAGAAACCAAGACAAAATTGTTATTTCTTTTTACCTTTTTGTGTGTTCGTCATTCATTTACACGCCAACAATATGTGTGGGGATTGAAGAATAAAATAGCATTCACAATTTCTGAAACTCACTGCCAGCTCAGTCTGTCTTTCTCGTCATAAATACGTACTACACATATACACAAATGAACACACACACACACGCACACACACACACACACACACACGCACACGCACGCACGCACGCACGCACGCACGCACGCACGCACGCACACACTGCCAGCTCAGTCTGTCTTTCTCGTCATAAATACGTACTACACATATACACAAATGAACACACACACACACACGCACACACACACGCACGCACGCACGCACGCACGCACGCACGCACGCACACACACACACACACACACACACACACACACACAAGCGCGCACACACACACACACACACACACACACAAACACACACATACACACACACACATACACACACACACACACACGCACGCACACACACACACACACACATACACGCATACAGCCCTCCTCACACACACACACACACACACATCCGCACCCCCCCCCTCCCACCCACACACACACACCTCCGCCCCACACAGAACCCAACCATACAACACGAACATCCACATGAACTATGAAGTAAGTAACCCTGTGGTTTGAAGAGTGAAAAGAAAAAGGGGCAAAAATGCAGATCGTTGCATGGAATGGCGCCGTTCCTCTCTCCTCTCCTCTCCTCTCCTCCCCTCCCACCCTCCCTCCCCCTTCCTTCCTTCAGCAGGAAATTAATCCCGACAGTGCCCAACAGCATCTCGCCCATGACCTCTGATCCTTTCCGCTGTGATGATGCAAGGAAGGGAATGCCAGAAAACTTTTCCTAGTCTGGCCAGTGGACCTGGCTTTCTGTCGCGTCTGGTCTCTAAGAGTGTTCCTCTGTTTTGTCCCGTGTCCCGTTTTCTTGCCCATCAGTTTAATTAAGGTGGACGGGTCTTAAAAACTTGGTCCGTTTCTTACGCTGTCTTTCTTTGTCTTCTTGGAAAGATTTCGCACTGGTTTTATTTTTATCTTTTCTTTTCTTCTTACCTTTATTTATTTTTTATTTCTTCTCCCCCTCCCCCCTCCTCCGCTGTCTGTGTGTGTGTGTGTGTGTGTGTGTGTGTGTGTGTGTGTGTGTGTGTGTGTGTGTGTGTGTCTGTGTGTCTGTGTGTCTTCTCTCTCAGTGTCTCTCTCTGTTTCTGTCTGTCTCACTCTCTCTCTTTCTCTCTCTGTCTCTGTCTATCTGTCTCTGTCTGTCTCTTTCTGTCTCTCTCTGTCTCTATCTCTCTGTCTCTGTCTGTCTGTCTGTTTGTCTCTCTCTCTCTCTCTCTCTCTCTCTCTCTTCTCTCCATGTTAACATCAGAAGATCACAAGGTGGTAATCTTGATGGCAAAATGTATAATTTATCAGAAGCTTTGAAGATAAGGCAAAAATCACAACAAACAGATACAAACTGTGTGGTCAGATAGGTTTGACATTTTCGTCTGAAGGCAATGTTGGAATCTGTTGTATTGATGGATGAATGAATGCAGTTATTATGTGCTGGGTGGCATGTTGGTTGCTACCATGATTTTTTTTTTCTTTTTCAATATTTGCTTTCACCATTTTCATTCGTTTAGTTTATTCCAGTGTTTGCCATGCAATGAAAATATGTTCACGCATTCACCCATGTCATGAGAACCTCACGGCCAATGACATTAAAGTGTCAAAGCGTCAAGATCGTTTTCTTTTCAATCGCCAAAGACGTGGAACAAGCTCCCTGATAACCTCCGTCATTCTGATTCCCTCGCATCTTTTAAAAATTAATCTCGTCTCAAAACTCACCTTTTCCCTCAGCAATAAGTTCAATTGTGGCAGGTCCACTTCCTTTTCGTTAGCTGTGCTTGACTATGTGTGTATACATATGTATGTGTACATAACTACATGCATGTATATGAATGTGTATTGTGTGTGTGTGTGTGTTTATGTAAGTTTGTGCCTGCCTATGTGTGCGTATGTGTTAGGGTAGCTGTTAGATACACATGTATGTTAAAATGTATGTATGCAGTGTGTGTGTGTGTGTGTGTGTGTGTGTGTGTGTGTGTGTGTGTGTGTGTAGTCACATTTTGGTGTGTGTATGTAACATAGATATAATGTTTTATGTTAACAAAAGCGTTTTTGTAAAGCACCTAGAGCAGATTTCTGGATAGTGTGCTATATAAGTATCCATTATTATTATTATTAAGCATTCCCCCTCTCTCTCTGTCTCCATGTCTCTCTTTCTCTCTCTCTCTCTCTCGGTTTATGTGTATATGTTTGTGTGTCTCTTAGAACAACAGCAGATGTGTAAATCGGCCAAAGTGCTAATGTCTTCACCGTTGGAAAATTCATTCATTCATTCTCTCTCTCTCTCATTTTTTCTCACCACAAAATTACACGGTAACGTAAGGATATACACACACCGGTACACACACAGGCACACATATACTAATCATGTAGAGAGAAACAGACAGACGCAGAGCAGTGGTGGAATCACCGTTGAAGAACCAGGGCAGTCCAGCTGTGTCGCCTTCCACACAATGAAGCAGCGACAGACAACTCAGGCAAGCAGTCAGACGGCAAACAGACAGACACCTGGTCCCCACAATGCTCACCGCACGGCGCCCCGCGCCCCGAATCCAAATCCACTTACCCGGCCACTTTGTTCCTTCACCCCCCACCCCAAGGGAGGCCACCCGGACAAAAGAGCGTGTGGGATAGCAGACAGGTTTCAGCGAAATGATATTTGGGAGAGCCGTGGGGGGAGTGGGAGGGGGGAGGCGGGGGCTAGGACTTCTCACAGACAATCTGTCTGCATACAACGGCAGCAAATCTCAGAGGGTCACACAACGGATGTATGGACACCAGCCTGTGTATTCATTCAGGTCACACACAGTATCACTGATTCACTGTTTCTAAAGTAAATAACAGAGAATGGCAAGTGTTATCGTTCATTTGCTGTTTAAAAAAAGAAAACCAACAGTAGAATACAGAGTCTGCCAGCCGATATTTCAGGGGCATTGAATGGTGTTCAGTGATTTCTCTGTAGGATTGTGATGCAAGGAGTTGGCATGGCTGAAAACATTTGGGTCTTGGTGTTGGTATTCTTATAACATTCCTTCACTTCTGGCGTTTTCGCTGGTAAGTGTGCACGGAGGTGGATATGAGTTCTGTAGCAGAATAGAACCACACTGTGCTTTCTGTGAGAAAGGACATGGTGAGAAATCTTCTGAATCGATAATTGCGTGAAATTCACTGTATTCAATCGCAATTCACATTGCTGCTGTACAGTTGTATTCATTTAAGAAATGAGAATGATGACCCGTTTTGATTTGATATGTCCAACTGACTAAAGTGGTCAGAACATCGCTGATTATCTGTTCAGTGATGTAAGTTTCAGAGTATGCTAGTAGTATACCATTGATGTCTTACTGACATATAATTAACACACACTCTCTCTCTCTCTCACTCTCTCTCTCTCTCTCTCTCTCTCACACACACACACACACACACACACACACACACACACACACATTCACACACAAAAACATACATACACATTCACAAACACACACGCACGTGCATACCCCCTACCACCATCACCTCTCACGCCAACGCACTAGCCATCACTATCATCAGTCATAATCAATCCTCACTACGCAACAACTGAACAGTACTGGATGAAATAGATGTATCGTAACAAGCGATCTGTCGGAATGAAGTCCAGGCTCTTTAGCAGTTCATCCACGCCCATTCGAATGAGCGCCCCGTGGTGGCAGCCGTCAGTCGGCTCTACCCAGGTAGGCAGCCTGTTGTGCAAAGGATTTGTAAAGCGCTTTGAGCTTGGTCTCCGACCGAGGATAGGTGCTGTATAAGTATCCATATCAATCAATCAATCTCTCCTCGACCGGAAAGATTTCTCATAATAATACAGGGACCGCATTCTCGTTGCACGTACGTCTTTTCAAGGGCTGCATCTATGCTGCACACACGATCTTGTTTTATCCTCCTCATCATCCAGAGGACCACCCAGACACTGGCCCAAGGTCCAACAACGGAAGGAGGAGGAAACAAGGTCTCCTGAGCGTGACTCCGCCCCAAA
>NC_134899.1:51485083-51497583 GCF_041734735.1 Babylonia areolata | reverse complement strand
ACATCTGCGTTGTGTTAGGGTGCAGCGCTGGACCGCTTGTCTCTGGGAAATCCAGGTCCCAGTCTGATTTTGGCTTCACCCCTCATCCCTTTGCTCCACTTTCTTCCTTCCTCCTGTCAGACACCCCCTTAGGGGTGGGGTAACAGTGTAAGCGGCGGAGTAAGTGGATTTGGATTCAGGGCACGTGGTACTCGGTACGGCGAACAGCGCGAAGGCCATTACTCTGTCTGTTTGCTTTCTGACTGACTCTCTCTCAAACCTCGTTCTGCTTGTCCGGTTGGGTCATTTGTTGGTTTGGCAATTTCGCTCCTCTTTAGATGTCTAGGTTCCTTTGTTTTGACTTTCGCTCTGGAGGTTTGCATGGAAGGGTAAGTGATAGCCATGTGCTTGCTGAATCAGTAACGTGAGCAGTGTTTGATTTGGAGTTGTGTACCTTGTCAATGGAGAGGGGTTTCTTGTCTTTATTTTTGTTTAATCCTTTGATTTCCTAGCCCCATTGTTCCTTTATTTCGAGCGCGCGTGCACACACACACACACACACACATGTGTGTGTGTGTGTGTGTGTGTGTGTGTAGCTTGCTATGCATATTGAATTTAGTGTACTTTTAATGCATTTTCATGTCATAATTTACAACGTTTTTCAATTAGACTTATATCTTCTTTTGAATTATACAGCATATTGTAATGGATTTGTAAAATTTCAATTGTGTTGTAAAGCGCTTCGGGCAAAAAAAAAAAAAAATTGATAAGGCACTGTATACGTAAACGTATAATCAGTATTGTCATCATTATTTCTATGACTCTATTGGAGCAGAAGTAGTAGTAGTAGTAGTAGTTGTAGCAGCAGCAGCAGCAGTAGTAGCAGTAGTAGTAGTGGAGCTAACGGACATAGACGAAGGCCCTGCGGTCAGTGAGGAAACCATGAATTGTGTGATGTGTATCACTCAGCTTATATCACAGATTGACATAAGTTTAGAGAGTACAAAAAATATAAATATAACAGTAAATGCAGTTTGCATATAATTAGCCTTCATTTTTTAAAGTTTGTTGTGCCCATCCCAGAGGTGCAGTATTGTTTTTAAACAAGATGACTGGAAAGAACTGAATTTTTCCTATTTTTATGCCTAATTTGGTGTGAACTGACAAAGTATTTGCAGAGAAAATGTCCATGTTAAAGTTTACCACGGACACACACACACACACACACAGAGACAACAGAACACCGGGTTAAAACACAGAGTCAAAAATCATTGTCTTCTGTCCCGCACTCCTCTCCTGTGATCAGTCTCCATTCTCTAACGAGGGAGATAAATCGCACGTGCTGAGCTGAGTAAGATCATTCTGGTTCCTTGCACGTGGCGGCGTTCCGAGTGGTCAGTGTTCTGGTGACCTTTAATGTTGTCTGTTTGCTGTCTGACCGTCCGCCTGGTCTGTCTATTACTGTCCCTTGTGTAGACTGCCAGACTGGCCCAATTACGGCAGCGTGTGTCTTCCCCTGATTTTTTTTTTTTTTTTTTTTTTTTTTCCTCAGACTGAAGAAGAGTCGGACGCAAAGGAAGCGCGCAGTTCTGTGATAGATTAGTAATAAGTAATGAAAACGCTTGCCTTTTCAAAACTGTATTCGTGAAAATGAATTAGATAACAGTTGAACAATGAATTAAACTTCTAAACATTCCTTATTATTTTTCAGTATCCCATAATTATGTAAAGGCAATTTTATTTTTCACGAAATAAATCCAAACCATGGTTCATGGAATAATCCTATTTGACGAAGGAATCAAAGTATATGGGACATCCCTGGAATGGAAATGTAAAGGGACACACAAAGTACAAGTTGAAATCACTTGCATGAAAATAATGAATGATTATAGAAATCGCAAGTCATACATAAAGCAGAGATGATGATGATATTCATGAGTATGATTGAAATATAGATGAAAAATCTAAATATCATACAATATTCTTGGATATTCAATATATCCAGGGCACGTATTCACATATTCAAATGAAAACCAGTCAATTTTCCTTTCGTTTACATACCATAGCGTATGAGCTATTGTTTCTGAACAGAGATTTTCGAAGTGTCTTTGTGACCAGCCCCTTCACCCAGTTTACTAGCTGTTGATAACCTGCTTACAATGAATGAATAGACACTGGTCCGGGAACCTTCAGACTTACTGGGATAGTTATGTGGACTGACAGCCACTGATTTATCTATTTTATTTATTTATTTATTTATTATTATTATTAATATTTTTTTTAAATATTATCATTTATTTTTATTATAAAAAAAATATATATATTGTTATTTTATTTTATTTTATTTATTTATTCTTTTTTTTCTTCTCAATGCCTGACAAAGCGCGTTAGGTTACGCTGCTGGTCAGGCATCTGCTTGGCAGATGTGGTGCGGCGTATATGGATTTGACCGAACACAGTGACGCCTCCTTGAGCTACTGATACTGATACTGGTTGATTGACTCCGTGAAATTCTGGCCCACATCTAATTTGGCTGAAATCTGTAACCCTCCCCCACTCTCTACCACCTTCTTCCCAGGGGTAGGTAACAGTGTAAATGACTGGATGTAAAAGTTTGGATTCTGGACACGGGGTTTCTGTGTTGTGAGTAGAGTGAGACCCCTTTCACCCTGTTTGTGGAGTGAGACCCTTCCATCCTGTTTGTAGAGTGAGACCCCTTTCAGCCTGTTTGTAGTAGAGTGAGACCCTTTCATCCTGTTTGTAGAGTGAGACCCCTTCCATCCTGTTTGTAGAGTGAGACCCTTTCATCCTGTTTGTAGTAGAGTGAGACCCCTTCCATCCTGTTTGTAGAGTGAGACCCTTTCATCCTGGTAGTAGAGTGAGACCCTTCCATCCTGTCTGTAGAGTGAGACCCTTTCATCCTGTTTGTAGTAGAGTGAGACCCTTTCATCCTGTTTGTAGTAGAGTGAGACCCTTTCATCCTGTTTGTAGTAGAGTGAGACCCCTTTCATCCTGTTTGGAGTAGAGTGAGACCCTTTCATCCTGTTTGTAGAGTGAGACCCTTTCATCCTGTTTGCTTTGTTGTCTGGTTGTTGGCTGTATCTCCACATCCCTGTCCTTGTTGGGGGGGGGGTTCCCCTTACAGTAGGGGTTACAGTGTTGTTTGTATGCTGAAATTTTCTGCCCCCTGTAGAATGTAGGTCTAGCATATAACGTGTACTCAAGAAAGTATGATAACTCTGATCTCATTCTGTATCCAAACCTTCTCCTGTTCGATATGGTGTTCCCCAGGGTTCAGTTCTTGGTCCAATATCATTTAGTCTATACACTGTCCGATATCATAAGTGAACATTGATGTGATTTTCCCAAGTTTCGCAGATGGCACCCAACTCACAAAAGCTCCTTCCCCAAGTTCTTTTGCTATCCTTCGCAAAAATATAGAGATGTGGATTGCTGCAGTGAAAGAATGGATGCTAAATAACAAGCTCAGACTCAAAGATGTCAAGACAAGCCACGCTTGTAGGCTCTAGGTGTGTGCTAAGTCATGTCTGGGACCATTCCTTGACTGTCTGCAATGCTGTTGTCAGCTTTCAAAATTCTGTCAGAAACCTGGGTGCATACTTTGATTCAGTTCTGTCCATGCATGACTATGTCAGTTATTTATGTAAAACTGCAAGCTTCAATCCGTAGCATCCGACTATATCTGACTGTTGAAGCAACCTCTCAGCTTGTCTGTTCCTTGATTCTCAGTCGCATTGACGACTGCAGTTCACTACTCGCTGGTTTGCCCTCTGATCTGTTATCACGCCTTCAAATGATCCTGAGCAATACTGCCAGAGTCCTATTGAAGAGTCCAAAAAAGTTCATGTTACCCTTCTCTTGCGTCAATACACCAAAACCAAAAGTGGTTCACATGCGAGAGTATTTGTATTTGTATTTGTATTTCTTTTTATCACGACAGATTTTTCTGTGTGAAATTTTGGCTGCTCTCCCCAGGGAGAGCGCGTCGTTATACTACAGCGCCACCCCCTTTTTTTGTATTTTTTCCTGCGTGCAGTTTTATTTGTTTTTTCTATCGAAGTGGATTTTTCTACAGAATTTTGCCAGGAACAGCCCTTTTGTTGCCGTTGGTTCTTTTACGTGCGCTAAATGCATGCTGCACACGGGACCTCGGTTTATCGTCTCATCCGAATGACTAGCGTCCAGACCGCCACTCAAGGTCTAGTGGAGGGGGAGAAAATATCGGTGGCTGAGCCGTGATTCGAACCAGCGCGCGATTCATTCAAGGTCACTGCCTAGCGTTTCGTCACTTCTCTCAACGCTATCGTATACCTTCTTACCCGCGTTTCTGACAGTGCCTGTTGTTGCGTGTAAAGATCCAGAAAAAAATACAATGGTGAGAAAAAAAAAATAGAGCGGTCATTACAACAAAAATAATATTTCAATTTTCTCATAAAACAGCAAGAACTTGTACAAGTTACTGGCCAGCTTTAACCATACACAGTGTACATTCATAAACCTGAACCTGCCTACAGGATGAACGAAGATATAGAACTGACTGACCCATTTATTAAAAAAAAAGAATGGTAGAGTGGATTAAGTCCCTTAAGCAAAAGACATGTGTAAAATGGAGAAAGTAGAACTTGACTTTCTGTTGTGATTACAGTGGCTTCTGTACCTGTTCTCGTCGAATAATAGATTTATCTTCTTTCCCCTAATGCTTGAATTATTTTCAGCAGTGTAAGTAGAACAAAGAAACGCTTCTCGTGCATAAAGAATCTGACATCAGTTGGGAATTAGTGTATTCTAAGTAATCAAATGGGAGTGCAAGTGATTTGTTGAAGAATGCGGATCATTAGTCTGGAAAGTGCCTTTATCCGGTCTTGTTAATAAGGGAGAGAGAGAGAGAGAGGAAGAGAAAGAGATAGAGGGAGAGAAACAGGCAGGCAGACACACACAGACATACATACAGACCATACAGTGGCACAGAAACGGACTGAAATGACTAGGGCGGTAAAGAGATGTGGAGACAATGCATGACTGGGATATAAAAAAAATGGTCAATGAAAGTGGATTTCAAACGATTTATCTCATTTTCGGATGACTGCCACATGCACATATTCATCATGCTGTTGTATTTATCTGCGATATGTCAATATTTGTGAGATAATAAGATTCCCTTGTACAAACGAGCCTAATGCATGATGACAATTGCAAGGAAAATAAATACAATGCTTTATCACGACCAGCGAAAATTCAATAAGTGTATGATATGATTTTTTCCCCATTGACTATAAGTTAATCTCTGAATCAAACGATAATTCAATAAACGGAAACAGTGTATTCGAACTTGGAACTTTGAAGCATATGTCAGACGACGTCTGTCCTGGGTTTCTTCCGCCATGAAATGCTTCTTAATCCGATCAAAGGAAATAAAATAGACAAGAGATGTAGACGCCAGTCGGGGGCCCCTTACATCGTACTGGGGGTACCACCATGGACTGCGTGTCTCGGTGAAATATTGGTGCCAATCTGATTTGGTTCAAGCTTCTCGGCGCTTCCTCCCTTTTTCTACCTTTCTCCTGTCAGCCCTTTCCTGGGGTGGGGTAACAGTGTAAGCGGCGGAGTAAGTGGATTTGGATTCTGGGCACGTGGTACTCGTGCGGCGAATAGAGTGAGGACCATTTATCTGTCTGTTTGCTTTCTGACTGTCGGCCCGATCAATTTGTCACTGTTTTTTTTTCTTCTTCTTTTTTTTTGTACTGGTTTGACGATTTGCTCCATCTTTTCAGCGTCCCCTGGATTTCTCTTTGTGTGTGTGTGTGTGTGTGTGTGTGTGTGTGTGTGTGTGTGTGTGTGTGTGTGTTTTCTCACCGGAAGCAAGGAAAGTGCTTTTGTCTGAGGGGATTGGGGCTCAGGATGAATTGTGTGCGTATCCCCCCCCCCCCTCTCTCTCTGTCTCTGTATCTCTCTGTCTGTCTGTGTCTGTATGTGTGTGATGAGTGGGAATGAGATATTGGGGAGGGGGAGGACACGAACGCACACACACACACACACACACACACACACACACACAGAGGAGGGGAGCGAGTGAGAGTGAAGGAGGTGCGAGAAAGGCATGGGAAAAGAGAGACACCTAATGCTGCTTGCACACAAGTGGAAGATTTCTACTTGTATTTGTATTTCTTTTTATCACAACAGATTTCTCTGTGTGAAATTCGGGCTGCTCTCCCCAGGGAGAGCGCGTCGCTATACAACAGCGCCACCCATTTTTTTGGTATTTTTTCCTGCATGCAGTTTTATTTGTTTTTCCTATCGAAGTGGATTTTTCTACAGAATTTTGCCAGGAACATTCCTTTTGTTGCCGTGGGTTCTTTTACGTGCGCTAAATGCATGCTGCACACGGGACCTCGGTTTATCGACTCATCCGAATGACCAGCGTCCCGACCACCACTTAAGGTCTAGTGGAGGGGGAGAAAATATCGGCGCCTGAACCGTGATTCGAACCAGCGCGCTCAGATTCTCTCGCTTCCTAGGCGGACGCGTTACATCTAGGCCATCACTCCACGAAACGAAACAAAAAAACCAACAAAAAACAACAACAAAAAACAAAACAAAACAAAAATCAATGGATTCTTTTGTCCATCCCAGAACCATCTCTTGTTTTGTGGAAGAATACTTTATGTCAGAGCACACTATCCATGAAACATCCCAGAATGGCCAACATTGCTGTGTATTCTGTCTGATACAGAACCAATAAATTGAGTGCATTTAATGTATCTCGGTAACTGCAAGACAGGCGTGTATTCCGTGGAGATAATCCAATCACTGTGTTGACGTCATGTAATGAGGGTATTGCTGCCAAAGAGCCCCTTCATTCATCAAAGATTATCAGATCACAGTCAGTAACACAATAGGCCACGGCCCAGGAATTGGTGGGGATTCTTTGAATTGCGAGTTTGCTGTCAGCACCGCCTGTCTGGCTAAGGTCCTGGGCCCGTTCGGCTAAAAAACAATCCTTGTCCCCAGCCCTGCAGTCCTCTCCTGGACCCAGTTGCATTGCTTGGTTCTAACTTTTTGACAGTTACACGTGACTAAAGTTGACCGAACTACGCCATTGGTCAGCTTCATACTACACACAGGCCCAACACTGAGCTTATATCACAGATGGACATAAGTTTACATATGGGCCAACAGCAAAGTGAGAGCTGTATTATCAACGGTTTCTCCAGTCAATGGGAAACCATTTACAGCTTAGTCTTTTTGTGAAGGACTATGACTCTCAAACTAGGAGGCAAAATTGCACTGGCTCTTAGTGCTGCAGCCTTGTGGGCTAGTTGGCCTTTGGGAACCATCCCAACGCCGACTGTCCTGAAACCCTCTTGGCCGAGAGAGTGGGGATGTAACTTGGGCAAGACACTCTCCACTATAATCAAATTCTAGCCCAAATAGTCGGAACAGCAGTTGCCTCCTCTGCTGTTCTGATGGTCATAGTCGGACACGACTGACTATCATATACTACACACAGTTAATAGCGGGTTACGACCATACTAGGCTCTTCCGTCCGAGCAGCGCAACTGGCTCCTGGCCCATTCGGCTGAATGATCCTTGTCCTACAGTCCCCCCCTGCCCAGTCTTCCATGGGATCGATCCCCCACCTTCTATTGACCAGGATAGATAGATATATCATAAGTAACCCGGTGAGTGGATTTGGTTCCTAGGTACGTGTTGCCTGTGCGGTCAGTGGTGCGGTCTGTGTCTGGTTGCTGTCTGGTTGTCGGTCCCGGTCTACCTGTTGCTGCTGCTGTTGCTCCATGTATGGACTTGCTGGACTGTCTGAAATGTTCCTTCTCTCTCTCTCTCTCTCTCTCTCTCTCTCTCTCTCTCTCTCTCTCTCTCTCTCTCAGTAAACAGACGGACAGTCAGGTAAAAAGACAGACAAACACGAAGCATCTCTCTCTGTGATGGATCAATGACAAAATAACGAAATGGTTAGGTTTTTGTTTGTTTTGACCTTGCTATCGAATACTGCAGGCATACAGATGAATCTGTAACAAAACTACATGAATACGACATTAATAGTAGGTTCTGGGGATTCCTCTTTACGTGCATGGTTCAGAGGAGGAGGAAAGTAAAAGGCACATAATATATTTTTTTATGTTCTAGGAAACGTCAGATCAGTACAGGAACGTTGTTCATGTACTTCAGTGACTTCAGATCAGTTCTCCATTCTTTCTGATGATTCACTGGATGATTTACTGTATATGAACAGAAAACATTAAAGTGTCTGCCGTCTGACTTGTGGGGACGGTCCCTCGACTCAATAACTGATAGGCCGCTGACAATGAATGAATAGGAACTGAGCCCAACATCCCTCATGGCTCCCGTGAGACTCAATACCACGGACTGACTTTCTCCGTGACATTTGGACCCAGATCTCATTTGTCCAAATCTGCGACCCTTGCCCCCTCCTCCACCCCCCCCCCCCCTCAACCCCCCCCCCCCTACCAGTCACCCCTTCTCTGTCAGCCCCCCCCCCCGCCTCCCCCCTCCCCCTCCCTGGGGTAGGTAAGAGTGTAAGTGTCTGAACAAGTAAGTTTGGATTCTGGGCACGCGGCGCCTGTGTGGTGGGCAGAGTGAGAACCGTTTAGCCTGTCTGTTTTGGCTGTCTGGCTGTTGGCTCTTCCTGTTTGTGGCTGTCCCTGGTGTTTCACGCTCTGGGTCTGTGGACTGCTTTATTACTGAGACGCTGGATTTCTTCCCCGCTTGTGGAGTGCAGGCCAAACAGATAACGCACACCGCAGCTGAGAAGTGAGAAGATTCCAATCTCTGGCAAAAGGTGGTGCCCATGCGGGATTGTGTTGCTTTGTCCTATTTCCTTCCGCTGGATCTTTAAAGGGCAGTCTGGGTGGTCGTTTGGTTCAGATGACAAAGCAAGATCCTATTTGTTTTATGCAGCACGCACACATGTGAAAAGGGGCTTGTTCAACACGTGTGGTGTTTCTGGCAAACTGTAGACAATTCATTTTAACAACAACAAAAGAAGAAAGACAAATAAAACATTTGTTAAAAGATTGGGCCAAGCTATCGTAAACAAAACAAATTCTACGCGGTAAAAATATCCTGTGATGGGAAAGTCAGACATATACAATACAATCGGGTCAATGGAAGAATGGCAAATGGTTTGAGTTGAATGAAGGTGATATTGGTTCAGCACGTGTGTGTGTGTGTGTGTGTGTGTGTGTGTGTGTGTGTGTGTCATCAATACAGAGACTTGTGTCCTTATTTATGTTCCAATAGTGAGAACCTCGTGGCTAACACTGTAAGAGTAACGTTGTCAAACAGCAAATCAGAGACAACCCGACCCAAAATGAATACACGGGCTCCTGTCCAGGCATCATAGGTCGGGGAGGGGACCTCCTGAGATTTGCAGGCGTTGTATAGACTGTCTCGGTAAAGTCTGTGAAATCCTGGGCTCCCAAATATCATTTCGCTAAAACCTGTCTCCTTTCCCACCCGGCCTTTTGTCCGGGCGGCCTCCCCTGGGGTGGGGGGTGGGGGATGAAGGAACAAAGTGGCCGGGTAAGTGGATTTGGATTCGGGGCGCGTGGCGCCGTGCGGTGAGCATTGTGGGGACCAGGTGTCTGTCTGTTTGCCGTCTGACTGCTGGCCTGAGTTGTCTGTCGCTGCTTCATAATGTGGGCTGGCTGGTCTGCCTCGTTTTTTGACGTGCTTTGTACTCTCTCTCTCTCTCTTTGTATGTTTTTTTCAGATAGAGAGAGAGGGGGGCGGAGCAGACTTGTAGACATGGGGAGGGAGAGAGCGAGCGAATGAGTGAAAGAGAGAGAAACTTATAGATATACAAATCAAATCAAATCAAAAACACTTTATTAATCCACATGGAAATTAAGTTGTGCAATCACAGGCTCATTGTAAACACTGGCATAAAATCATGCGCAACATAAGAAGAGATTAAAACTAGTCAAATAAGAATTCCCAATAGCTGACGATATACTAACCCCCCCACTCCCCACACACACATACTCATGTTAAGACAATAGGGTATTGCACAACAATATTAACAAATGAAAACATCCAACAACAAAAAAGGGTATAAGATTACTAAAAATGACATGCGCGCACGCACGCACACACACCCACACACACACACACACACACACACACACACACACACACACACACACACACACACACACACACACGTTAAGACCATAAGGTATTGTACAACAATACATAAATAAAAACATCAAGGGAATAAATCGTATATATAAGTAAAATGCACACACACACACACACACACACACACACACACACACACACACACACACACACACACACACGCACACACACACACTCACACACACACAAACAACGTATGCATGCACATAACATATGTCACGCCAGTAAGATTAGAACATTAACATTAAGATACATGAAATCCAAGTCGTGATTGTTGCGACCATTTGATGAGAAGTACTTTTTTTTTGTTTGATAAATTTTATTCTGGTATAAAATCACTTACGTGTACGATGTATCATCAACCCATTTGTGGCTTATGTAGGCTGGCTGCTTTGCCTCGTTTATTTGACGTGTTTCGTGTGTGTGATTTGTGTGTGTGTGTGGGGGGGGGGGGGGGCGGGGGGGGGGGGGGCGAGCGGGGGAGGGGGGAGGAGGAGGGTTTGTATGTGCGTTCCAATTGGAGGGACAGAGAGAGACGGATTTGCAGACATGGTGAGAGAGAGAGAGAGAGCGGGGGGAGAGGGAGAGAGAGAGAGAGAGGAGAGAGAGAGAGAGAGCGACTAAGCAAGAGAAAGAGATTGAGTGAGTGAGTGAGGGAGAGACTTATAGACATCGAGTCATGATAGTTACGATCAACTGATGAGATGTGAATTTCTTGTTTGGTGTGTGGTTAATTTATCTTTTTTTATTCCAGTATAAAATCACTTATGTGTACGAGGTATGTATCAATCCATTAGTAGCTGACAAGCAATCCTAACACAAACAAAAATAAAATAAAATAAAACAGAGAAAGAAAGAGTGAAAGGGGGGTGACGAAAAACGGCAGGAAAGAAAGATGAAATGAAATAAAAGAAAACTAATGTTTGGATTTGCAATTTACCCGCTTTTAATCACCTTATTACAAGAACATTGAGACACTCTAAAAGAAACCAAACATTTAAGAAAAAAGGGAAAGTTTTAGGTAGCTTATAACACGTAACAACTCGCCTTGCATGACAAGAAAGAAAAAAAGTCTGAGACAAGGGACTGACTAAGAACTCAACACTCAGCTGCTTCGTGACGTAAGGCATCCATCCCCTGCAGAGACAAAGGAAGGAAGCCACAGCCACTCCCTGCACGGAATCGTACCTTTGCCCTTTTCCACTTCGGCCAACAAAAAATAAAAAGGTTAAGTTGGAAAGTAAAGTACATTCGGAAACGTCAGGCTTGTCTTCACGTTCACAGCAAGATGTCAGAGTGTTACAGCAGGTGGGGGTGGGGTGGGGTGGGGATAGCACGTGCGCACGTGCATGCGAGGTCAGGAGGTCACGGGTGTTTGGATGAGTCCAGGGGCAGTATTCAAGGGAACATCGTGCCTGAGGGTAAATGTGTACGCTGCGGGTAATCTGCCTGAGGCAAGGCAAACTGCCCGAGGGTAAGCAATGTCCAGTATTCATGAACACAAGAGCCTACCCGCGTGTCTACAAACCCGAAGGCAATTTACCCTTACTACCTGCCAAGGGTGACTGCCCACGAAGCAGAGGTAAATATGGCGGATCCGTTTGCAGCATTTTTTTTTTTTTTTTTTCTTAAGGGAAAACAGGCGTGCTTTTCGGATAGCACATGTTTTGCGAATTCTCTTCAATGTTCCTTGCGATGAGAAGTGAAACTGAGAGCATGTGCAGACGGGAATCATCAGGATTAAAAAAAAAAGAAAAGATGATGGGTTAGCTGTGAGAGGGAACAGCGTGTGTCTTGAATATGAACATAACTTTCCCTTCAAGGTAAACTGTACTGGAGGGTCCCAACCATGTCAAAGATAACTTGCCTGAAGGCAAAATGAATTTGTCTTGAATACGGCCCCAGTCCGGCTAATGTGCCTGCAGATTGATCTTGTAATCTTTCACCGTCAAGTGTCTTTCCTCCCCTCGTTTTGCCTTCGATCCTGTTGTTGTGCTTAGCCTCGTTACCTTCCCACAGACACTGAAAACAAACGTACGTAAATGAACAGAGCTCAATGCAGCAAATCAGAAAAGAGCACTTGGCAGAAAGATAAGTTCAGTTCAGTTGCCCAGGGAGGTGTCACTGCGTTCGAACAAACCCATACACACTACACCACATATGCCAAGCAGATGCCTGACCAGCAGCGGAACCCAGCGCGCTTGGTTGGGCCTTTTGGGCAAAAAAAAAAAAGTTGATGAACTGTGATGCACTGGAGATCATAGACCAGAGACACTTTGTTGTTGTTTTTTGGTTTTGTTGTCTTTTTCCAGACTGGGTGG
>NC_134899.1:51470083-51472583 GCF_041734735.1 Babylonia areolata | reverse complement strand
TAGGTTTGATTGGAATATCATCATTCTGCCTGTGGCCCTTCCCCTGTACATGACTGACTCGAAATTTACCCACAAGTTGCTTGCACTGCAGACGGGCGCAATAGCCGAGTGGTTAAAGCGTTGGACTGTCAATCTGAGGGTCCCGGGTTCGAATCACGGTGACGGCGCCTGGTGGGTAAAGGGTGGAGATTTTAACGATCTCCCAGGTCAACATATGTGCAGACCTGCTAGTGCCTGAACCCCCTTTGTGTGTATATGCAAGCAGAAGATCAAATACGCACGTTAAAGATCCTGTAATCCATGTAAGCGTTCGGTGGGTTATGGAAACAAGAACATACCCAGCATGCACCCCCCCGAAAAACGGAGTATGGCTGCCTACATGGCGGGGGTAAAAACGGTCATACACGTAAAAGCCCACTCGTGTGCATACGAGTGAACGCAGAAGAAGAAGAAGCTTGCACAACGTGACATTGGTGCTACTCTGCTACAGTGAGACTGTGAAATGTGTGTAATATGAAAATGTTGATGATTATTCAAAACAAAACAAAACATATATATATATATATATATATATATAGAGAGAGAGAGAGAGAGAGAGAGAGAGAGCCTGTTTGTCTCCCTCCTGTGTCATTTATAAGAATAACCAGAAAGTGACGCCAGCGCCTGCAGACGTCAGTGTGACGCCAGCCAGTGACGTAACGAGGCACCGAAGACACTTCCGCTCCACCGGGCCTCCGACACTGCACTGGCAGCAGAAACTGACACATCATTCCACCGGGCTGTTCTCTCCTGACTGAAAGACCACAGGGCATGTCTCACGTGGCATGCTCTTCCAGTTTCTTCAGCCATGCACGTACTCTATTCCCCTAACCGGAGATGAAGACGACACTGTATTGCTTATCTGCCCTTTGCTCGCATTCTCGCAAGACATGCCAGGGGAGAGAATCGTGGGATGGAGGTTGTCTGTGTGCATTACTTCCAGACACGTGGACGAAATAGAGAGGTTTGTAATGAACTGTGTTTTGTAGAATCTGTGTCTGTCTGTTATATCTACCATTGGGGAGAGGAGCAAGACCCCATGTATTCCAGAGAGGAGCTGATGTCTGGGGCATATGGATGCAACTATGAAACTTCTCCCTGTGGACAAAGAGGCTGGGAATTAGCTGTTTTCTTTTTCCACACCAGGTATCTGATTGTTACATACACCATTCAAACAGTATTTCCCAGAGACATAGACGTAGACACATAATATGGACAGGCTTAGGATTGGTAATTTGAGTTTTTGTCTGAGTCCCCTCCCTTGCCATAAGAAGCTAAATGGTTGGGATACTGTGTCATGAACTGTTCTGTGGGTTTGTGTTAATGTGTTTTTTGTTGTTGTTTTTGTTTGTTTGTTTTTTGTTTTGTTTTTAATTTTTTTTATAGATGTGACAGTTTTGTGTTGACGCGGGTGAGCATTTGTATGGTTTGACTGTCCTTGATATGGCCGTGTGCAGTCGGCTGGACTATAAGCAAAAGAATAAGAATAAGTCCCCTCCCCTTGTTTATATCGAAAATACACTCGCAATTGCTTCTGATAATATGGTGTCACTCCACTGCGTGATATTGTGCGTTGTGAGTAACTGATAATGTTGATGATGACTATTGGTATCAAAAACATAGATTCAATGCAAGAGACAAAACCAAACCTGTCTTGTCTCCCTCCTGTGTCATTCATAAGAATAACCAGAAAGTGACGCCAGCGCCTGCAGACGTCAGTGTGACGCCAGCCAGTGACGTAACGAGGCACCGAAGACACTTCCGCTCCGCCGGGCCTCCGACACTGCACTGGCAGCAGAAACTGACACATCATTCCACCGGTCTGTTCTCTTCTGACTGAAAGACCACAGGGGCATGTCTCACGTGGCATGCTCTTCCAGTTTCTTCAGCCATGCACGTACTCTAGTCCCCTAACCGGAGATGAAGACGACACTGTATTGCTTATCTGCCCTTTGCTCGCATTCTCGCAAGACATGCCAGGGGAGAGAATCGTGGGATGGAGGTTGTCTGTGTGCATTACTTCCAGACACGTGGACGAAATAGAGAGGTTTGTAATGAACTGTGTTTTGTAGAATCTGTGTCTGTCTGTTATATCTACCACTGGGGAGAGGAACAAGACCCATGTATTCCGGAGAGGAGCTGATGTCTGGGGCATATGGTTGCAACTATGAAACTTCTCCCTGTGGACAAAGAGGCTGGGAATTAGCTGTTTTCTTTTTCCACACCAGGTATCTGATTGTTACATACACCATTCAAACAGTATTTCCCAGAGACATAGACGTAGACACATAATATGGACAGGTTTGGATTGGTAATTTGAGTTTTTGTCTGAGTCCCCTCCCTTGCCATAAGAAGCTAAATGGTTGGGATACTGTGTCATGAACTGTTCTGTGGGTTTGTCTTAATGTTTTTTGTTGTTTTTTGTTTGTTTGTTTGTTTTTTGTTTTGTTTTTAATTTTTT
>NC_134899.1:51442583-51460083 GCF_041734735.1 Babylonia areolata | reverse complement strand
CTTCGATCTAAATTATTGATTGGATAATAGCAGAAATGACAATTGACTTTTCAACGTGTGGCGATGTGAGCAGTGAAATGCGCGGCCATATTTAGAGGCCACTTGAAGTCCGTGGTCATGTTCAGAAGGCACCATAGTTTGAAGGTATTTGAAATCGATGGCCATATTTAAGGGCACTTAACATCTATGGTCATACTTGGAGGGCACTTAAAACCGTGGTAATATCAATAAAGAATATTTCGAGAACAATTGAAATTGGTGACCACACATAGTTCTAACGCATTTGAAATCGATGATCATATTTGGAGGGCGTTTGAAATCCGTCGCCATATTTCGAAGGCACATGAAATTTGTTTTCATATTCGGAACGCCCATGAAAACCGTGGCCATATTTAAGGGCTCACTCTGTCTCAGTCCCAGCACTAGTGGTCAACGGGAGGGAAATACCAATATTCACTGCGTTAATTCAATGTCCGAGAAAGAGAGAGAGAGAGAGAGAGAGAGAGAGAGAGAGAGAGAGAGAGAGAGAGAACACTGAACACTGAAATGTTTTATCCCCTCACTTTTGTTTATATCACCATCAGGCTCACTCTGCCTCAGTCCCAACACTAGCGGTCAACGGGTGGAAAAAACTAATATTCACTGCGTTAATTCAATGTTAGAGAGAAAGAGAGAGAAGAGGGGTTGGGTGTGGGGTAGGGTGGGATGGAATAAGTTAATAATTCTTCTCTTACAGAAGTTATCTTTTTGCATATTTTTTTTTCTTTGAGCAGGCGCTATGTACTGGTGCTGTACAAACACTGAACACTGGTCCACATCAGCAAAGTGCAGAGCGCTGTCCAGTCTGAAAGCCAACAACATCAATTGGATCATTACAATAATACCGACTGACCTTTCCTGGTGTCAGGTCACGTGTGTTCCAGAATTAGTGCCAGTGATGACGTTTGCCTGGGTACACACAGGAGACGTGGACATCGTTGCTGTCTGCTGTCCGGAGTGGCTTTTCATCTCCCTTGTTTGATTTGAAGATGAACACTTCTGAGTCTCTCACGCTGTGCTCGTCTGTGTAAGTGGATTTCGCAGTTTGCTGAGTGTGTAGGATTTTTGCATTCCCCCTGCCCCGTCCCCCCCCCCCCCTCAACCCCCCGCGCCCCCCCCCCCCCCCCTCCTTCTTTTTTCTCCTCCCTAAGGCATGCAGACGTTCACAAATAAAGAACAAATGTATAATGTATACAGAAAACTATCAGACAGTCACATTGTAGACTTGTATATCGCAGCAACACCTTTTTTTTTTTTATTCTTGTGGAAACATCGTACGACACTGGACAACGCTATCTGGGGATCAGCGACTGGAAAACGATTTATTTTTTCTTTTGTCTGGACAAGCCAGAAGAGAGAGAGAGTCTTTGGGTCAGAATGATAACGTTTATGATTGTCGACGTTCGGTGTGGTAGTAAGACTGGCGCGAAATGATGTTATCTTGGAAACGGTTACCAGGAATATTATTTCTGTCTGTCAAGTCAGCCCGCTGTGCTAACATCGCCTTATCTGGCTCCGCCTCTGTCTCTCTCTCTCTGTCTCTGTCTCTCTCTTTCTCTTTCTCTCACTCTCTCTGTTTCTCCCTCTCTTTTTCACTTCCTTGTATGACCGCTTTCCTTCTTTTTCTCACTTTCTGTCTCTTTCCATCACACCATCTACCCCCTTCACATGCACACTCAAAGTAAGTGCAGATAAACAAAAGAACGAAAGTTTGAATGAACGGACAAAAAAAATGAACGCTTGTAAAAAAAAAATAAGCTGCAAAACAAGTAACCTATGTTTGCGAATATAGCGGAAAAGAAGAAAAAAAAAAGATAAAAAAAGAATCATTGACTGCGGAAAGCTGGTCGGATCGAAACTATTGATAGCCCCCCACTCCAAAAGGGTGTCCTGACCTTTCATGCTCGGGCGACTTAATGATTTGTCACTTCTCTGGTCGTGCACGCCTGACTGCACACACACAGAAGGGCCACCAAGTTGTCTGCTTCCGTCGTTACATGTACACATTGCTTTGCCATGTGGTGGGAACTTTGTTTCCCCTAAGCCTGTATGTGAATTTGTGTGTGTGTGTGTGTGTGTGTGTGTGTCCGTGCGTGTATGTGTGTGTGTGTCCGTGCGTGTATGTGTGTCCGTGCGTGTGTGTGTGTGTGTGTGTGTGTGTCAGTGTGTCCGTGCGTGTATGTGTGTCCGTGCGTGTGTGTGTGTGTGTGTGTGAGCGTGTGTGTGTGTGTGTGTGTGTGTCCATGCATGTATGTGTGTGTGTGTGAGTGTGTGTGTGTGTGTGCGTGCGCGTGCATATTCTCACGTGTGCGGTTGTGTGTGTGTGTGTGTGTGTGTGCGTACTCCCACGTGTGTGGTTGTATATGTGTGTGTGTGAGTGAGTGTGTGTGGGGGGGCGGGGGGGGGGGGAATTGTGTGTGTGCATGCGATGTGCGTGTGTGTGTGTGACAGAATCACTGAGACAGTTTTCAGTTTCACTTTCTCAAGGAGGCGTCACTGCGTTCGGACAAATCCATACACGCTACACCACATCTGTTGAGCAGATGCCTGACCAGCAGCATAACCCAACGCGCTTAGTCAGGCCTTGAGTGCATGCTTACATATTTGTGTACCTATGAAGGGGATTTCATTTTACGTAATTTCGCCAGAGGACAACACTCTCGTTGCCATGGGTTCTTTTTCAGTGCGCCAAGTGCGTGCTGCACACGGGACCTCGGTTTATCGTCTCATCCGAAAGACTAGACGCTCAGTTTGATTTTCCAGTCAAACTTAGGAGAAAGGGCGAGAGCGGGATTCGAACCCACACCCTCACGGACTCTCTGTATTGGCAGCTGAGCGTCTTAACCATTCTGCCACCTTCCTCCAGAGACAGAGAAAAAGAAGAGAAAGACAGGTAGACAAACAAATCAGAGAAATATATAGTTCTCTTTCTCTCTCTCTCCCTCTCTCTCTCCATCCCGCTCTCTCTCTCTCACGCACAAACACACACACACACACACACACACACACAAGAGGTTACTGGTTGGAAGATAACAAGAGGACGGTCACAGCGTTGGCCATAGGAAAACATTTAGTCGTCAAGGGCGAGGGGGAGGGGGGGGGATGTCAGACCAGCAAATTAATTAAGGGCCTCATCGGTGAACAAGAAAGTGACAGGCTATCGCCGCGCGGACCACCAATAGCTCTTGGCCCTGATAGAGTTAACTCATCACCGCCTGTCACCTTGACCCTGATAGGGTTAAGTGTCGCCCGGATCTTGACAGCGGGTAAAGGGTGTAACTCGGTTACCTGCAACGCGCAAGAATGAGGCGACGGTCCTTTGTGTTTCTTTGCCTGCTCACTGTGAAAATCAAAAGGTCTTTTTTGTTGATGGAGTTATTAGTTTATTTTCAATTAGCGAAGAACACGGTTTGCAGTGGGGGGGAAAAAGTGATTATTTTTGTTTGACATTAGAAAATCGATTATCACAAGTGTGTTTTCAGAAGATCGATCTGTAGCAAGCAGCTTGCTTATGTGAAAGGGATTGAGGTGGGTGAGAAATACTTCTCCTGCGTATTATGATCTTTGTCATATTTTGTTTTTTCAACGGGCATTTCTACTCCTGCGGAAACGCTGAACACGAGTCCACTGCAGCAATGTATTGACTCTTGTCTAGCCTTGGTGCTGAACGCGTTGATTCCGCTAACAGTTTTTATCCCGTGTTGTTGGACCGTATGTGCCAGAACTAATACCAACGATGATGTTTGCCTGGACACAAGGAAGGAGAGAGTGGACAGCGGTAGTGTTTGCCGTCCAGAGTGGCTTTTCGTCGGTTTGTGTTTGGTTTAGGGATGGGTCCTTCCGAGACCCTCTGACCATGGGAATCGGTGTAACTGGATTTCATCGGCTGCTGAATCGATGGGACGTATTATTTTGCCCCCCATTTCCCCACCTCCTCCTCCACAAGGCCCCAACACGTAGACAAAAAGTGTAATTCCCACTGAAACGGACTTCTCTGAGAACGCTATGGTCAAATCGTTTATTGCACCAGTTCGGTTTTTTTGTCTGGGAAAACTCGCAAAGTACGAAGGACAACACTCTGTAGATCGTTTATTGCGCCAATACGTTTTTGTTTTTTGTTGTTTTTTCCCCAAGGAAAACTCCCAAAGTACGAAGGACAACACTCTGTACATGTGTCACTGGAAAATGATTCAGCTCTTTGGTGTTGGGAAAACAGGGGTGCTTTTTGTTTGGAGAGAATGATGACATATGATGAATGGTGACTTTAGGGCTGGTGGTACCACAAGCAGAATACGATAATGCATAAAAAAACGTTTGCCAGAAATTATATTCATGTCTGTTAAAAAAACAAAAATCTTTTTTTATTTGTTCCCACATGGACCTGATTCGCTCGTTCCTCTCTCTCTGTATTCACCCACGTCCTTCCTCCAACACCTATGTGCATTTCATAAACGCAATGCACATGATTTTACTGTTCCTTTTTAGACATTGTGAGTCACAATTGTGAAAATCCGTGACCTCTGGCGACGTAACATCGATGGTTCCCTGCGGAATGCCGATGCTAGAACTGTGACGGACGAACCCGGGTGTGGCCGTGTATTGGGGAATCTAAATGAGCGGCGTAGGAAGCAATGCCACAGAAATGGTGCTGATGATGGGGAAGAAAAAAAAAATCCTTGATAAGCCTTTTGCGTACGCTGTCGTATCATTTCACCTCACCTCCCCCCTTGCCCCTCCTCCCTCACCCCCTTACCCCCCCCCAACACCCCCCGCACGCACACACACACACACACACACACACACACACACACACCCATCCCCTGCCTGCGCCTTTTGGCAGTGTGCGATTGTTTTCTCTTTCCCAGGAGGAAGGTGGCAGAATGGTTAAGACGCTCAGCTGCCAATACAGAGAGTCCGTGAGGGTGTGGGTTCGAATCCCGCTCTCGCCCTTTCTCCTAAGTTTGACTGGAAAATCAAACTGAGCGTCTAGTCTTTCGGATGAGACGATAAACCGAGGTCCCGTGTGCAGCACGCACTTGGCGCACTGAAAAAGAACCCATGGCAACGAGAGTGTTGTCCTCTGGCGAAATTACGTAAAATGAAATCCACTTTCATAGGTACACAAATATGTAAGCATGCACTCAAGGCCTGACTAAGCGCGTTGGGTTATGCTGCTGGTCAGGCATCTGCTCAACAGATGTGGTGTAGCGTGTATGGATTTGTCCGAACGCAGTGACGCCTCCTTGAGAAACTGAAACTGAAACTCTCTTTCCCATCCCTGTTCCACCTCCACACTTGTCATCCATGTATTGCTAATCGTTGCTATTTGCATTTGTAACCGGTAACCCTCTTCCATCACATTCCCACTTGAGCCGCGCAGAATGGCATAGTCATTTAAAAAGCTCGAATTTGAGCCCACATCAGATTGCGTTGTCATGAAATCCACTTTCAAAGCCCCAGCTTCCTACACTGTGTTTCTGTCTGTGTCTGTGTCTGTCTGTCTGTCTCCTCCTCCTCCTCCTTTTTCTTCTTCTTCTATCTGTCTGACGTTTACTTACACAAACTTCCTGATGTTTACCTGACAAACGAAAGTATGGACGAATGAAACTGTGAACGAACGAACGAATTAACAAATACGACAAACCAAAACAGTGCAAAGATGCTCTATACTTGACTCAGAAAACTGGTCGGATCGAATCCATTGATAGCCCCCCCCCCCAACCCCCCCCCCCCCCCCCGCCCCCACTCCAAAAGGGTGTTCTGACCTTTCACGCTCTGGCGACTTAATGATTTGCCACTTCTCTGGCCGTGCACGCCTGACTGCACACACACAGAAGGGCCACCAAGGAGGCTGCTTCCGTCGTTACATGTAGACATTACTTTGCCGTGTGGTGGGAAATGGGTCTCCGTGTATTCTTGAGGGAAAGCACTGTGTGTGTGTGTGTGTGTGTGCGTGTGTGCGTGTGTGTGTATGGTGCGCACGTGTGTATGTGTGTGTGTGTGTGTGTGTGTACGTGCGTGTGTGCGTACACGCGTGTGTATGTGCGTGTGTGTGTTCTCATGCACCGAAATGTGCTTATGCAACTATTGGTTTAGAGTGCATACCTGCTAATATTGCCATTTACCATAACATAAGAGGGAGAGAGGGGGCATGCATACGCACATTCATACAAGCACAAGCACTAGCACACAAACACGCACACACACCCCCACACACACACACCCACCCACCCACCCACAGAGGCACGCACGCACGCACCCAAACACACATACCTTTGCGACTTGCATTAAAATTTAGTAGTAGTTGTTGTTGTTGTCGTCTTAGTAGTAGTAGTTGTTGTTGTATTATTAGTAGTGGTGGTGGTTGTGGTATGTAGGTAGTTATGAATCTGGATGCATATGAATTTTTCTTTACTTTAAAACATAATTATAGTCGAATCAGAAAAAAAAAGCTATGTATGAATATCCATTTAAAGTGCCTCTTTTTCTTTTTTGCGTGTTGTATGTTCATAATATTTTAAAAGTAAGTAGAAATGAAATATAGGTGTCAGGAAAGTAGAAGGGCAAACGGACATAAGTAAACATTCCTTGAACAAGGAATGTGTGAGTGTGTGTGTGTGTGTGTGTGTGTGTGTGTGTGTGTGTGTGTGTGTGTGTGTGTGCGCGCGCGCGCGCGCATGGGCGCGCGCGTATGTTTGTGTGTGTGTGTGTGTGTGTATGTGTGAGGGAGAGAGAGAGAGAGAGAGGGGGTAGGGGTGGTGGTGGAAAGGGTGGAGGTAGGTTGCATGCACTGAAATCTATCACCATTGTTTACACCGAAAAAAAAAGTACAGGGTAAAGGGGGTGGAGTGTGTGTGTGTGTGTGTGTGTGTGTGTGTGTGTGTGTGTGTGTGTGTGTGTGTGTGTGTGTGTGTGTAAGGTAGAGAGAGATGGGGAGGTGGGGAGGGAGAGGGAGACAGATTAATAATGGAGAAGAAGTAAGAACGAACCACTGCACAGACTTCACCTGAAAACACTTGCCGGTCGTACAAAGCAGACAGGAGACGGGAGGCAACTCGATCAGGCGCCTAATGAGTGCAGTAGGAAGGGACAGCCGATCGTCTTGCAGACCACCTACCCCACCGGTCGTGATCCGGTTAACTCTTTTACCGCGGCCCCCCCGCCTCCTGACAGCAGGGAAGGGATGTAACTCGGTTAGCGACCAAGCCACTAGAATGGGGCGGACAACTCTTGTCTTTCAGGAAGTGTTCACTGAGCAGGCCAGACACTCTCTGACTGTACCATCACCTACTTTCGTGTATGCCTGCACAAGACTTGATGGAGCCTGGTATTGTATGTGGCTGGTAAGAGTTAAGTGATGCGTGGTGATGGAGGACGAGGAGGAGGAAGAGGAGGAAGAGCAGGAGGATGAGGGGAGGAGGAGGAGGAGCAGGAGGAGGAGGAGGAGCAGGGGCAGGAGGAGAAGGAGGAGAAGAAGAAGAGGGAGGAGGGGAGGAGGAGGGGAGGAGGAGAAGAAGGAGAAGAAGAAGGTGGAGGAGGAGGAGAAGGAGGAGCAGGAGGCGAAGAAGAAGAAAGAGGAGGAGTGAGGAGGAGGGGAGGAGGAGGAGAAGTAGAAGAAGAAGAAGGAGGAGGAGGAGAAGAAGAAGAAAAAGAAGAAGAAGAGGAGGAAGAAGAAAAGATGGACTGATTCAACCGAAAAGAACTTTGCACAAAAGACGAGAGAAACCAAGACTGACGATACAAGGATTTACACAGAGAGACAGACAGACAGACAGAGACAGAAACAGAGTCAGAGACAGAGAGATGGGGGATGGGGGGGGGGGGAGAGAAAGAGAAACAGAGAGGTTGGTGGAAGAGGCACATTGTCGTATTCTGTCCTTTTGAAAATGATTTGGAGGTAGAAATTCATGTCCCTTTATTTTCGTACCTGCGTGACATTTTTTTTCTTTCTTGATTACAGAAAATATAAAGATAACTTCAAGACTTACTTTCTGTCAGTACTGCTGAATCTTCACGTTTGCTCGGCTTCTGATAACGGACTGATGACGATCGCTTGATGCAATAGGAAAACACAAGGTCATCGCACCTGTGCTAACACAATCTTATGAAACAAACTGCCGCAATATGTCACTTGAATTTCCCAGTTCACTTCAGTCCATGCGTTTTGGGGGTTTTCTTCTTTTCTTCTTTTTCTTCTTCTTCTTCTTCTTAAACTTGATACATCAGTCAGGAAACATATTCTCCTTCTTCTACTTCGTTCGTGGGGTGCATCACCAACGTCCTCTCGTATGTACACGAGTGGGCTTTTACGTGTATGCCCGTTTTTACCCCGCCATGTAGACAGCCATGGGAAACATATAAATAAACGAATTTGTAGATAAGTAAAGCTGCTGAACAGGACTTGCAAAGACCTCCTTGATAGAGGCAGTTAGAGAGGAAGCTGCAGATGAGGAAGACAGGGAAAGAATTGGGAAGACAATATTCAACAATGAACAGGTATAGACGGGCGCAATAGCCGAGTGGTTAAAGCGTTGGACTTTCAATCTGAGGGTCCCAGGTTCGAATCACGGTGACGGCGCCTGGTGGGTAAAGGGTGGAGATTTTTACGATCTCCCAGGTCAACATATGTGCAGACCTGCTAGTGCCTGAACCCCCTTCGTGTGTATACGCAATCTGAAGATCAAATACGCACGTTAAAGATCCTGTAATCCATGTCAGCGTTTGGTGGGTTATGGAAACAAGAACATACCCAGCATGCACACCCCCGAAAACGGAGGATGCCTGCCTACAGGGCGGGTTAAAAACGGTCATACACGTAAAAGTACACTCGCGTTTATACGAGTGAACGTGGGAGTTGCAGCCCACGAACGCAGAAGAAGAAGAAGACGACAGGTATGAACCTGGCGGGATCCCAGAGAGCGGTGGTGGAGGTCAGAGACGGGTGGAGGGAGAGGGGTGGCGGTGTCTTCACTGGTGCCGCCAAAGACATCAGCAGAGGTTAGGGGATTGAAGAGAAGAGGACAAAGGTATTCCATGTCTTGCTTCAGCTTCACTGAGTGTGAGCTCAAAATATCTACATTGTATGTGTATCTGTCTATCTATCTATCTATCCTCCTCTCTCTCTCTCTCTCTCTCTCTCTCTCTCTCTCTCTCTTTCAATGAAACTCTTTGAAATCCGCAAACATCAATGTCACAATACATTTAAAAGAGAGAATACATTTAAATGAACATGAAAAGGAGGACGCTAAAAAAGAGATGTTTTAAACAAAACAAAAACAAAATTCACCTCTTCCCCAGTTACCAATGGACGTCAGAATCGTTCGTTTCAACACTGACCGGTGCCGTGGTTTGCAATATTGACCGTGAGCCAATGTGCAAAATGACTGCTCCGCCCCTAAAACCACCTTGGACATTCGATCCATCATTACAGTATAACGACTGGGGCTGTGTTTGCCAGACTCTTGCTGCTGCAGCTGATGGTGTTTGCTTGAGCAAACGAAGAAGAAGTGGACAGCATTCATGTTTGCTGACCAGTAGGATTTATCGTCGTCTTTGTGGGGGTCTGGAGATGGAAAGTTCTGAGAGGGGGGGGGGGGCGGAGAAGGGGGGGGGGGAGAGAAAGTTTATCTTCGGCAATCGTTGTAACAGGATTTTTTTTTTTTTTTTTTTTTTTTTTTTCGAACAGAACGGGGGTTTTCATAACTCGGGAACAGGAACAGAATAGGGTGGTGGGGGGTGCAGGGGGGGGGGAAGGGAGGGAAGGTGTGAAGGGGGGGGGGGGTACACATTGTGCCAAATGTAAGCAGCAGTTTCAGTTGTCATCAGAAAAAAAATGCCTCCTTCAAGGACATTTTCTTCAATAAATCATTTCCTTATGGTATGTGTCTCGTTTCGTCTGATGGCAGCCGAGTGCGTGTGTACGTGCATGTATGTGTGTGCGTGTGTGCGTGCGTGTACGCGTGTGTGTGTGTGTGTGTGTGTGTGTGCATGTATGTGTGTGTGCGTGTGTGTGTGTATGCGTGTGTGTGTATGTGTGTGCGTCTCTCTCTCTCTCTCTCTCTCTCTCTCTCTCTCTCTCTCTCTCTCTCTCTCTCTTTCTCTGCCTCTCTCTTTTTCTCTGCCTCTCTCTATATTTTTGTCTGTCGTTTTCTCTCTCTCTCTCTCCCTCTGTCTGTCCCCCTCTCTCCTCTCTCCCTCTCTCCCTCTCTCTCCTCTTCAGAGGAAAGTCAATATGTTAAAGAGTAATATAATTGTCTTTAGAAAAGGGGGGTATTTAGAGATAAGAGAAAAATGGACTTAAAATGGAATACTTATGCCAGTTGTGAATGTTTATGAATTATTAGGAATTTATTTTTCGTCAAAACCTAGTTTTACTGTTATATGTAAAAACCTTGCAAGCAGAGCGAAATATGCGCTTTTCTGTATCATGGAAAAATCATCCAGTTTAGAAAATCAGTCTTTTGAATTGTTTTTGAAATTATCTGACTGTCAGATTCAACCTATTATACAATACGGAGCTGAAATTTGGGGTCTTTACGATTCAGCAATTCACTGTGAAAAAGTTCATTTATTAGCATTAAAGAAATTTCTTGGGGTGACTATGAAAACACCTAATGATTTAATATATGCTGAAACTAATCGATATCCAATATATTTGAATTCGATTATCAGATGTATTTCTTATTGGTTGAAAATAATGCGAATGGAAAACGTAAGACTGCCAAGGAAAGCCTACAACATGTTACATGATTTGGATAATAGAGGTAGAACTAAATGGGTGTCAAAGGTGAGAATAAAACTGCATGATTTAGGCTTTGCTTACGTGTGGCTGAATCAAGGAGCAGAGGATATAAACGGATTTCTACGTACACTTCGATCGAGACTAATCGACTGTCGTTGGCAGGAATGGTCGAGCCATATCCAAGATAGTAATCGTTTTGATTTTTATAGACAGATTAACTTGAGACATACGGTACCAGTTTATTTGGTTATGAATATGGATGGACATTTAAAATGTATCATGGCAAAGTTTAGATTTGGAATTTCTGATTTGTTTACGCATTATTACCGTTACAGGCAACATAAAGATAGTGACCTTATTTGCCCTATATGCAAAAGTGCTACGGAGAGTGAACTGCACTTTGTACTTTGTTGTCCTGTGTTAAGTGCTCTTAGAAATCGGCTGATACCTTCAAAATTTCATAGGCAGCCCTACTTGTTCAGACTGTATTTGCTTATGTCATCCACTAAGTAACACGTTAATAAACAGTTAGCAATTTACTTTATGAAGCCCTTAAAGATTAGAAATACAATATGTAGTTGAGTGTGTGCTAGTTTTCCGCTTTTTGTTATTCTGTGTGAATGAGACTAAATGCAGATAATGACTGTTTTTTCTCATTTTCAGGTTATGGTGTATATCTGAATATATTGCCTCTGTAATGTTTGTTTACACCACCACTTCATGAGGGGCCATGGCCTCTCTCTCCCCCCTCTCTCTCTTATTTTCTGCCACCTTTGTCCCGGCGCATAACACGCTGTCTTTTTTTTTTGTGCTTCAAATCCTTTCCCTTCTTTTACAATCAGAACTGATTCCCCTGAAATCTGCGGCTGCCTCAGTCATGCAGTGATAATTCCGTATGGCAGCGCTCACACCTCCCCTTCTGCTCTTTCCTGGAGTTTGAATGTGATGTTTTCTGGCACTGCGCTGATGGAGAAGTAGGATATTTTCTGTTCTCCTCTCCAGACGCGACGAGCACGTCACATTACCAGGCAATATAAATGTTAATAAGTAGCATATTGAAGCAATAAAGAAAAGGAAACTAAAGGGGGAAAATAATAATAAATCGAGATCAGAAAATGTCATTTTCCGATTATAATGATAAGACGTGAGAAGAAGGGAAAAAAAATTGAAGAGATCAATCTTAACGGAAACACGAGGCTGGAAAATAGAACAAACGAGAGAGAGAGAGGGGGGGGGAGGGAAGGAGGGAGGGAGAGAAAAAGAGGGAGAGAGAGAGAAATAGGGAGAGAGAGAGAGAGAGCGAGCAGAAATTAAAGATAGACATACAGAAATGCAGAATGGTGGATCTATCAATTTATCTATATCTATGTATCTATCTATGTAACTATCTGTCTGTCTGTTTTTTCTTCTTCTTCTTCTTCTTCTTTTTTGAGGGGTGGGGGGTGGGGGTGATGCGGTTTCCACTCTCTGTGCTGCCTTTTTAACTCACTCAGTACGGCCAGTCCTCTCTTCTCCTCTACACAGACCCCTCGGATGTCCAGTGGGTGTCTCAATGACCCAACCTTTAGCTTCCGTCGTCAGAATTGTGGTATTCTTTGTCAACATTCACGTCTTCAGTATAAGAGCCTTCCGCTTGCAATATTTTGATGATGGTAATTGGGGTGAAACGCTGTTAACGTCGTCTCTTTTGCCGTTCGTATGGAAAGAGTTAATCGTTCTGGTCTTTGATTGTTCCCAGTTTGTATACCCTGGTGCGTCTATTTCCGACTCTTTCTTACCCACCTACTACAGATTCCATGTAAACGACCACCCCTCTGTCTCTCCGTCTCTGTCTCTCTGTCTCTCTCTCTCTCTCTCTCTCTCTCTCTCTCTTTAGAGAATGAAAACGTTCCACATGGTAATTGTTTTGTGCAATGAGTCAAAAAAAAAACAAAAATAACGGCCAAGTATAATGGGTGTGAAAGAAAAAACACACACAAAAAACAACAACAAACAAACAAACAAAATCCCAACAAATACTAGCTTTCTTCTCTCTTTCTTACCTACCTACGATAGGCTGCATGCAAACGAACCCCTCTCCCCCCCCCCCTCTCTCTCTCTCTCTCTATCTATCAATCTATCTATATATATCTTTCTCTCTCGATCTCGCTGGCTGACTCTCTATAATGGAAGAGTAAAAGAGGCTCTCTACCACCACCACCCCTCTCTCTCCCCTTCTCTTTCCTCTCTGTCCTGTCTCTCTCTCTTTCTCTGTCTCTCCATGTCTTTCTGTCTGTTTCTCTCTGTCTGTCTGTCTGTCTCTGTCTCTGTCTCTGTCTCTCTCTGTCTCTCTCTGTCTCTCTCTCTCTCTCTCTCTCTCTCTCTCTCTCTCTCTCTCAGAGATTCCCATTTGGGCGGCGAGTCAGGAAGCATTGTGCTTAATGTTCTGACTCCCGGAGTCTATGCAAGAGTCGATCGGATCGAAGCCTTTGACAAACTCCCCCAACCCACCCACCTCCCCCTACTACCCCCTGCCCTCCCCCCCCCCCTCCCCGACCCCCCCATAGAGTGTTTTGACCTTTTACGCTTCATTGGGTCCGTGATTTGCCACCTTTACAGCAGCCGGCACGCTTGGCTGCACAGCGAACGGTGCCACCGTGTCGATCGCTTCCCTTTTGAGATCACCCCCTATTGTCAGACTACCTTGTCAGGGGAAATGAGATGAGTGTGTAGTGTTGTGTAGTGTGTGTGTGTGTCTGTGTGTGTCTGT
The DNA here is from genome assembly GCF_041734735.1 of Babylonia areolata. NCBI lineage: Eukaryota > Metazoa > Mollusca > Gastropoda > Neogastropoda > Buccinidae > Babylonia > Babylonia areolata. The sequence goes on along the minus strand of NC_134899.1, from coordinate 51,446,554 downwards.
GTGTGTCTGTGTGTGTGCGTGCTTGTGTGTGCGTGTGTGTAAAGACAGGGAGAGAGGGGAGGGATGGAGGGAGGGAGGAGAGAGACAGCGGGACAGAAGAGGGGCGGGGTACGGCGGGGGGTGGGGGGGGGGGGGTGAGAGTGAAAAAAAAAGCTGGGAAAGAGACAGAGGAAATGAAAAAGAAAAAGAAGCAAATAAGAGAGAGGTCGGCGACAGAGAGAGAGAGAGAGAGAGAGAGAGAGAGAGAGAGAGAGCAGAAGAAGAAATGAATTTTTATTGTCCTATGGCAGTACGGAAAGCAAATACTTCTTCTGCTTCTTATGTTCCTTCTTCTTCTTCTTCTTCTTCTTCTTCTTCTTCTTCTTCTTCTTCTTCTTCTTCTTCTTCTTCTCTTCATCCTCCTTCTCCTCCTCCTCTTCCTCCGCCTCCTCGTCCTCGTCGTCGTCCTCCTCCTCCTTCTACTCCTCCTCCTCCTTTCCCTCCTCCTCCTCCTCCTTCTTCTTCTTCTCCTTCTTCTTCTTCTTCTTCCTCCTCCTCTCCTCCTCCTCCTCCTTCTTCTTCTTCTTTTGTGAGAGCTACCGTTGTCCCACGAGGGATCAACCTGAATTTCACACAGAAAACTATTTTGTGACAAGACACCATTGCACAATGCAGCACAGCACAGCTCAGCTCAGCTCAGCACAGCACAGCACAAAAACACCCTACTCAGCAGCACACAATCTCACCTCACTGCACCACAATCCGTCATACCATGCAAGACCACACCACTCCAGACCACACCACTCCTAACTACACCACACCACACCACACCATACCCCCTCTCTACCACATCATATCCCACCACACCACAATCCGCAATACCGTACCAAACTACACCACACCACACCACACTCCACCTTACACACACACACACACACACACACGCACGCATACACACACACACGCACACGCACACACACACACACACACACCACACCACACCACACAACACACACCACACACACACACACACATACACACACACACACACACACCACACACACCCACACCACACCACACCACACCACACCACACACCCACACCCACACCACACCACACCACACCACCACACACACACACACACACACACACACACACCACACACACACACACACACACCCACCCACACACACACACCACACACACACACACACACACACACACACACACACACATCACACAACACCACACCTGTACTCGCAACGTCCTGCGCTGGCTAGCTTCTCTCCCGACCCAATGCGACAACTACTTCAGCAGCGGCGGTCATTGATTGGATCGTTTGGGTCGACAATGCCCCCCCGCCCTCGACAGCCCTCCCCCCCACCCCCCGGACCCCCTCCCCCCCATCCTTCATGTCCACCCTCGTGTTTGTTCGGGCAGAGTGGAGGATGAGGATGTGGGGGTGGGGGGGCGGGGGGGGAGGGGGTCAGAATAAGAAGTGGACAGGCCTGTTCCGCAGCAAGAAATAAATCATCTTTCGGAGTCGCTGATTGCTCCTTTAGTGTGACATTTTTATCACCGAAGAAAAGGCTTGATGGAGGAGGAGGAGGAGGAGGAGGAAGAAGAGGAGGAGGAAGAGGAGGAGACCTTTGACAACTCCTCCTCCCTCCTCCTCCCTCATCCTCCCCCCCCCCCCCCCCCAACATCTCTTAAGGTCATTGTTACTGGGTTTTCCTGTTTACCAAATATGTAAGCAGATGCTCGTTTTCACACGGTTAAAAAAAAGGAAAAAAAAGAAGAGACAGCAGAAGGTTGGGCTATTTTGTTTGTTTATTTTTGTCTTTCTTTCGATCTTTCTTTCTTTCTTTTTTTTTTCTTTCTTTGTTTGAGTTTCGATTCCAATTATCATATGTATATATATAAGGAGAAGAAGGAGGAGAAGAAGAAGAATGGTAAGAATGTGAAACGGTTCTCTGAATGGTCTTTTAGAAGTTAATATAAAACAACAGAAAAATAAGATAACACATGCACTGTAAAAAGCGCCAGCGAAGTATCTCATGTCCACTGACAAAGCAACGCGTAAGAACTAGAGAGTTACCATGATGATTATTCCTCCTTCTGTTCCTCCTCCTCCTCCTCATCTTCCTCTTCCTCCTCCTCCTCCACCACCCTCCTCCTCTATAAATTCATTCAACTCAAGCTCCAGATAGATGAGAAGGAGGTCGAACCAGGTTGACATGTTTGAGACAGACTCGTACAATCAGCACGTCCACCCTCCCCCCTGACCCCCCCCACCCTTCCCCTCCCCACCTTCCTCGATCCCCAACCCCATTCACGCAAGAAGACATCGCCGTTTGTCATGGGTTTATTTCCGAAAGCGACCCCTAGCGCAGCGCAAATATTGAACATCAGTTCACCTCGCCAGCTCGCAAGCAAACTACACCATTCCAGCCTTAAATGTCATATGTCGACCAAGCCATAGAGCTGTTACCGAAAAAGCTATGAGAAAAAAAAAAACATGGATAATGTTTTTCCAGACGTTTGAAAACTTTTTTTTTTTTCCCGATGTCAGCATAGCAATTAAAAGAACAACAACAACTAAATCAACAAGAACAAAACACACCGCCGCGAGCACCACCGCGTACCGAGCAGCAGACTGTGTTGGCAGCTGGATGGCATTTCAATCTTCAATCTGAAGCTACAGGATGGGGAAATGTAAGAGCCTGTCTGCGAAAGTCACCGTGATAGAATCTGATAGTTTCTTGACGGGAGGGAATCATCGGCCTTCGTCTTGCCGAGCTATATATATATATATATATATATATATATATATATATATATATATATATATATATATATATATATATATATGATAGTCAGTCGTGTCCGACTGGTGTGTGTCCATCGAGATCGATGATGACCATCGTTGTCATCCAGCTGGGGGATGGGGGGAGGGTGGTGGTGGGGTGGGGGGGAGGATGCTCATGAATCTATCTGTGAATACGCAGATGGCTGAATAGTCCAATCTGCGCACGAAATGTTCGCTGACAGTTGGGGCAGACAAAGACAGAAGTGTCCGACTATGACCATCATAATAGCAGAGGAGGCAACTGCTGTTCCGACTACTTAGGCTAGAATTTGATTACAGTGGAGAGTGTCTTGCCCAAGTACATCCCCACTCTCTCGGCCAAGAGGGTTTCAGGACAGTCGGCGTTGGGATGGTTCCCAAAGGCCAACTAGCCCACAAGGCTGCAGCACAAAGAGCCAGTGCAATTTTGCCTCCTAGTTCGAGAGTCAGTCCTTCACAAAAGACTAAGCTGTAAATGGTTTCCCATTGACTGGAGAAACCATTGATAATACAGCTCTCACTTTGCTGTTGGCCCAAATGTAAACTTATGTCAATCTGTGATATAAGCCGAGTGTTGGCCGAGTTACTCGCGCAGGCGATGGACACGCGTGCACTGTTAAGCTGTTTTGTCGTTTAACTCACTCAGTACGGCCAGTCCTCTCTTCTCCTCTATACAGACCCCTCGGATGTCCAGTGGGTGTCTGAATGACCCAACATTTAGCTTCCGTCGTCAGAATTGTGGTATTCTTTGTGAACATTCACCTCTTCAGTATAAGAGCCTTCCGCTTGCAATATTTTGATGATGGTAACTGGGGTGAAACGCTGTTAACGTCGTCTCTTTCGCCGTTCGTATGGAGAGAGTTAAACGATTGGGAGAGAGGTTGTGAAGGATCTAGACTATGTAGCCCTGTGGTTGTGATAAAATGTGTGTGTGTGTGTGTGTGTGTGTGTGTGTGTGTGTGTGTGGTGAGGTGTGTGTGTGTGTGTGTGTGTGGTGAGGTGTGTGTGTGTGTGTGTGTGTGTGGTGTGGTGTGGTGTGATGTGTGTGTTTGTGTGTGTGCGTTTGTGTGGTGTGGTGTGTATGTGATGGATAATAAAAAAAAGAAGACAAACTGCATGCATAATCTCACACACACACACACAC
>NC_134899.1:51415083-51422583 GCF_041734735.1 Babylonia areolata | reverse complement strand
ATGTAACATCGATACACAGCATATCAATACACATACTAAATTACATATAAGTCATATAATAAATGTAATAAATATAAATATATATTAAATACAATGAATATAATAAATATATTAAATATAATAGAGAGAGAGAGAGAGAGAGAGAGAGAGAGAGACAGTAATTGAGCACATGTTTCAAAATGCTTGTTTCCTCAGCTTAATCTACAGTTTATCTGACAAAGTGCAGAAGACAAATAGGGACGAAATAAACACCCAGTCTATGCGCCCCTACAAGTCTGGCCATCCGTTCGTTACCCACAAACTCTGATCTATTTCCACAGAATCAATTCTTTTCTAACATTCTGCGGTAGCTTAAGCCTTCAGCAAATGACGTCATGGCCGGCAATGACGCCAGCCAAAAGAAGAATGACGTAACGTTCTGTTGTCGATCAATCGTTGGGCAGTGGTTGGCAGGCACAGAGAGAGAGAGAGAGAGAGAGACAGCAGGTATGGATTGCTTTGGAAGGCGTGACCCCCCCCACCCCACCCCCCTCCCTGTCGCTGCAATCGATTTCACGGCCTGTAAAACCTGTAATTACAGCTGCTCTGCTTGTCTAAGTTCTGCCTGCAACTGGAGGGCTGAAATCGTTGGATCGATTTTTTTTCCCCCCTTTCTATTTTCCTCACGAGGAAACGGATCTTTAGTGTTTCTGTCTGTGCTTGTTATCGATTTTTGTTTATTTGGAGATAGGGGGGATCGCTATGAAGCCAATCATTATCTTGTAAAATTTTGAAGTGCGGTTGTCTTGACTTCAGAGAGAGAGAGAGAGATGGGGGGTGGGGAGGGAGGGTGCGGGGGGGGGGGAGAGTGCTTGAATACAAAATACTGTATTATCAGGAACTGAGTTTTGTTCACACCAAAAAAAATGCCAGCTTCGCATCTACTACTTGTTTGAAATCAAACCTGACGTTTCCGAGTTTCTGCAAAGTGTGTCAAGGATTCTATAGATGATTGATTTAATCTGTTATATAACTTTTCCTCTGTCCGCTGGTATGGTAGTCTAAGTGTGAAGTGTAAGTATAATTGAATTGAATAAGATCGTGAATGTATTCGGCGAGGTTTTGGTTGTGAGACAGAGCGGTTGTACAAATGTGAAAGCTCGATAGAAAGCCACGCGCATTTCAAAACGACAGCAACCATGAGGATGTTCTTGCAGTTCTTCATTATTCTTATTCTTCGTTTTTTCAACTTTTTTCCTGTCAGGCACACGCTTCTGTTAGCCTAAAATCAAAACAGAACCGAAAGCAGCACCACAATCAATACATCAACCAAACAAAGAACAATGATAGTTATTAATGACTTGACTCAGAAAATGTATGCAAGTTTATATTCATGCGCAGTGTGACGCCTTATTTGATGTAATGTTGAATTGACTGCTATACATTTCTATTTGAAATTATAGTTTGATGTCATTTTCTTTGCCCATCATCGGTGATTATTGTATTTGTATAACCGTGGTCACTGTCTCTGTGGATTACTCCAAGTTAACGTTTCAAGTGTTTTATATATTTAATGCATACATGTTAATGACTATGATTCTCTTGCGTTTTTGAAATGTTGCACACACATCCAGTTAAATCTGTTGATTGCAATAATAAAATATTTTGTATTATGCATGCATAATGATAACGTAGCTTAGAGCGACAGACAGAAGTAAAAACATAATGTATAGTGAGTATATGTGTGAATAGAATAGAATAGAATAGATTTTATTGTCATGAAACCGTAAGGTTTATAAGACACAAGTGCAATGGTAAATGAATGAACGAATGAAAAACACACAATTAATCAATCAGTTAATGCAGTAAATTGCAGCAGCATTCATGTGTGTGAGGGGGGGGGGGAGTGAAGACAAGGAAGAGAAGGGGGGGGGGAGAGGGTCAGGTTGATGGAGAGAGGGGGATGGGACGTGGGGGTAAGGGTGGGGGGGGGAGTGAAGACAAGAAAGAGAAAGAGAGAGGGGGGGGAGAGAGGGTCAGGTTGAGGGAGAGAGGGGGAAGGGACGTGGGGGTAAGGGTGGGGGGGGGGAGTGAAGACAAGGAAGAGAAAGAGAGAGAGAGGAGGGGGGAGAGGGACAGGTTGATGGAGGGAGAGGGGGGTGGGACGGTGGGGGAAAGGTGGGGGGGGGGGGGGCAGTGAAGACAAGAAAGAGAAAGAGAGAGAGGGGGGGAGAGGGTCAGGTTGAGGGAGAGAGGGGGATGGGACGTGGGGGTAAGGGTAGGGGGAAGTGAAGACAAGGAAGAGAAAGAGAGGAGGGGAGAGGGTCAGGTTGAAGGGGGGGGGGGAGGGGCAAGGGAGTAAGGGGGGGGGGGGTGAAGACAAGGAAGAGAGAGAGAGAGAGACGGGTGGGGGGGAAGGGTCAGATTGAGGGGGGGGGGGGGGGTAGGGGGAGTGGGGGCAGGGGGGAGGGACGTTGATTTATGGAGTGGAAGAGATGCACTGGGTTGATTACTTCTCACTCGTGGAGTCCCCAGGGTCCGTGGTGAACATTCCTCACGTCCCTGCTACACCCTCACCCCCACCCTCACCCTCACCCTTTTTCCCTGCCCCGTTACCCCCCCACCCCTACCCCCATCCCCCCCCTACCCCTCGTTGTCATCCATCTCTCACACACACCCCCCCTCCTCCCCTCCCCTTCCCCCCTGTCACACACATACACCCTCTCACGTCTTCCTCTACCGCCATGACCTGGGTTGAGTGACAAGTTCGGTGGCTCTGTAAAGAAGCAGGGACATGTCTTGTCGGAGTTCCATTCCAATTCTGCAGGTCCTGGAGTTCCATTCCAGTTCGGTGACAAGTTCGGTGGCTCTGTGAAAAGTAAGGGGACGACAGGTGTTGCGAGTTCTCCAGTTCGGTGACAAGTTCGGTGGCTCTACAGGTCCTGGATTTCCATTCCAATTTGGTGACAAGTTCGTTGGCTCTAGAGATCCTGGAGTTCTGTTCCAGTTCGGTGACAAGTTCGGTGTCTCTACAGATCCTGGAGTTCCATTCCAATTTGGTGACAAGCTCGGTGGCTGTACAGATCCTGGAGTTCCATTCCAGTTTGATGACAAGTTTGGTGGCTCTGTGAGAAGCAAGGGACAACAGGTCCCGAAGTTCCATTCCATTTCGATGACATGTTCGATGGCTCTGTAAGAAGCAAGGTACGACAGGGTTTGACAGTTCCATTCCAGTTCGGTAACGAGTTCGGTGGCTCTGTAAGAAGCAAGGGACGACAGGTCCTTGAGTTTCATTTTACAGTTCAGTGACAAGTTCGTTGGCTCTAGAGATCCTGGAGTTCCATTCCAGTTCCATTCCAGTTCGGTGACAAGTTCAGTGGCTATGTAAGAAGCAAGGGACGACAGGTCCCGAAGTTCCATTCCATTTCGATGACATGTTCGGTGGCTCTAGAGATCCTGGAGTTCTATTACAGTTCGGTGACAAGTTTGATGGCTGTGTGAGAAGCAAAGCACAACAGGTCCCGAAGTTCCATTCCAGTTCGGTGACAAGTTCAATGGCTCTGTAAGAAGCAAGGAACGACAGGTCCTGGAGTTTCATTTTACAGTTCAGTGACAAGTTCGGTGGCTCTAGAGATCCTGGAGTTCCATTTCAGTTCGGTGACACGTTCAGTGGCTCTAGAGATCCTGGAATTCCATTTCAGTTCAGTGACAAGTTCGTTGGCTCTGTAAAAAGCAAGGGACGACAGGTCTTGCGACGTCCATTCCCATCACATTGAGTTCGGGCAGGGAGACAAGTTCTCGAAACTGGTTATGTTCTTCTGCACTGATTTGCCCAGTGTGAAACGTTGGTGTATGTCTGAAACATCGTTTTTTTCTTGTATGGTTTCCTATTGTGTTTTCTTTTCGGGATGTGCTCGGTACCCCCCACCCCTTCCCCCCTCCTGAAACATGTTCCGATAAAATCCAAAGCCAGAACGAACCAGGAAACAGCACCACCTGTGTCTGTGATCTCAAGGCGAACCAGAGGAGAAGACCGAGTCAAAAATTTCGAAGACGAAGAATCCTTTTTTTTTCTGCATGTGCGCGCGCGCGCGCACACGCACACACACACACACACACACACACACACACACACACACACATATATATATATATATATATATATATCCCCCTCCTCCCCCACCCACCTTCCCACCACACACACACACACACACACACACACACACACACACACACATATTTTCCCTGTCTTTTTTTTTTCCCGTCCCCCACACTAACTCGTTCATCAACATTAATTTTTCACCATCTCCCACTCCCCTTCCCCCTTTCTCCACCCCCCACCCCCCACCCCCGCCCCACCCCACCTCCGCCCCACCCCCCTAGCATACACCCTTTGCCCCCTACATTCTCTATCAACATTTATTATCACCCTCCCTCTGTCTCACCTCTCCCACTCCCCCCCACCACCAACTCACCCTCTCCTCCTCCCCATCTCCACCTGCAACGAAAGCCACACACCCCCACCTCCCTGCCCACAGCCCCCACCCCCCACCTACCCCTCACACACACACACACATCCCTTGTGTTCTCCCACCCCTCCACCCCCCACTCCAAGCCCTCTATCATGCCGACACGTCCTGTCGTCGTTACTATCGTTATTCATGATCACCACCACCACCGCCGCCGCCGCGATGTTTTTGATGACGTGCCGGTGGACTGAATAAAATAGTCCGGACCCGGCACCCTCGTTTCCTTTACTGGCAGACCATGACTGGAACTGTCCTGCTATGCCTGCTGGTCTCATAGCCAGCCATCCCCACACCACTAGAGAACAGTGGAGGGATGTCTTCTTCTATATGCTCTTATATCACAGATTGACAATAAGTTTACAGTTTACATTTGGGCCAACAGCAAAGTGAGAGCTGTATTATCAATGGCTTCTCCAGTCAATGGGAAATCATTTATAGCTTAGTCTTTTGTGAAGGACTATGACTCTCAAACTAGAAGGTAAAATTGCACTGGCTCTTAGTGCTGCAGCCTTGTGGGCTGGTTGGCCTTTGGGAATCATCCCAGCGCTGACTGTCCTAAAACCCTCTTGGCCGAGAGAGTGGGGATGTAACTTGGGTAAGACACTCTCCACTATAATCAAATTCTAGCCCAAATAGTCGGAACAGCAGTTGCCGCCTCTGCTGTTCTGATGGTCATAGTCGGACACGACTGTCATATATATGCTCTCTATACTGTACTGTACTGTACTGTACTGTGCTGTACTGTACTGTACTGTACTGGCTTTTGTATTTGTATTTTGTATTTCTTTCTTTTTTGTCACAACAGATTTCTCTGTGTGAAATACGAAATCCTATCGAAGTGGATTTTTCTACAGAATTTTGCCAGGAACAACCGTTTTGTTGCCGTGGGTTCTTTTACGTGCGCTAAGTGCATGCTGCACACGGGAACTCGGTTTATCAGAATGACTTGCGTCCAGACCACCACTCAAGGTCTAGAGTGGAGGGGTAGAAAATATCGGCGGCTGAGCCGTGATTCGAACCAACGCGCTCAGATTCTCTCGCTTCCTAGGCGGACGCGTTACCTCTAGGCCACCACTCCACTTTGCACAGTTGTACAACAGAAGCAGAAGGTTGGCACTGTGGATTGTTTATGTGGTGGTGATGGTTAATAGTTTGACTCCTCCTCCACTTCGTTTAGAAGACACACACGCTCGCGCGCGCAAGCGCACGCACGCACGCACGCACGCACATACACGCGCACGCAAGCACACGCACAGACACAGACATGCACACACACACACACTCAAGAGTCACACACACACATGCACACACATACACACGCACACAAACACACACACACACAGCACACGCATACGCACGCACACACACACACACACACACATTCACTCATTCACTCACACACACACACACACACACACACACACACACACACACACACACACACACACACACACACACACACGCACGCACGCACACACACACACACACACACACACACACACACACACACACACACACACACACACACACCAAATCAGCCAATAAACCAACGAACTAAATATAAAAAAATAATTAAAAAAACCGATGACATTTGGCACAGCACGCTGTCAGCTGGCCTCCCCCTGTCACAGGGTGTTGAGGCAGGAAGGGGGGAGGAGGAGGAGGAGGAAGTGGGGGAAGACTGTGTTGTGTGACGGGTCCAGGTGACTGATGACAAGCTGTTGTCTGTTGTCATCGTCACACCTGCAGGACATTGTCATGCTGTTGTTGTTGTTGTTGTTGTTGTTGTTCTGGTCGTCTTTCATCTGTCTTAGTTTGTGCTTTCAGCTTCGTTCTGTCTGTCTGTCTGTTAGTCTGTTCCTTCTTCACAGGTTGTCTCTGTTGTCTGTCTCTCTCTTTTTCTCTTTCATGTGACTCTGTCTTTCAGGTTTGTCTATAATCTGTGTGTCGCTTTCCTGAACCAGTGTGATTTTCTCTGTTCCTCTATCCACTTCTCTCTCTCTCTCTCTCTCTCTCATTCTTTGTGTCACACACGCACACACACACACACACACACACACACACACACACACACACACACACACAATCAGTTAGCAGATAAATGAATAAAAACGATCACTGTCACAGCACGTCAGTACAAATATTGATCACAACAACGATACCAATCATGATCATCATATGAATTGCGAGAGGTAGACAGAGAGAGTGATAGAGAGAAAGAGATAGAGAGTGAGAGTGACAGAAACATATAGACGAGAGACATAGAGAGAATTCCTTTCAGGCTGACTCCAATTTTTTTTAAAGCCAAGATTACATTATGCAACACCCATATTTGATAATCATGATTGGTACCGCTGTTGTGATCAATATTTGTGCTGTGTTGCCCCACAAAAAAAAAAAAAAAAAAAAAAAAAAAAATCGGACAAAACTAGTATTCTACATATTCGACTACCGTTCAGTTGTCTGTAGCGAAATCGCCCGTTGACAAAACATAACAAAGAACAGAAGAACAAAGCCGAACGAAAGAAACAAAGAGAAAATGGCGCCAAAGGAAAGCACAACAAAACATTGAAAGCGACAGAAAGTATGTGGATGAAAAGTATGGGGGGGGGGGGGGGGGGGGGGGGCACCGTGTGTGCGTGCGCCTGTGCCTGTGTGTGTTGTGTGTGTGTGTGTGTGTGAGGGGGGGGGGGATAATTTTTGAGAATGTTTGGCATCTTGTGTTCAATTTTTCCTTTTTGATATTTACAGATCTGTTCTATTTGTAAACGCCTGGGGCTTATTTTCAAGATTAGTCGTAAATGCTCATAATAATAATAATAATATAATATTTGGAGACTGACAGAGAAAGAAAGAGAGATTGGGCGGGGGGGGGGGGGGGGGGGGGGGGGGGGGTATTCCGTAAAAGTGAAAAGTGTATTGGTAAGTAAGTATATCAATAATTAAAACTGTGAGAAGGAAGAAAGACAGTAACCCTTCCGAACTTAACCGG
>NC_134899.1:51402583-51407583 GCF_041734735.1 Babylonia areolata | reverse complement strand
ATTGAAAGAATTCTTTCGCGATGCAAACAGTAGAGATGAAGATTGTGGACTGAATGATACAGAACTGCGTGAAGTTTGATGCCGAAGACGCTGATTTTGACAATGGAGGGGGAGTTGCATGACGAAACTGAAGACAGACAAGCTCAGCTGATTCAAGATGCAGGTGGGTGTTTTCGAGGTTTGTCAATTTATTATTTGCTTTCTGTTTGTTGTAACAATGAATATGACTGCATTGTGTGTGTTTTGAATGTGTTAGCTGTGGTAAGTGGCTTCGTCAGTCACTGATCAGTGTGTGTGAGTGAGAGAGGGTCAGTCACGTGGGTACTGTGACCATCACAGCCCAGGGGGGCGTGGCTTGCTGGCTGGCTCATTGTTGATGACAGCGTGTGTCGCTCGCCTGCAGCTTTCTGTGTGTTCGTTTCTGAGTGTGTATTGGTTTGTTGTTGTTGTTGTTGTTGTTGCGTGTGTGTGTGTGTGAGTGAGAGAGAGAGAGAGAGAGAGAGAGAGAGAGAGAGAGAGAGATGATGTTTATAAAACTGAAATCAGAGAATGATATGCAGAACTGTATGCCTAAATTACTTTGTAAATGCAACACTTATAGAAGTGTGTGTGTGTGTGTGTGTGTGTGTGTGTGTGTGTGTGTGTGTGTGATGTGTTGTCATTTTGTTTTGTATGAGAAAGAGAGAATGAAGGGGGTGTGGCATACCATGAACCAGTTTCAGTGTGTGTGTGTTTTGGGGGTTTGGGGTGGGGGTGGGGTAGGTATGTGTGTGTTTGTATTTCAGCTTCTGAAAACAATCAGAAATAAAATGGTACCATTTCATGATCTTTTTTTTATGTAAAAAACAAAAAACAAGCCCAAAACCCAACAAGCTTAGTCTTTTATGCAATGTGTTTCAGGTATGCAGCATGGTGATGATCATGATGTTCATCCTGGATCATCTGGAGTTGACAACTTGCCACAAACCTACAGCTGAAGACCAGCAGCAGCAAGACCAAAGGGCAGTAAACAAGCCTCCAGCAATTCTGGATTACAACAAAAACATGGGTGCCATGGACCATCATGACCAACAGCTGCAGCCCTGCGATGCCACAAGGAAAACCCTGAAGTGGTACAAATAGCTGTGTGTGCATTTTCTACAAATTGCCATGCTGAATGCACACATCCTCTACAAAAAAGCAGGCAACAGCAGTACACTCCTGGACTTAAGAAACACCCACAAAAATAAACAAAACAAAAAACTCCACCAAGACTGTCATGCAGTTGAATGTGGACAAAACCACTCAGTATATTACACAAGTGTTTGGTACCTTAGCTAAGGATTGTTTATTCTTTAAAAAAACCCACAAAAACAAAACAAAAAGCAACAACAAAAAAACAAACAAACAAGAAAACAACTAAAAAAAACAAAAAAAAACAAGACTGACATGTACTCGAACATGAACAACACCACTCAATATATTACACAAGTGCTTGGCACCTGAGCTAAAGATTTTTGATTAAAAAACCAAAAACAAAACACCACCACCACCACCACCACACATTCTGAGTTTTCCAAACCTTTATTCTAATCCGTTCCCCTCTCTTTTTTTTCTTTCTTTTTCTTCTTCTGTTTTCCAGGTGTGTGTTGGCACAAGCAGGGCCTTCAGTCCACCGATGCCAGTGGCGTGAGCTCCTGTTGTTTGAGGAGTCTGTCTTTAGGGGCTGGCGTCACTCTGCTGGTTTCACGTTCGCAAGGTGAGAATTTGTGTGGTGGTGGTGGTGTTCGTCTGTCTGTGTGTGGAGAAGGGTGGGAAGGATGGTGGGGTGGAGGGAGTGGTGGGTTTGTGGGTGTGGGGAGGGGAAGGTTTAGAAGTGGATGATTGGGGTGGGGTCGATGGTGTGGGGGAGAGGGTGGAGGGTTAGGGGGGGGGGGGGGGTGATTTCCTTTTGTGTGCGTGCGCGTTCACATTTCTGTAAATGCGTTTATGTATGCTTACTTGTGTGTGTGTGTGTGTATGTGTGAGCACGTGCCTAAGCTTCTGCGTGCATGTAGGCGAGCGTGCTCGCGACTGTCTGGGCATAATGTTTGTGCGAGTGACACTTTGTGGGTACCCCCCCCCACACACCCCGACCCCCCGCGCCTCTCCCCTCCCCCCTCCCTCGCCTTGTCCAAGCCCTTTTTTGCTTTTGTTATCACCTGAGCTACCGCGAACCCAGTGCCTTGCCGAAATGGATTCACACCACGTTCCTCTGGGACATAATGGGAGGGGAGTGTGTGTGTGTGTGTTTGTCTGTGTGTGCGTGCGTGTATGTGTTTGCGTGAGTATGTGTGTGCGCGCGTGTGTGTGTGTGTTTGCGTGAGTGTGTGTGTGTGTGTGTTTGCGTGTGTTTGCGCGAGTGTGTGTGTGTGTGTGTTTGCGTGAGTGTGTGTGTGTGTGTGTGTGTGTGTGTGTGTGTGCGTGTGTGTGTGTGTGTGTGTGTGTGTGTATGTGTGTGTGTGTGTGTGTGTGTGTGTGTGTGGGCGTGTGAGTGTGTGTGTGCGTGAGTGTGTGTGTGTGTTATGTGTTGTTTTTCTTTCTTTGTTTGTTTCTTTCTTCTTTCTTTCTCTTTCCTTCATTATTTCTTCTTTTTTTCTCTCTCTCTCTCTCTCTCTGTTTTCTCTTTTCCTCGTGACTGCCTTTTCGGTTTGTTTCCCGATTATAACAACCGGCTTTGCACTCTGCACTTGTGTCTGTGTCAGTGCGTACACAACAGACGTGCGCGCGTGCGAGAGTGTGTGTGTGTGTGTGTGTGTGTGTGTAGTTCAGTGCGTGCGTCTATCGGTGGTTTAGTTGCATAAGTGAGTTTCTGTGGTGTTTGTTTGTCAGTACAATTATAGAGGGCACTGATGCTCTTCTTCTTCTTCTTCTTCTGCGTTCGTGGGCTGCAACTCCCACGTTCACTCGTAAGCACACGAGTGGGCTTTTACGTGTATGACCGTTTTTACCCCGCCATGTAGGCAGCCATACCCCGTTTTCGGGGGTGTGCATGCTGGGTATGTTCTTGTTTCCATAACCCACCGAACGCTGACATGGATTACGGGATCTTTAACGTGCGTGTTTGATCTTCTGCTTGCATATACACAGGAAGGGGGTTCAGGCACTAGCAGGTCTGCACATATGTTGACCTGGGAGATCGTAAAAATCTCCACCCTTCACCCACCGGGCGCCGTCACCGTGATTCGAACCCGGGACCCTCAGATTGACAGTCCAACGCTTTAACCACTTGGCTATTGCGCCCGTCAGGCACTGATGCTCAAAATGGATTATTATCCAAAGTTTGCGGTTTTCCTTTACCGCTTCTTGCTTTTTTTTTTTTGCTTTTTTTTTTTTTTTGGTGCTGTAGATTATATTCTTAACCTTGGGAAATGGCTATGACATAGCCAAGTGAACTAATAAGAATAACAATAATAATAAATTTTACTTATATGGCGCAAACTCCCCAAAGAATGGCTCTAAGCGCCTCACATGAAACAGTACATTTATATATTAGTGCACTGTACAACACAAAAGCACATGAAGGCACAGAAGTGGAAAACAAGATCAGTATCCACCCAAATAACAAATTGCAGGTATATAAATAATCGCAGGAAAAAGGCACAACACACACACACACACACACACACACACACACACAC
This sequence comes from Babylonia areolata, assembly GCF_041734735.1. Lineage (NCBI taxonomy): Eukaryota > Metazoa > Mollusca > Gastropoda > Neogastropoda > Buccinidae > Babylonia > Babylonia areolata. The sequence continues at coordinate 51,403,924 of NC_134899.1, read as the reverse complement.
ACACACACACACACACACACTTTCACTTACTCGCATGCGTACACAGTAATCCCCCCCCCCCTCCACCCACTCGATTTTTTTTTCCTACCCTCGTCTAATATCACTTACAGTGAAAAGACGTTAAACTAAAGAACGAACACACACGCGCGCGCGCACACACACACACCACAGGAATACTACAATAGCGGGGGAGGGGGGGGACACAAGGGGAGTGCAGAATGTTGGAGGAGACAAAGAACTATGTTCCGTCACATCCAGAGGCCATTTTGAACAGGTGGGTTTTCAGTTTACTTTTGAAAAAGGACAGAGTTGGTGAGTGCCGGAGATCCAGAGGAAGAGAATTCCAAACAGAAGGTGCTTGAAGCTGAAAAGCCCTTTGACCGAATGTCTTTGAAGAGACTTTTGGGGACTCGAAGGAGCTTTTCTCCAGAAGACCTGAGAGAACGGGATGGAGTGTAGATATGAAGGACAGAAGATAAGTAAGATGGAAGGGAACCTTCGAAGTGGCGATAAGCCTGTATGCCAGTTTTGTACTGAATTCTGTGCTGGATGGGCAACCAATGAAGTTGACGCATGTAACATGATTTTTTTTTTTTTATTTTTTTTTTTTAGAAAGACTCTGGCAGCATTGTTCAATAACATCTGAAGGCGTGATAACAGCTCAAAGGGCAAACCAGCGAGTAGTGAACTGCAGTAGTCAATGCAACGGAGAATCAAAGAACAGACAAGCTGAGAGGTTGCTTCAACAGTCAGATATGGTCGAAATGTACGGACTTTTTCTCAGTTGGAAGTTTGCAGTTTTGCCAAAAATTACTGAGATGGTCATGCTTGCTACGTGACTCTCTCTGTCAGTCTGTCTGTCTTTCTGTCTCTGTCTCTGTCATTCTGTCCCTCTCACTCTGTCTCCGTCTGTCTCTGTCACTCTCTCCCTCTCTGTCTGTCTGTCTCTGTCTCTCTGTCTTTCTCTCTGTCTGTCTCTCTTCTCTTTCTGTGTCTCTGTCTCTCTGTGTCTGTCTGTCTGTCTGTCTGTCTGTCTGTCTGTCTGTCTCTCTCTCTCTCTCTCTCTCTCTCTCTCTCTCTCTCTCGTCAACGTCTTCTAAAATGTTAAGCAGCTGTTTCGAACCCTCCCTCTCTCTGTGTCTCCATGTGTCTCTGGCAGTCTGTCACTGTCTCTGTCTCTCTCTCTGTCTCTCTCTCTCTCTCTCTCTCTCTCTCTCTCTCTATCGTCCGCGTCTTCTGAACTGTTCAGCAGCTGTTACGAAGTAGGAAATAGTATGCCGTGACAGGAGTACCAAGGAGCAGGAAAAATCTGTATTGGAAGCGGTGGAACAGTGGTGGTCT
>NC_134899.1:51395083-51400083 GCF_041734735.1 Babylonia areolata | reverse complement strand
GTTTTGATTTGATTTTGCACACCATATCTGAAGCGATTCCCTGGCATTTGCTCCCATGCTGTTCATCCCGCTTGTCCATTGATGCTTTGTTCTGATTCGACACTGCTGCCCACTGACTTCTATAGTGTCCATTGATGCTTTCTTCTGATTCGACACTGCTGCCTACTGACTTCTATAGTGCCCATTGATGCTTTGTTCTAATTCGACACTGCTGCCCACTGGCTTCTATAGTGTCCATTGATGTTTTGTTCTAATTCGACACTGCTGCCCACTGGCTTCTATAGTGTCCATTGATGTTTTGTTCTGATTCGACACTGCTGCCCACTTCAATTCAATAGTGTCTATTGATGGTTTGTTCTGATTCGACACTGCTGCTTCAATTCAATAGTGTTCATTGATCCTTCTGGTTCGACACTGCTGCCCACTGACTTCTATAGTGTTCATTGATGCTTTGTTCTAATTCGACACTGCTACTTCAATTCAATAGTGTCCATTGATAATTTGTTCTAATTCGACACTGCTACTTCAATTCAATAGTGTTCATTGATGTTTTGTTCTGATTCGACACTGCTGCCCACTTCAATTCAATAGTGTCCATTGATGCTGGTTCTGATTCGACACTGCTACTTCAATTCGATAGTATCCATTGATGCTTTCTTCTGATTCGACACTGCTACTTCAATTCAATAGTGTTCATTGATGTTTTGTTCTAATTCGACACTGCTGCCCATTGACCTCTATAGTGTTCATTAATGCTTTGTTCTGATTCGACACTGCTCCCCACTGACTTCTATAGTGTTCATTAATGCTTTGTTCTGATTCGACACTGCTCCCCACTGACTTCTATAGTGTTCATTAATGCTTTGTTCTGATTCGACACTGCTCCCCACTGACTTCTATAGTGTCCATTGATGCTTTGTTCTAATTCGACACTGCTGCCCACTGACTTATATAGTGTCCATTGATGCTTTGTTCTAATTCGACACTGCTGCCCACTGACTTATATAGTGTCCATTGATGCTTTGTTCTAATTCGACACTGCTACTTCAATTCAATAGTGACCATTGATAATTTGTTCTGATTCGACACTGCTGCCCACTGACCTCTATAGTGTTCATTAATGCTTTGTTCTGGTTCGACACTGCTGCCCACTGACTTCTATAGTGTTCATTGATGCTTTGTTCTGATTCGACACTGCTACCCACTTCAATAGTGTTCATTGATCCTTTGTTCTAATTCGACACTGCTGCCCACTTCGCTTCGATAGTGTTCATTTGTATTTGTATTTGTATTTCTTTTTATCACAACGGATTTATCTGTGTGAAATTCGGGCTGCTGTCCCCAGAGAGAGCGCGTCGCTACACTACAGCGCCACCTTTATTTTTTCTTCTTTTTTGTGTGTATTTTTTCCTGCGTGCAGTCTTATTTGTTTTTGGTGTTTTTTTTCTATGGAAGTGGATTTTTATACAAAATTTTGCCAGGAACAACCCTTTTGTTGCCGTGCGTGGGTTCTTTTACGTGCACTAAGTACCTGCTGCACATGGGACCTCGCTTTAACGTCTCATCCGAATGACTAGCGACCAGACCACCACTCAAGGTCTAGTGGAGGGGGAGAAAATATCGGCGGCTGAGCTGTGATTCGAACCAGCGCACTCAGATTCTCTCGCTTCCTAGGCGGACGCATTACCTCTAAGCCATCACTCCGCATGCTTATGCTTTGTTCTTATTCGACGCGACATACACAGAACATCACCCACTTACCAGTCCACTGATGTGACGACAATGATCGCTGAGTCATGGGGCCAGATCGGGTGAGCATCAGAATGGACGGTGGTCGCCACCACGTCCTTCCAACTTCTTCTTCTTCTGCGTTCACTCGTATGCACACGAGTGGGCTTTTTTTTACGTGTATGACCGTTTTTACCCCGCCATGTAGGCAGCCATACTCCGTTTTCGGAGGTGTGCATGCTGGGTATGTTCTTGTTTCCATAACCCACCGAACGCTGACATGGATTACAGGATCTTTAACGTACGTATTTGATCTTCTGCTTGCATATACACACGAAGAGGGTTCAGGCACTAAGCAGGTCTGCACATGTGTTGACCTGGGAGATCGTAAAAATCTCCACCCTTTACCCACCAGGCGCCGTCACCGTGATTCGAACCCGGGACCCTCAGATTGACAGTCCAACGCTTTAACCACTCGGCTATTGCGCCCGTCGTCCTTCCAACAACGACAGCCCTGCCATGACTGACCTCGCCCGCTCCGAAGACCTTGACAGGAACTCACCTCTAGCAATGGATGGGGGCGGGGGGTTGTGAGGGGAGGGGGGGGCAGGAGGGGGGGGTAGAGAGGAAGAGGAGGAGGGGGGGGGAGGGAGGGTTGGGGTCATAACTGACGTCACCAAGGGTGAACTTGTGGATTGGTCACTGATGGCATTACTGTACGGCCGCCCGGTTAATGATGGTGTCTCTCATCACTCCTTTCTTTCTTTGTTTCTTTCTCCTGCTCCCCACCCACTGTATCTGTGGCTCTCTGTCTCTCTCTCATCGACTCTCTATCTCTGTCTGTCTGTCTCTGTCTGTCTGTCTGTTTGTCTGTCAGTCTGTCAGTCAGTCTGTCTGTCTGTCTCGTACTCTCCCCCTCTCTCTCTCTCTGACCCTCATTTCATCGCTGATTTTCTCTCTCTCTACTAATCCCTTTGAATCCGTCTGTTTGAATCTCTCTCTCTCTCTCTCTCTCTCTCTCTCTCTCTCTCCCTCCCTTTGAATCTGTCTGTCTGTCTGACTCTCTCTCTCTCTCTCTCTCTCTCTCTCTCTCTCGTACTCTCCCTCTCTCTCTCTGACCCTCATTTTATCTCTGACTCTCTCTCTCTCTCTCTCTCTCTCTCTCTCTCTCTCTCTCTCTCTCTCTCTCTCTCTCTCTCTCTCTCTCTCTCTCTCTCTCTCTCTCTCAATCCCTTTGAATCTGTCTGTCTGACTCACACACACACACACACACACACACACACACACACACACTACAACACACACACACACACACACACACACACACACACACACACACACACACACACAATCTCTCACACTCCTTTGGTGCTCATGATGATAAAGACGACGACGATGATGATGATGTTGATGATGATGATGATGATGACGATAACAATGATGATGAAAACAATGATGATGATGTCAAGCTGAACGCCAGCATCTCCCGGCCTTTCTGTCTGTGGCTTCTGGTTATCCATCTGTACCCCTCTCCCCCTCCCTTCCCCATCCATCCCTACTTCCTTTCTGGCACCGACAGCCCTGTTGAGTGCAGATCGAGTTAATCACGTTGCCTTATTACAACCTACCCGGGGCCGTGTTCAAGGCAGAATTCATTTTGCCTTAAGAAGGCAAGTTACCATTGATAGGGTAAGGAACCCTCGGGTACAATTTACCTTGAAGGTCAAGTTAGTTTCGTATTCAAGACACGCGGTACACTCTGGCAGCAAACCTATCGTCTATATTAATTTAAAAAATAAAATAAAAATAAAAATAAAATAAGCAAATAAAATCCCGGTAATTCTCTCCTGTGCATGCTCTTTTATTTCTCACTGCACCAGCCACAGTTCCGAGCATTGTCGAGAGAGTTAGCGAAACACGTGCACACCAGTTTTTCCCTCAAGGCTACGAAAAGAACCTGCCATGTTTTACTTCCGCTTCCTGTCACCCTTGGCAGGTAGAAAGGGCAAACTTTGCCTTGTGGGTTTGAAGACCCCGTGGTCAGACTCGAGTGTTCGTGAATACCGGATACTGCTTACCCTGCCTGTCGGGCAGTTTGCCTTGCCTCAGGTAGATTTACCCGCAGGTACCGCACACCTTTCTCCGTTCGCACGATGGTCTCTGGAACACGGTCCAAGACAGAAAGATTCAATATCCAATCTACTGAACATTCAGTGTGACTCTTGGATTACAGTGAGAGAGAGAGAGAGAGAAGGGGGAGGGGTTGGGGGTGGGGGGGGGGGGGAGAATGGTGCGGTGGAGGAAGGAAGACAGAGAGGGAAGACAGAGATGGGAAGAGCGAGACAGACAGACAGACAGACAGGGGGAGGGAGAGATAGACAAACAAATAGAGGGAACGAGAGATAGACAGACAGACAGACAGGCAGGCAGTCAGTCAGACAGACAGACAAGGAGAAAGAGACAGGCGGACAGAGAGAAAGACAGAGAGACAGGCAGAAGGAAGGGAGAGACAGACGGACGAACAGAGATTCCGACAGACAGATGCACGGAGGGAGCTTGGCACTGTGTCAGCAGTTCTGTTGTATGGTTTTTACCAGCCACCCCTTTCTGCTGTGGTGGGGAGTGCACCACACTGGTCAGTGCACATTTCACTGGTGTCAACTTCGTTCCTGCACCCTCCCCGCCACGCCCCCTTTTTGACTCACTTGTGTAAACAAAGTGAGTCTATGTTTTAACCCGGTGTTCGGTTGTCTGTGTGTGTGTGTGTGTGTGTGTGTGTCTGTGTCTGTGTGTCCGTGGTAAACTTTAACATTGACATTTTCTCTGCAACTACTTTGTCAGTTGACACCAAATTTGGCATAAAAATAGGACAAATTCAGTTCTTTCCAGTCATCTTGTTTAAAACAATATTGCGCTTCTGGGATGGGCACAAAAAAAATAAAGAATGAAGCCTAATTATATGCAAACTGCATTTACTGTTATATTTATATTTTTTGTATTCTCTAAACTTGGCACTTTGATCTGATATTCTGACCCAACAGCTAGAGCAGTCATTATTATCATTTTTGGCTCAAACAGGAACTTCTTTTGCTAAGCATGGAAACTTTATTTATTTTGCAAACGTTTTGGTTCAGATAGAAAAAAAGGGAAATTACTATGTAATGCTAGTGGAGTTAATTTGCTTTAAACTGATCTTTCTCATCTTAAACATTACATTTTGAAACAAGAGAGGCAAGGCCTTCAAGACTCACTTGTGATGCACTTTTTAAAAA
>NC_134899.1:51377583-51387583 GCF_041734735.1 Babylonia areolata | reverse complement strand
TTCCCTACCACTATCTCTGTCTCTACTACTATCTCTGTCTCTTTCCCTACCACTCTCTCTGTCTCTGTCTCTACCACTATCTCTGTCTCTTTCCCTACCACTCTCTCTGTCTCTGTCCCTACCACTCTCTCTGTCTCTTTCCCTACCACTCTCTCTGTCTCTGTCCCTACCACTCTCTCTGTCTCTGTCTCTACCACTCTCTCTGTCTCTACCACTCTCTCTGTCTCTGTCTTTACCACTCTCTCTCTTTGTCTCTGTCTCTACCACTATCTCTGTCTCTGTCACTATCGCTGTCTCTGTCTCTACCACTATCTCTGTCTCTGTCTCTACCACTCTCTCTGTCTCTGTCTCTACCACTCTCTCTCTCTCTTTGTCTCTGTCTCTACCACTTTCTCTGTCTCTGTCCCTACCACTCTCTCTGTCTCTGTCTCTACCACTCTCTCTCTGTCTCTGTCTCTACCACTCTCTCTGTTTATCTCAGTCTCTACCACTCTCTCTGTCTCTGTCCCTACCACTATCTCTGTCTCTGTCTCTACCACTATCTCTGTCTCTGTCTCTGTCCCTACCACTCTCTCTGTCTCTGTCTCTACCACTATCTCTGTCTCTGTCTCTACCACTATCTCTGTCTCTGTCTCTACCACTCTCTCTGTCTCTGTCTCTACCACTATCTCTGTCTCTGTCTCTGTCTCTACCACTATCTCTGTCTCTGTCTCTGTCCCTACCACTCTCTCTGTCTCTGTCTCTACCACTCTCTTTGTCTCTGTCTCTACCACTCTCTCTGTCTCTGTCTCTACCACTATCTCTGTCTCTGTCCCTACCACTCTCTCTGTCTCTGTCTCTATCACTCTCTCTCTCTTTGTCTCTGTCTCTACCACTATCTCTGTCTCTGTCTCTACCACTCTCTCTGTCTCTACCACTATCTCTGTCTCTGTCCCTACCACTCTCTCTGTCTCTGTCTCTGCCACTCTCTCTGTCTCTGTCTCTACCACTATCTCTGTCTCTCTTTGTCTCTGTCTCTACCACTCTCTCTGTCTCTGTCTCTACCACTATCTCTGTCTCTCTTTGTCTCTGTCTCTACCACTCTCTCTGTCTCTGTCTCTACCGCTCTCTCTGTCTCTGTCTCTACCACTCTCTGTCTCTGTCTCTACCACTATCTCTGTCTCTCTTTGTCTCTGTCTCTACCACTCTCTCTGTCTCTGTCTCTACCACTATCTCTGTCTCTCTTTGTCTCTGTCTCTACCACTCTCTGTCTCTGTCTCTACCACTATCTCTGTCTCTCTTTGTCTCTGTCTCTACCACTCTCTCTGTCTCTGTCTCTACCACTATCTCTGTCTCTCTTTGTCTCTGTCTCTACCACTCTCTCTGTCTCTGTCTCTACCACTATCTCTGTCTCTCTTTGTCTCTGTCTCTACCACTCTCTCTGTCTCTACCACTATCTCTGTCTCTCTTTGTCTCTGTCTCTACCACTCTCTCTGTCTCTGTCTCTACCACTCTCTCTGTCTCTGTTTCTACCACTCTCTCTGTCTCTGTCTCTACCACTTTCTCTGTCTCTCTGTGCTCTGTCTCTGTCCCTACCACTGTCTGTCTCGATGTGTCTCTATCCGTCCGCCTGCCTCTCTGCCTCTGTGTGTCTTCACATCCCCTCACACACACACACACACACACACACACACACACACACACACACACACACACACACACACACACACACACACATTCTCACGCTCTCTCGCTCTCTCTCTCTCTGTGAATCAGTTAGTCTCTCTGTTTCCGTTTCTGTCTCTGTCTCTTCACCACTGTCTGTTCTTACATGTCTCCGTGTCTACTATCTCTCTCTGTCTCTCTCTCTCTCCCTCCCTCCCTCTCCCTCCCTCCCTCTCTCTCACTCTAGATCCCTATCCTCAGTCCTCGCTCATACCCCCACCCCCCACCACCCACCCCCCCACACACACCCTCCCCCCTACTCCTTGACCCTCCTCTCCACCACCCACCACCCCCGTGTCCACACCTCCTCTCCCCCCACGTCCTTCTCTAGCCCCCTACCCCCCCCCCCCTCCCCCTCCCACACACACAGAGGACCCTCGTCCCCACACCCACACCCCCACCTGCACCAGCCACAACTCCCCCAAACACCCCACCCCCACACATCCACACACCCACGTATACGCCACCACCACCACCACCACCACCATCCGCAAAGCGTCGTGGGTGAGTCCGGGGTCCAGGGATTTGGAAGGGGATCCATCAACGGAATCCCTCTCTGTCCCGGGAGAGCGTGATCTGTGGAAGTCCATCAGGGTGGCCGGTAGCGGGGTGGCAATCTATCATGGGGTGGTGCTGCTGGCGGTGGTGGTGATAGTGGACGTCGTGGTGGTGCTGGTGGTGCTGGTGGTGGTGCTGGTGATAGACTGAGAGAGCGTCTTGAGGGGAAAGTGAAGGGAAACTGGACCGCTGAAGGCTGGCGTGTGTGTGTGTGTGGGTGGGAGGTGGCAGAGTGGATGGAAGAGGTGGGGGGAGGGGAGTGGGGGGGGGGGGGGTCCGCTTAGCATTCTCTGGGTCTTGCTACTGTGCCCTTTACATAGCTGACTTGGGAAGGGAGGGAGGAAGGGGGTACGGAGGAGGGGGATGGTTAAGGTGGGTGGCGGGGAGGGGGTGGGGGTGGGGGCAGGGGGGGGGGGGGGGCAGACAACCTAAACGGTTCCAGTCTGGTCTGGAGGCACCGGTCAGTGCACGTCTGCCAGCCCCCTTGAGGTGTAAGTGTGGGTCATTGTCATCATCATCATCATCACCATCATCATCACCACCACCACCACCACCACCATCATCATCATCATCATCATCATCATCATCATCATCATCATCACCACCACCACCATCATCATCATCATCATCATCATCATCATCATCATCACCATCATCATCATCATCATCATCATCACCACCACCATCATCATCACCATCATCACCATCATCATCATCATCATCACCACCACCACCACCACCACCACCACCACCACCACCACCACCACCACCACCACCATCATCATCATCATCACCACCACCACCATCATTATCATTATCATCATCATCATCATCACCACCACCATCATCATCACCATCATCACCATCATCATCATCATCATCATAATCATCATCTTTTTCGATGGGGTCCTTCCGTTTCGAGTCAGTCTGTGCGATGGTGTTTTGTTGTTGTTGTTGTTGGTTTAAATAATCTTTAATTATTCAACAATACACATGATTACAATGCAATGAATGACAAAAGAGCATCAACAAGCTTAAAGCTTATACTGTGCTCACAACGTTGCACTTCAATTTTATCAGGACGGCTGATGAACCATATTATGACTTGTGTCAAATAACATTCATAAACAGTAAGTAATGAAATAATGAAATAAAACAAATAAACAAACAGTACATAATATAGTAAAATAATGCTAATATCAATATTAACATGAAATTAAATTTATTATCACCAAAGTAATTGGCCTAATAGAAGAAAACCACGAAGAAGAAGAAGAAAATTTAGAAGAATGGAGGGTAAGGTGGTGGAGGAGGGGGAACAGAGGGGAGAGGAGAAATTCTAACAGATCATTGGCCAATCCATTCACTTTGAATGTTGTTGTTGTTGTTGTTGCTATTGTAGTAGTTGTTGCTGTTGTTGTTGCTATTGTAGTAGTTGTTGCTGTTGTTGTTGTTGTTGTTGCTATTGTAGTAGTTGTTGCTGTTGTCGTTGTTGCTGCTGCTGTTGTTGTTGTTGTTGTTGTTGTTGCTGCTGCTGCTGCTGTTGTTGTTGTTGTTATTGCTGTTGTTGCTATTGTAGTAGTAGTAGTAGTAGTAGTAGTAGTAGTAGTAGTAGTAGTAGTAGTAGTAGTAGTAGTAGTAGTAGTAGTAGTAGTAGTAGTAGTAGTAGTAGTAGTAGTAGTAGTCGTCGTCGTCGTCGTCGTCGTCTTTCTAATCTTGTATTCTTATCTTTGTTATCTTGTTTGTGTATTTATTTATCTGCTTTTTCTGCGGGATGCCTAGGGAAGAGTGATGCCCCGTTTTTCTTTTTGTTTTTTCGTTGTTATTTTTTGGGGGAAATGCCCCTCGTCCTCCAACCCTTAGTTTAACTCTTTCCATACGAACGGCGAAAGAGACGACGTTAACAGCGTTTCACCCCAATTACCATCATCAAAATATTGCAAGCGGAAGGCTCTTATACTGAAGAGGTGAATGTTGACAAAGAATACACAGTTCTGACGCGGAAGCTAAAGGTTGGGTCATTCAGACACCCCACTGGACATCCGAGGGGTCTGTGTAGAGGAGAAGAGAGGACTGGCCGTACTGAGTGAATTAAATCTAACGTGACTCACGGTTTGTTGAGCTGCCGCTTCACGACTGAAGGATGCGGTGATACACGTCTGAAATGACTCGCGATGCAGCTGCAGTGATAAGTGATAAATACGGCGACATGTCAACCCCAACCGTTGCCCGAAAACAGACTGTGGCTGTCTACAAGGGGTAGGATGGGGGAAAAAAACGGTTGTGCAGGTAACAAAAGGCCACTCGTGGAAACGATCAAGCACAGGAGCTGCAGCCGACTACGAACGCCGAAGAATCTTATCAACCTATCAATAATCAGTCGTTCAATCAATCAGTCAATGCTTGTTGATCGCATGATATGTCGGTCGGTCGGCTGATTGATGGCTGTGTGTGTGTTGGTTGATAGACAGTCAGCCAGTAAGTTGTTTGGCTAGAACTGGGCTGTTTGTTCAGTAGGCTAGATAGACCTGTAGTCAGTTTTAGTTTCAATTTCAAAGAACCGGAAACGTGAAAGCATGTGGGCTGCTTCACACCCGCTGAATCACATAAACTGTATATCGAAGAGAGAGAGAGAACGAGAACAAGAACAAAAACTTTAATCTCCAGGCCTCCGGCCCCTAGAAAGAGGTCAAAAGTACACAATATTGTGATCACGTAGCGACAACTCAATGTAAAATACATACTAACTTAAACCTGTAGAACAAAAGTGCCTCTTGTGCATTGTAAATTAATTCTGTCATCATTGCTGTCAGTGATTTCCTGTCGTATCTTCAGGACATTAAATATATAAACAGGGAATTTACGAATACTATAAATAGAACCATTCTTTATCAGGTGAACATATGATTGACCTTCAGAGTTCAGAGAGAGACAGAGACAGAGCGGGGCAGGAGAGGGTACCAAGAGCCTGACCAGTACACCCACACCCAACACACTGATCAGGCCTTGAGTGCCTAGCAAGTGCTGAAAAGGAAGAGGGAAATAAAGAAGTTCAGTTTCTTAGACATCCCGCTGAACAGGAAGAGAGGCACGCTTTGTGTGCTCAGTATGCACGTGCTAGCAACCCCTTTCGTCATACACCATCTTAGTGAATGCCAGACTCGCCAAAGCCAGCGCTGCCTTCGGCAGACTCCATAAGAACGTTTGGAATAGGAGAGGCATCACCCTGGAGACGAAGCTCAAAGTATACAAGGCCATAGTTCTCACCACACTGCTCTATGGATGTGAATCATGGACGGTCTACAAACGCCACGCCAAAAAGCTGAACCACTTCCACACCACCAGCCTCAGAAAACTTCTTGGCATAAAGTGGCAAGAGAAGATCCCTGACACAGAGGTGCTCACTCGCGCAAACTTGCCCAGCATCTACACCATCTTGATGCAGGACCAGCTGCGCTGGGCAGGCCATGTAGTTCGCATGCCAGACCACCGGCTCCCCAAGAAACTGCTGTACGGCGAACTCCAACATGGCAAGCGCTCCCATGGAGGCCAAAAGAATCGCTTCAAAGACACTCTGAAAGCTTCTCTGAAGGCCTTCAGCATCAGCCACGACACATGGGAGCTGAATGCAATGGACAGACCAAAGTGGCGTTCGGCTGTCCACAGAGGCGCCAAATCCTGTGAGGCCAACAGAATCTCTGCAGCAGAGCAACGCAGACAGGCCATGAAAAGCAGTGCCAGCAAGTCCCCGACAGCCGCCACCATCCCCTGTCCACACTGCGTCAGAACCTTCCGGGCGCGGATTGGCCTGACCAGTCATCTGCGCACCCACAGAGCCCAACCCACCCACCCCCAGGATGACTAGATGGTCCTCGTCGATCTCGACGGACGAACCACATGCACGTGCTACCAACCCCTTTCGTCACACACCATCTTAGCGTCATCGCTGCCATCCCGTGTTTTCCTGTGTCTTTTCCATTCAGCAAGGACAGAGTCGTTCAGGGCCAAGACGATAACACTCTGACATCGTGCAGACCTCAAGGCCACCCCGTGGTGATTGAAGGTGCTTCTACTACCATGTTGATGTCTCCATACCACTTACATACATGAAAAAAAGAAAGGAATAAAGAAAGAAAGGTGTATGGGGGAATCTAAATGAGCGGCGTGGGAGTAATGCCACTGAAACGGTGCAGATGATGGGGCAGCAAAAAAAAAAAAAAAAAAAAAAAAAAAAAAAAAAAAAGAAGAAAGAAATATAATAATGATGATGATAATAATAATAATAATAATAATAATGGATACTTATATAGTGGAGTGATGGCCTAGAGGTAACGCGTCCACCTAGGAAGCCAGACAATCTGAGCGCGCTGGTTCGAATCACGGCTCAGCCGCCAATATTTTCTCCCCCTCCACTAGACCTTGAGTGGTGGTCTGGACGCTAGTCATTCGGTTGAGACGATAAACGGAGGTCCTGTGTGCAGCATGTACTTAGCGCACGTAAAAGAACCCACGGCAACAGAAGGGTTGTTCCTGGCAAAAATCCGTAGAAAAATCCACTTGGATAGGAAAAACAAATAAAACTGCAGGCAGGAAAAAATACAAAAAAATGGGTGGCGCTGTAGTGTAGCGACGCGCTCTCCCTGGGGAGAGCAGCCGGAATTTCACACAGAGAAATCTGTTGTGATAAAAAGAAATACAAATACACTATCCAGAAAGAAAGAAAGAAAATAACTAGGAAAGAAAGATGAAAAGAACAAAAAAAGAACATTACAGAGAAAGACGGAATGAAAAAAAGGGAAAGAAAAAAAAAGAAAGAAAAGAAAGAACGTCTTACCAAGAACTTCATTAATCGGTTCAGTCCTTGTACAAACTGAAGTCCAACGGGTGGGCATCTTGAAGATGATGGTTGGAATCTTACCATCGATGGAAGGAGAGGGACAGGGAAGTTGAGAACCCCTTGATACAACAAGGCTTTAGTCACTGTCGTGTCTGCCAGGCCATGGTGATAGAGTAGAATTTATGGGGGGGGGGGGGGGGGGGGGGGAGGGTGTGTGTGTGTGGGGGGGAACGGGGGGGGGACTTTAAAAAATCAGTCATCAAGATTTATTGCCGAAGCTTTTGCTTAAGCAATGCGTCATCATCGTCCATCAATTGCTTGGTGATTGTAGCCATATATATTATTATTTTAACGGAGGAGGGACGGTGGTGCTTCGGAACGGGGTAGAGAAGAAAGGGGATGGAGTGGGTGGGGTGTGGGGGCTGGGGGCTGGGGGGTGGGGTTCTACGGGGGTTGTAGAGATGCCATTTGGGTGGGTCTGGATCCCAGCACACTCTGAGAGACGCCCCGGACTATGAGGTCGGGACAAGCGATTGGTTATCATCAGTGATCGTTTGTCGATCCAGTGGAATGGCCGTGCCGTTGCCTTTACCTTGTTTATGGATTCAATTTTCTCCCTTGTTGTTATTAAAGGTTCAATTTGCCTGAGACTGTCGTTGCCCCCCACCCCCCTTACCCCTCCATCCCCCTACGCCCACCCCCCTTCATAGACTACGCCCGCTTCCTTCCCTCCCTTCCCCCTCCATACCCCTACCCCTTGCCACTTTCCAACCTTACCACCTTCCTCTTTCTATACCAGTCTCGCCAGGCCCGACCATCCAGCGCCCCCCCCCCCCCCCCCCCCCCCCCCCCCACACACACACACACCCCTCCAGCCTTTTTCTTGCAGCCGCCTTCTACTCGTTTTTTTTTCTGTTCATTTGCCATCTCATCTCTTCTCTTCTTTCTCTGTCTTATCAATTGTGGCCATCGTTGCCGTGTGGAGAGACTGGATTGCTTTTGGTCCACGTCTGTCGACAGCGAGATGGATTGCTCGTTGAAACTTGATCGCTTGGCGAAAGACCCCCCAGTATTTATGTGACACGCTGGTCATTTGGAGGAGATGGTGGGGAGGGGGGGAGGGGGAGGTTCGGGGGTGGGGGGTGGGGTGGGGGGGGACCAAACTGATCACTCAACGCAAGACAGTTCATTCACGCCGTAAAAGATTGATTGTGTCATGGAAAACAAAATCAAAGAAAATGGAGGTGGTAGTTTACAGTTTGAGTCATTCTCTGTATTGAATGATGGATGGTTTTTTTTTTGTTGTTTTTTTTCCCCCTCTCTCCTTTCTACAACAGCCATCATATCCTCTATTTTTTTTCCCTCTCTCTCTCTCTCCCTGGACACCAAAGTGGTCATTGTGTGAAAGATCGATCAGGTCCTTTAAAGAGAAACCAGTCTCGACAGGAAGGAGTCATTCGCAGACAAAAAGTGCAGGCTTGTGTGACATAATAGAACGTGGACTGGTCGTTTTGTGGAAGGGTATTATTAAATTAACCGCTGTGTCAACTTCTGAAGTATCACCTCGGTTCATTTCTGTTTTCCTGGGGAATGATTCAGTGTGTATGGTCATTGCTTTGGTCACCCTCCTTGGCTCTGTTCAATTCTGTTGGTTTTTTCTTTGATATCTAAACCCCCTCAGTATGTATTTTTCTTCTCCACTCCACTACTTTAGCAAACTTTTCAAATATTGCTTTCAAAGTTAAAAGAATAAAAATAAAATTAAAATCTTGCATTCAACAGTATTCGTTTGTGAAAAAGAAAGAAATCCTGGTAATGGATGATATATCTGGCAGGTTTTCACCCAATTCAGAGTCTAAAAGGTTTTAACTCGCGTGAATATTTTGCTGGTCCCTCACCGCATCCGTCAGCAAAACTGACATATGAAAAAAAAAAAAAGAAAGAATATTATTGAAACTTAAATCTTTCGTTTCGACTTCTACTTCGTGTCTCTTTTCGGTAAAAATTTCGAATTTGGATATGTTTGCTTGTCAGCTCGTATAGGCTTTTTGTTTGTTTGTTGATGTTTTGTTTAACGTCACTTTTGTTATTTATATGGTGTGTGTAAACGATGTTCATGTATAATATTTCAGTGCCCCCAGGGGGGCCATGAGATAAGCTTCTTGCTTTGCCTTATATTTAACTCACTCAGTACGGCCAGTCCTCTCTTCTCCTCTACACAGACCCCTCGGATGTCCAGTGGGTGTCTGAATGACCCAACCTTTAGCTTCCGTCGTCAGAATTGTGGTATTCTTTGTCAACATTCACCTCTTCAGTATAAGAGCCTTCCGCTTGCAATATTTTGTTGATGGTAATTGGGGTGAAACGCTGTTAACGTCGTCTCTTTCGCCGTTCGTATGGAGAGAGTTAAAGTCTCGGGTTGGATGACCTGGCCTCAGGGACATGGCCGCGGTGTTGAAAAAAACAACAACAGACTGTCCTGGATTGGAAGAGAGTTCCAGGTCCGTGCCCCGGTTGAGGCGAGGGTTCTCGTCTCGCATTGGGTGCTTGACTTTATTCGCCTTCCTCATCTAGAAATGGGGTTCCCTACACAGTACCGGTGTCCCGTGTAGGTCAATACTGTACCTATGTGTTGATTCAAGATGCTTTTTATTTTTCACGCGCACTTGCGCGCAGTTCACTGCATGCGCAAACGTAATCTCTAGCCCTCATACGCGCACACACACACACACACACACACACACACACACACGTGCGCACTCACACACATGCGCACACACAAGCACACACACACACGCGCGCACGCACGCACGCTCGCGCGCACACACACACTCACACTAACACACACACACACACACACACACACACACAACACACGCACACACACATACATACACACTC
>NC_134899.1:51370083-51372583 GCF_041734735.1 Babylonia areolata | reverse complement strand
AGATTTCTAATATGTTGCATATGCTTGAGCAAATATTTCCTTCTAATATCATCATATAATGGACAAGCTGTTAGTACATGTAGTTCGTTCTCTATTCTACCACCACATGGGCAGTTTTTCAAAACATCACAATAACGCTGATTTATTTTTAGTTCATTTATACCAAAACGGAACTTAATGAAGGCTGATCTAAATTTACTGATGGTAAGATCAGATAAGTATTTTTCAGGTTGTAATAAGGATTTGAATGACCTATATGTTTCATAACGATTACTTCCGTTGAGTTTGCTTGCCCAATCCTGTTTAAAGCCATCTATCATGCGTTGTTTGAATATTTTAGAGAGAGAGAGAGAGTGAGTGAGAGAGACGTGGAGGAGGGGGGACAGAGAGAGAGTGAGTGAGAGAGACGTGGAGGAGAGGGGACAGAGAGAGAGAGAGAGTGAGAGAGACGTGGGGGATGGGGGACAGAGAGAGAGTGAGTGAGAGAGACGTGGAGGAGGGGGGACAGAGAGAGAGAGAGAGTGAGTGAGAGAGACGTGGAGGAGGGGGGACAGAGAGAGAGAGAGAGTGAGAGAGACGTGGGGGAGGGGGGACAGAGAGAGAGAGTGAGTGAGACGTGGGGGAGGGGGGACAGAGAGAGAGAGAGTGAGTGAGTGAGAGAGACGTGGGGGAGGGGTACAGAGAGAGAGTGAGAGAGAGAGACGTGGGGGAGAGGGGACAGAGAGAGAGAGAGTGAGTGAGAGAGACGTGGAGGAGGGGGGACAGAGAGAGAGAGAGTGAGTGAGAGAGACGTGGAGGAGGGGGACAGAGAGAGAGAGAGTGAGTGAGAGAGACGTGGGGGAGGGGGGACACAGAGAGAGAGAGAGAGAGTGAGAGAGAGACGTGGAGGAGGGGGGACAGAGAGAGAGAGAGAGAGAGAGAGAGAGAGAGAGACGTGGGGGAGGGGGGACAGAGAGAGAGAGTGAGAGAGGTGGGGGAGGGGGGACACAGAGAGAGAGAGAGAGAGGGAGAGAAAGAGAGACAGAGAGAGTGAGAGTTAGTGAGAGAGACGTGGAGTAGGGGGGACAGAGAGAGAGAGAGAGAGTGGGAGAGAGAGAGACAGACAGACAGAGAGAGAGAGTCATCCACACTGATACCTAGAAAGACACAAAGAGATTGTGACATGGACAGAGTCAGAGAAAGCCACAGGCACAGAGAGAGAGAGAGAAGAAAAAAAAGAGGAACAAGAAGAAGAAAAAGAAGACCATGCATGCATGCACGTCCTCATTCTCGCTATCCTATGGCACAAGGATTACGAAAGCAAAATAATTCATACATCTATATTTCCAGTCGTTTGCTGGCAGACGTTTGGAGTCGAGCGGCCAACCACACTATTATTTCCATGCATTCCATGAATACAAGATACATCCCAGGGGGAATTTAACGATATCTTGACAACTCCAGCATCAGTTCAGCTCTCTGGAACAACAGCAGCATCAGCAGCAGCAACAACAACAACAACAACAGCAACAACAGCAGCAACAACAGCAGCAGCAAACAAACAAGCAAAACAAAACAAAACAAAACAAAAACCAACTACCACACAAATAAAGCATAGACGTAACAATGAATACACAAGCACTCTGAAATTTACCCGAGAGATGGAGTGATAGAGAATGAACGAACGAACGAACGACCTTTTTTTTTTCTTTTTTTTACTTTTCGTTTGTTTTTTGTTTGTTTGTTTTTCTTCTTTTTTTTCTTTTTTTTTATTGAGGGTGGAAAGAATGAGTTTTTCATCCTGCCCTCATGAAAAGGGAAAATATCTCCAAACACACAATACATGATCATAACATTTCATAGATACATTACATTTCAAATTTTGTCCAAAAAAGAAAAAAAAAAAAAAAAGACTCACCCCAAGCAGGGAAATACAACGGTATCGAAACTGAGGTCACCATGAGAGCAGGGCATGGAAAGCTGCAGACTTTGAGACTGTTTTTGTTTACATTGATGATGATGAAGGACATGCCCTTGCCTTTTACGATAGAGATATGTGTGAAGAATCGTTATCGTTATAGTCAGTCTACTTACCATTCTGTCTCCATGTTTTTGTACTAGGAAAAAGTCCCTCCTTGTCATGAAGAAAGATGATGACGACGACGAAGACGATGATGATGATGTCGATAATGTTGAAGATGACAATCAGGAAGATGATGGTGATGATTGTTATTGTTTTTTTTTGTTTTCACCGTTGGATAGTTTACTTGTTGTGTTGGCTAAGATGTTATGCACCAGATTAAGCAAGTAATGATAATGATAGAAGAAGAAGGAAGAGGAGGAGGAGGGATGAGGAGGAGAAGAAGAAGAAGAAGATGAAGATGATGGTGATGGTGATGATGATGATGATGATGAAGAAGAAGAAGAAGAAGAAGAGGAGGAGGACGAGGAGGACGAGGAGGATATTGGCTAAGGGTCGCGCAGAGATTGAGGAAACTGCGAAAGCTAGTGTGGAGGGGGG
>NC_134899.1:51335083-51345083 GCF_041734735.1 Babylonia areolata | reverse complement strand
TATGGAGAGAGTTAACGAGGTATCTTTCCTTTGGTTTTGATTGTCGTTCTGATATTAGTTTGACTTTTTTTTCTTTCTTTTTTTCTCATTTTGTAATTTATTTCATGCACTGAACTTGAATTTATTTAATCATTTTATTTTGTTTTGTTTTATTTTACTTTTGAGTGTGTGTGTGTGTGTGTGTGTGTGTGTGTGTGTGTGTGTGTGTGTGTGTGTGTGTGTGTGTGTTGAATGTTTGTTCTTATCTAATTCTTTCTGTTTTTCTTCGCCCACAATGTTATTTCGGGGTTGTTTTGGCTTCTGTTCGTTTGTTTTCTTTTTCTTTCTTTCTTTTTTTTTTTTTTTCTTTTTCTTTTATGAATTTCATGTTTACTTTCGTTGTTCGCACGGTTTTGTTTAGTGTTTGCACAGGATTTTATTTTGATATGTTCTCGTTCACTTTCTTTAATTTTGCTGTTCTTTCTCTCGTGACAAAACCATTGACCAGGGAACGGAGGAAATTGAAACTCTCTCTCTCTCTCTCTCTCTCTCTCTCTCTCTCTCTCTCTCTCTGTGTCTCTCTCTCTCTCTCTCTCTCTCTCTCTCTGTCTCTGTCTCTCTCTCTCTCTCTCTCTCTGTCTCTGTCTCTCTCTCTCTCGCTCTCTATCTGTGTGTGTGTGTGCGTGTGTGTGTGTCTGTCTGTCTGTCTGTCTCTCTCTCCCTATGTTTTGCTCTCTTTCTGTCTGTCTGTCTCTGTCCCCCCCCCTCTCTCTCTCACTCTTTCGCTCTCTTTCTGTCTGTCTGTCTCTGTCTCTCTCTGCCTCTGTCTCCCTCTCTTTCTCTCTCTCTTTCTCCCACCCCCTCTCTCTCCCCCCCTCTCTCTCTCTCCCCTTCCCCCCCCCCTTTCCCTCTCTCCCGCTCTATTTCTATCTCCCTTCTCCCTCTCTTTCTCTCTCTCTTTCTACCTCTCTCTCTTTTCTCTCTCTCCATCTCTCTCTCTCCCTCTCTCTCTCTCTACCGCTCTCTCTCTGTATGGAAGGAAACACACGCACCGTGTCAAGAGGTTGATCTGTGACATATCACATGAGGGATAGCAGGGTTAGAAAGGAAAATTGCTGACAGACTTTCGGCTCCAGCGGAGATAGCAGCGTGTTTTGTTGTTTCTTAATTGATATTTTCTTCTTCTTCTTCTTCTTCTTCTTCTTCTTCTTCTTCTTCTATTGCATCGATTGTTGTTTTGTTGCTGTTTTTCGTTTTATTCTCCGCCTTCATTTCGTGTTATTCCACCATTCTATTTATGTCATTTAAAATTTATATATATTTTGTTCTTACTTTTCTTTTTTTTTTTAAAGAAATGTTATTTTATTTGGGGGTATTTTCTCATCTGAAAATGACATTTATTTTGTCGACGCAGACAGAGGCGAAAAGGGGAAAGGAGGGGGGGGGGGGAGAGAGGGCGTGGAGGGGGAGAGCGAGTGATGGAAGGATGGAGGGAGAAAGAGAGAGAGAGGGGGGGGAGGGGGGAGGGAAAGCTAGAGACGTACGAACGTATTGACAGACAGAGACAGACAGATAGATAGACAGAGACAGAAACATGGACGTAGGCCACACACACACACACACACACACACACACACACACACACACACACACACACACACACACACACACACACACACACACAAGCACGTACTCACGCACACGCACGCACGCACACGGACACACAGACACACAATCATATGCAGCAAAATCTTTTGATGTCCAATATTTTATCCATCTATCGTTGAGTGAAAAAAACAAGAAGAGAGAGAGAGGGGGGGTTCGGGGTGTGGGGACTCAGAACTGTTTTAATGTAAGGCCACCGACCTGTGTACATATGAATGCACGTGTTGTGCACACACACACACACACACACACACACACACACACACACACACACACACACACACACATATGGAAACCAAACCTTGAGTTGGATGAACAACAACATTTTAGAAAGAATAAACTGATAATATAACCAAACTAAATTCTTTAATAAAAAAAAAGAGAAGTAATTTAGAAACATGTCTTTCATCTAAGACTGAGCCCTTTCTGCTCTGTTTCAACGTATATATATATATAGATAGATAGATAGATATATATATATATATATATATATATATATATATATATATATATATATATATATATATAATAAACATTGCATCATCTCTTGACACAATGCTGTTGACATTTTGAAGCAAGTTGGGTAATAGTGGAATCCTTAGATTGTGCATATGCTTGGATAAGTGTTTCTTGAGAGAGAGAGAGGGGGGGGGGGGGGAGGGCGGGGGCAAGAGAGAGAGAGAGGCGAGGGGACGGGGGAGGAGACAGGGGGGTGGGTGGGGGGGGGGGGAAGTTGGCGTCTGGACTGGAAATGGAAAGAGGGAGGGAAATATCCTTTGATCGTCCGTTTCCTAGAGAGTGCAGTGATGCGGATTGAAGATACTGAGAGAGGAAGGGGAAGAAGGAGTGTGTGTGTGTGTGTGTGTGTGTGTGTGTGTGTGTGTTTGTGAGGGGGTGTGGGGGTGTGGGGGGTAGTGGGAAGGAAGGGGGGGAGAGAGGGGATGGGTGGGGGGCGTGGGGGGTGGGTCGGTTTTGGTGATGGGATAATGATGACAGCTGTGTGTTAGGGTGTCCATGTTGCGAATGTGTGTGTGTGTGTGTGTGTGTGTGTGTGTGTGTGTGTGTGTGCGTCTGTTGGCGGGGGTAAATGAACAAAACGGTCATACACGTAAAATGTTACATCTTTGTCTGAGTGTGTGTTTGTGTGCGCGTGCCTGAAATAAAAACTGATTGAATGACACAGGAAACGAATGATGAGCGCCCAGTCGGCTCTACCTAAGGCAGGCAGCCTGTTGTGCAAATGACCCCGTGTTTGTAAAGCGCCTTGAGCTTGGTCTCCGACCGAGGATAGGCGCTTTATAAGTATCCATACCAGTCTGCGTCTCTGTCTGTCTGTCTGTCTGTCTCTGTCTGTCTCTCTCACTCACTCTCTCTGTGTCTCTCTCTGTCTCTCTCTCTGCGTCAGTATGTGTGTGTGTGTGTGTGTGAGTTTGGGGGAAGGGGGGAGGAGCGGTAGAGGGGGGGGGGGGAGGGATGGGGGTTATGGGGGTGCCTGCCTGCGTGTCTGTGTGTGATTAACACAGCTTGTTAACTGGTACGTGATTATGTTCGTTCTTTAGTTTCGCGTCTCTTCACTATCAGTGATATTAGACGATAGAAAAAAAGGGGGTGGGTGGGGGGTGGGTAGGGGTAGGGAGAGGGGAAAGAGAAGTCAGAATAAAACAAGAAAAGGTAGAAAACTACTAAGAAATGCATAACTAACATGAAATTAGCTTTTAACAGTAACAATTCAATAATGATGATAATAACTAAAACCATGCTGCATGTCTCGATAACAGATAGAAACAGAATAATAGTATAATAGAGGCAATGTGGCACGTTGACTTTTCAGTATAGAAGTTGGGATGAACAAATGAACTGTCTCAACTGTCTGTGTCAAACGGATCGTACGTTCCTCTGATGACTGTGATTGTGTCTACGAACACGACCAGCCGTTTGCGAATCGTTGACATTTGGAGCTGCAACGCAACTTTGAAAAGAAACCAAGATCAGTTTCAGTGTCATTCTCTCTCTCTCTCTCTCTCTCTCTCTCTGTCTCTCTCTCTCTCTCCATCTCTCTCTCTCCCCTTCTCTCTCCCTCTCTCTCTCTTTCCGTCTCTCACTCTCTCTCTCTCTTTCTCTCCCCCCTCTCTCTCTGTTTCTCTCTCTCTGTCTCCCTTTTTCTCTCTCCCTCTCTCTCTTTATCTCTCTCTTTCTCTTTCTCCCTCTCTCTTTCTCTGTCCCTCTCTCTCTCTCTCTCTCTCTCTCTGTCTCCCTTTTTCTCTCTCCCTCTCTCTCTTTATCTCTCTCTTTCTCCCTCTCTCTTTCTCTGTCCCTCTCTCTCTTTCTCTTTCTCTCTCTGTGTCTCCCTCTCTCTCTCTCTCTTTTTCTTTTCTTCTTTTTCTTTGTGTGGAATGGCTGTGAATGGTGAAATAATGGTGTATCTTGATTGTGTTTTGATTTTTGTTTGTTTGTTTTTGTGTTTTTTTGTGGGGTTTTTTTTGTTGTTGTTTGTTTGTTTTTTGGTTGGTTTTTGTTTGTTTGTTTGTTTGGATTTGGTTGGGTTTTTTTTGGTTTTTTTGTGCTCATTTTCGCTTCTTTAGCTTTATTCCCTCTTTTAGGGCGATACCTGGATGTAAAAAAGTATGTTACGTGCTTATCTATTACCCTTATCTATTAAGATTTTTGTCTAGTCTTCTCTCTGTCTCTCTCCCGCCTTCTCTCTCCCTCCGTCTCTCTCTCCCACCGTCTCTCTCTCCCCTCGGGGCTGTGAACGGCTGTTGTCTTGTCAACACGCTTATCTAGCGCTCTGTAAGAAACCGTGGATTGTGGCGGACAGAGACTGAGACACGTTTTCAGTTTTGGGCAGAGAAGTGGCTGAATAGTCATGCCATCTACTGCTGCCGAGATTCGAGCTGTTTGTGGCCGGTTTTTTGCCAGTCTACATCGGCTTTATGCTGAAAAGGGCCAGGGACAAGGCAGCTTCAAGTGTCGCCATTGTCACGCTGCGTCGACGTGTGGACGGTGTCGCTTTTGGTTTCCTCCTCTGCTATTTATTCTGGGGCGGTTTTTTACTGCAATGTGGCGACGTTGAAACCAACCCAGGACCAAACCCTCCTCCCAGCAAGGACAATATGAGGCAGACCAGACTTGCCAGTGCAGGATCTTCCCAGAGAGCAAGTCTGGACAGAGCAAGTGGCGCTGGTTCTACGATGCCTACCCCTTCTGCCACAGAACCCACCCTTAGCGACATCATGGCTACCATAAAAGCAGTGAGTGACCAGGTGGGGGCACAGATGGAGACTAAGCTGGAGGAGATGAAGCAAGAGCTGAAGCAGGAAGTGCGAGAACTTAAGGAAGACTACGCTGCTCTGAGAAGTGACCTGAGGGGGTGGAGGGAGGAGATGACGAAGCTGCGAGAGGAGAACGAAGAGCTGAAGAAGACCAACAAGGACCTCTGCCAGAAGCTGACCGACTGCGACGCAAGGATTGATGACCTGGAGGGCCGGTCCAAGCGTAACAACCTCCTCTTTCTACGGCCTGCCCAGGGAGACCCAACGAGACCAGTGCAGACTGCGAGGGCGTCGTGCAGGACCTCCTCACTGACAGCCTGGACATGACTGACGTGATGGAGTTCGACAGGGGTTCACCGGCTGAGTTCCAGGCCTGACTCCCCAGTGATTGCCTGCTGTACCTTTTACAGACAAAGGTAAATATCCTGAAAGCTAAGGGTAAACTGAAAGGTACAAATATATTCATTGGTGAGGACTTTTCGAAGGGAGTAAGAGACATCAGACGTAGACCTAACTCCGCACCTGAAGAAAAGCAAGGCAGGATGGGAAAAGAGCCACGATGGTGTTCAACAATCCATTTACTGATTGATGGCAAAAAATCACTGTCGAGTGATAATGATAAACTTGGTTGACTTTAAATAGGGAAGTGGCCTGCCCATTTGTTTAAGAAGTGACGCTTTTTCCATGTGGGTGGAAAAAAGAACAGTGACACCGGCACTGCGTCCAGTGTTGACAGTGTGCACTGAGCTCGCACGTGTTTTTGATGTTGGAAACAGTGTGTGTGCAAGAGTTGACGATGAATGTTCGCGGTGTGTGTCAACGCCTGAAAATGTGGTCTGTCAACATAGGCGCAAGAAAAATAATGTACTGAACAAAATAAAAGTGCTGCTTGTGTAAAAAACAGTAGAATTAAGCCATTGTCTTTTGTTCATTGGGAATGTGAATGGGTTGATTTCAAAATTACATGACGGTGACTTTATTTCATATCTTTGCTCGTTTGACTTTGTTTGTTTAGTTGAAACATTTATTGATGGATTTTATACCTTCATTATTCCCTGATACAACAGTTTTTGTATTCCCTGCAGTAAAATTCACTGAAAAGGGGAGGCGATCGGGAGGAGTTGTCTGTCTTGTAAAAGAGTTTATGTTCCATACGTAAAGCAAGTTGATGTAAAATCTAATAGGTTTTGATGCATTACTTATTGATAAGATATTATTTGGTATTGACAAAGATGTGTTGTTTGTGTACTGTTATGTGACCACCCGAAGGTTCCCCATACTAATGCATATTTTGACTGTGAAAATTGGAATTGCGTTATTGGAAGGATTTTTTGATTGATTGTACATTAGCTTACAATGATGTTTATATCTTGCTGGTGTGGGGATTTGAATGGCAGGACATGTAATATTTCCCACCACTGCCAGGGAGTTACAGGAGATGAGTTTCAGCGAAGAAGTCACCCAATTAGTATCAATAGACGTTCCGAAGATTCTGTTCTTAACAACTATGGAAAATTGCTGTTGAATATGTGTACTGCACTTGACTTGTGTATAATTAATGGAATGTGTCATGGCGACCAAAAATGGTTGCTACACTTATATATCGGATAGTGGATGCAGTGTGAATGATTATTTCATTATGTCTTGTGATATGTATGCATTGTTGTGTGATTCATGTACGTTGTGTGTTGTCTGACAGAACTGAATCCGATCATATGCCTGTGAACTCCGTTTCACAGGCCGGGGTTATGAATTGGAAAACACACAGTTTGAAAATGATTTTGTTTTCGAAAAATTTGTGTGGAGTGACGACTGGGCTGATGTATACATTCATAACATACGTTCAGAAGAATTTAAAGAAAAAATAAACTTAGAGCATTTAGCCTATTAGTGTTGATATAAACCAAGCGTTAAGTGTTTTTAATGAATGTATCAAGGGATGCTGCTAAACATATGAAGAAACAAATTAGTATCAGTAACAAGTTAAAACCAAAAGATTGGTTTTGATGCAGAATGTCGTAGGCGCTAGAAAAAATGTTCGTAGGTTGTTCAACAAGATTTAGACGTACTCTGGATGTTGATGATCGGTCATTGTTTTTTGTAAGGCAGACGGGAATATAAACATTTGCAAAAGAAGAGAAGCGAAAGCAGTTTAATGATATATTGTGACAGAATTAATTGCTTCATCAAAGTCAGAGAAGAATTTTGGAACAATGTTCGTAAAATGTCACTTAAGAAAAAACAGCCAGCTAACAATATTACTGATGATGTTTGGTTTGATCACTTTAAAACCCTTCTAACAAAAGAGGTAAATTCTGATAACGTACTGCAGTGGGAACATGATGAAGATGAAGAAGATTATTAAATCGTCCAATCCTCGGTAGAAGAAGTGATGTTTGCATTAAGGAAAATAAGAACCGTAAAGCTGCAGGACCTGATAGTATAATTGGAGAATTGTTAAAATAGGCCACTGAATCTGACCTGATTTTGAATTTCTTTGTAACCTTTTTTAACTCGTTATTTGACAGAGGAATCTATCCTGAAAAAATGGACCGAATCTATTGTTTTACCACAGTATAAAAAGGGCGATGTAACAATCCGAATAACTATAGAGGAATTTCTCTTTGTGATGCAAGTAGTAAGTTGTATAGGTACAATTATAAATCAGAGACTGCAAGAATGGGTAGAAGAAAACAATATTACAGGTGAATACCAGCAGGATTTAAACACAACTACTCAACTGTTGATCATATGTTTACTTTGATGGCCTTTATTCAAAAACAGTTTTCTTTGAATCGTAAATTGTATGAGGCTTTTATGATTTTGAGAAAGCCTTCGATTCGATAAACAGAAAAAATTCTATGCCTATTCTTTTAAAAACTGGTGTTCGTGGAAAGTTGTTGAAATGTATTATGAGTATGTATGCGGGTGTGAAAGGAAGGGTTAGATGTGGGGGAAGATGACTGATTATATATCAATGCACTTCTGGCGTAAAACAAGGTGATGTGTGCAGCCCTGTATTATTTTCTCTTTTTATTAACGAACTAACTTCAGAAGTTGTCAGAAAACGGAAAACATTGGTGCACAATTTACTGGTGAGATTTCTAGAGTTATTCATTCTCCTCTTAGCTGATGATGTTGTGTTGATATCTGAAACTGTGATTGGTTTTACAAACACAATTAAATAGTCTATCTAGAGCTGCAAAATCACTTCAGTTGAAAGTAAATATGTCAAAAAGTAACATAATTGTATTTAGAAAAGGTGGATATTTAGGAATTAGGGAAAAATGGACTTATAATGGAATAACGATGCCAGTAGTGAATGTGTATAAATACTTAGGAATATATTTTTCAACAAAATTGAGTTTCACAGTTGCATGTAAAGATCTTGCATGTAGAGCTAAACAAGCATTACTTTGTATTATGAAAAAACTGTCAAGTTTAGAAAATCAATCTTTTGATCTGTTTATTAAATTGTTGATTCCCAGGTACAACCCATTGTACAATATGGAGCAGAAATTTGGGGTCTCTCTAATGCTGCAGTTTGCTGCGAGAGTGTTCATTTATTTGCACTGAAAAAGTTTCTTGGAGTTACCATGAAAACGCCTAATGATTTAATTTATGGGGAAACAAAAAGATATCCGATACATCTCAATTCCGCAGTAAGATGTATTCGCTATTGGTTGAAAATAACACAAATGGAAGATTCAAGGTTGCCGAAAAAAGCATTTAATATGTTATATATTTTAGATTTGAGGGGTAAGGTAAACTGGGTATCAAAGGTTAGGGTTAGATTATATGAACTGGGATTTGGTTATGTTTGGTTACAGCAGGGGGTAGGGGACATAAAGGGATTTATTAGTGCACTCCGAACAAGATTAATTGACTGTAGATGGCAAGATTGGTCTATCATGTTCAAGATAGCGATAGGTTTGAGTTTTACAGACAGTTCATTTCTATACACTCTATTTCCTACTTATCTGTCAATGAAAATGGATAAGCATTTGAAACATATCACAACCAGGTTCCGATTTGGAATTTCTGACATATTTCTTCATCATTATCGTTATCGAAAGTCCAGTGTCTCTGATCTTAGTTGTCCTTTATGCAGACGTGCTGAAGAAACCGAACTTCACTTTGTGTTGTGTTGCCCTGCTTTGAATGACCTTAGACATGAGTGGATTCCACAAAAATATTATAGACACCCTACTTTATTTCGACTTGCCATGCTTATGTCATCAACTAACGAAACTGTTATAAAACAGTTTGCTATTTACTTATATAAGGCTTTTAAGTTTCGCAGTGTATTATGTAGTTAATCATTATTAGTTGTGCATTATCCAATTTGTGGATTATCATTTGCAGTTTATCATTCACTTCTGTAATTTGCAAGGTTTTGATTTTGAATGTTGATTCACTGTACCCCCTTCATGAGGGGCCATGGCCTTTATTGAATAAACTATCCGTATCCGTATCCGTATCCGTATCCGTATCCGTATCTCTCTCCCCTCTAACTCTTTCTCTCTCCCCCTCTCTCTCTCTCTCTCTCCATCTTTCTCTCTCTTTCTCTCTCACTCTCTCTCACTCTCTCTCTCTCTCTCTCTCCCTCTCTCTCTCTCTCTCTCTCTCTGCTTGTGAAACAATGTAGTAAACATAAAAAGAAGAACCTGACGCCAGCACGTCATTACACAGCACCGTGAAAAATGACACCTTTCCCACCCAGAAGCATGATCGAAGACCCTGCACCCACCCAGATCTGCTTTCCATGGATCGGCCGATGCCATGAATGGAGAGCATGACAAATTATTACCTGGTAACACTGTCTCTGTCTCTCTTTGTCTCTGTCTCTCTCTGTCTCTCTCCCCTTCCCGTTCCCTCTCTCTCTCTTTCTCTCTCTCGCTCTTTCTCTCTCTCTCTCTCGCTCTTTCTCTCTCCCTCTCTCTCTCTTTCTCTCGCTCTTTCTCTCTCCCTCTCTCTCTCTCTCTCGCTCTTTCTCTCTCCCTCTCTCTCTCTCTCTTTCTATCTCTCACTCACTCTCCCTCCCCCTCTCTCTCCCCTTCTCTGTCCCTCTCTCTATCTTCCCC
>NC_134899.1:51322583-51327583 GCF_041734735.1 Babylonia areolata | reverse complement strand
TGAACTTGCTGTTGAAATATCAAAAAAGGGTAGACATGGAATTCAGATGATTCCAGGAGCAGTAGAATTGTTTTTGATGTTATTTGCAGATGATATTGTGCTTTTGTCTGATACGGCCATTGGATTGCAGAATCAACTAACTGTTTTAAAGCAAGAGGCAGACAGATTGCGGCTAACTGTAAATCTTGAAAAAACTAATGTTATAGTTTTTCGAAATGGGGGCCACCTTTCAGCACATGAAAAATGGTTTTATGGTGATAAAGAGTTAATAGTGACGAATTCCTATAAGTATCTGGGGATGTTATTTACCACGAAATTGAGTCTGTCGTCTGCTTGGGCTGAAACAAGCAAAAAAGGGAAAAAAGGGGTAATAGAAATTATTAAATCTTTTCGGAAGCTACATTCCATTGATATGAGCCTTTTCTGGAAATTGTTTGACACACAGGTTGAACCGGTTTTGACGTATGCAGCAGAAATTTGGGGACTTTTGATTAATAGTCAACTCGAAAGGGTGCACACATTTGCTATTAAACGTTTTCTCGGCGTTCCACTACACTCATCAAACACAGCACTATATGGGGAAACCGGCAGATACCCACTGTATGTTAAGACTTTCGTAAAATGTGTAAAGTATTGGATTAAGTTGACAAGGCTACCGGCTTCCAGATTGTGTAAGCAAGCGTATGAGATGATGTTACTGCAAGAAGAGAGAGGCAAACAAAACTGGGTTTATCAAATCAAAAAAACTCTAACTGAACATGGATTTGGACTTGTTTGGATGTGTCAAGGAGTGGGTTACGAAAATGTGTTTATCTCGGAATTTAAAGATAGATTGATAGCATGCTATAAACAAAATTGGCATGGAGAAATGGAAAGTAATGATAAATATAGCTGGTTCTTTTCCTTCAAGACAGCATTTCAGACAGAAAGATATATTTCAGTCATAACAAACAGGTGGCACAGAGTCAATCTTGCTAGATTTAGATTGAGAACAGTCGGGCTGAATGCTAATAAAAGATGGTTTGAGACAGGTGGATTAACATCTCCTTGTCCATTGTGTGGCGAGAATAAAGAAGATGAGATACATTTCATGTTCAATTGCAAAGGATACGAGGAGGTTCGGGAAAACTGTACACTCTTTAAAACAGCTGCAGCAAAGAGGAAAGACCTGGTCAGTGTCTTAACATCAAATGACGAAAATATTATCCTCTCACTTGCAAAATACGTCTCAGAGGCAGTAGATACACGGAAAAAGAAAATAAATGATCAAAATGCCCGTTAATTCATAATATATACAAACATTAATGGTTTCCAAAATGATTTCTTTGAGGGTTAAAATTAGAAGCAGATAGAATTAGTATTTGGATGGTCAATCTAATGATGATGATGTTGTTATTTTTTTTGTGTGTGTGCAATTTTGTTGGCTGTTGTTTATTGATATAACCTTTGTAACATTAGGTGCGCTAGTTTTTGTTTTTGTTCTGTTTTGTTTTACTTTTTCAAATGATTGGATAAAACGACACTGTAACTTCCCCTGCACCCCCCTGTCACATGGGCTGTTAAGCTGATGACAGTAAAGAGTCAAAGTGTCAAAGTGTCAAGTGTCTCTCTCTCTCAGCAACAATCTTTCAACAACAAAAAAAGTATCTGATCTCTCTCTGTCTCTCTCTGTCTCTGTCTGTCTGTCTGTCTGTCTGTCTCTCTCTCTCTCTCTCTCTCTCTCTCTCTCTCTCATCAGCAATCTCTCAACAACAATCTCTCAACAACAACAAAAGTATCTGATCTGTCCCTCTCTGTCTCTCTGTCTCAAATCAGCAATCAACAAACATGTGTCTAATATCCCCCCCTCTCTCTCTCTTTCTCTGTCTCTCTCTTGCAAATCAACAATCTCTCAACAACAAAAATATTTACCCCCCCCCTCTCTCTCTCCCTCTCTCTCTCTCTCTCTCTCTCTCGTTGTTGTCCCTCTTCATATGGGGTCAAAGCCATTAATGAATAAAATATCTCAGT
Organism: Babylonia areolata; assembly: GCF_041734735.1. Lineage (NCBI taxonomy): Eukaryota > Metazoa > Mollusca > Gastropoda > Neogastropoda > Buccinidae > Babylonia > Babylonia areolata. The sequence continues at coordinate 51,325,573 of NC_134899.1, read as the reverse complement.
CTCAGTCTCTCTGACTCTCTCTCTCTCCCTCTCTGTCTCTGTCTGTATGTCTCCCTCTCCCTTTCTCGCCATCATCCTAGCTTATCTCTGTTACTTCCTGTAAGGTGGTTCCTGTCGGGCACCTCACACTCTCTGTGAGGCTTCTTCCTGTCAATGTTTCCAGATCTTTATTTATCAATAATTCATGTATCAATGATTTATAATGTACGTAGATGCTGTTTTTATAGAATGATTTATGTTTTCTATTTGGAGGGCTGGATGAAACTCCCCAATCAACAATCTCTCAACAAAAAAAAAGTATCTAATCTCCTCTCTCTCTCTCTCTCTCTCTCTCTCTCTCTCTCTCTCTCTCTCTCTCTCTCTCTCTCTCTCATCAACAATCTCTCAACAACAACAACAGTATCTGATCTGTCTCTCTCTGTCTCTGTCTGTCTCTCTCTCTAAAATCAGCAATCAACAAACATGTGTCCAATATCCCCCCCCCCCCCTCTCTCTCTCTCTCTCTCTCTCTCTCTCTCTCTCTCTCTCTCTCTCTGTCTGTCTCTTGCAAATCAACAATCTCTCAACAACAAAACTATTTAATTCCCGCCCCCCCCCCCTCTCTCTCTCTCTCTCTCTCGTTGTTGACCCTCTTCATATGGGGTCAAGGCCATTAATGAATAAAATATATCAGTCTCTGTCTCTCTGTCTGTCTCTCTCTCTGTCTCTCTCCCTCTCTGTCTCTGTCTGTATGTCTCCCTCTCCCTTTCTCGCCATCATCCTAGCTTATCTCTGTCACTTCCTGTAAGGTGGTTCCTGTCGGGCACCTCACACTCTCTGTGAGGCTTCTTCCTGTCAATGTTTCCAGATCTTTATTTATCAATAATTCATGTATCAATGATTTATAATGTACGTAGATGCTGTTTTTATAGAATGATTTATGTTTTTTCTCTATCGAGGGCTGGATGAAACGCCCCCAAAATGAAAAAAAAAAATGTTTTGCTTATTCTATTCCCCTCAGAAAGTAACATTTATTTAAGTCAGCTTTCTTTCTCCCCTCCTCCACCTCTCTCTCTCTCTCTCTCTCTCTCTCTCTCTCTCTCTCTCTCTCTCTCTCTCTCTCTCTCTTTCACCTTGCGTAACTTTATTTGTCTTTGATTATATGATAATTAAAAAATAATTAAGGAAAAAAAAAAAAGAAAGAAGAAGAAGAAAATCAAAACGAAGGAAAGAAAGGAAGCAGAAACACAATGGCGAACAGATCTGGAAAGAAACCGGAAACGAAAGGGCAAGTCTTCAAAACAGTCATGAATGTCGAATCAATTTAACGCTGAGTAACAACAACAACAACAACAACAACAACAACAACAACAACAACAAGTCTTCCTGCTCCGCTTTCAGGAAGTCTTACATCATACTACTACTTTTTTTTTCTTTTTTCTTTTTTTTTTTTTTAACCTTTCCGTTCATCAGCTTCATTGTGTTATTTCCGCATTTCAAGGATAGCCAAAGTGTCTGAAATCTGTAGTAAAAACAACCAAAAAACCAACAACAAAAAAAAAAAAAAAAAAAAAAAACAAGAAGAAGAAAAGGGGAAAAAAAAAAACCCGAAGCTAAACAGAACTGGAAATCTTCAACTAAAAACACGGTGCATCTCCGCTTCCTTTGCTCCAAGCGGTAATTGCTTTCCACAAAATGTCACAATGTGATGATGACAGCGAGTAGAAAATAGAAGGGAAGCTATAAAAGAAGAAGAAGAAGAAAAAGAAGAAGAAAAGTATCTCTATGAAACACTTGTGATGATCAACACCCCCAAACGACTCTCCATTGGCTTTGGGTAAAGAGACAGACAGACAGACAGACAGAGAGAGAGAGAGAGGGGGGGGGGGGGGTAGAAAAAGAGCGAGAGAGAGGAGAAGAGAGAGCGACAGAGAGAGAGGGAGAGAGACAGACAGACAGACAGTTTGGGTAGGGAAAGAGAGAGAGAGAGACGTGCAGACGGAGAGACAGAGACAGACAAGAACAGAGATAGACAGACAGACAGATACAATATCAAAGAGATAGAGAGAAGGGGGTGTGGAGGGATGGAGGGAGGGAGGGAGAGACAAAGGAAGAGATAGAGAGACAGAAACAGTGATAGAGAAAGGGGCCAAAAAAAAAGAAGAGAGAAAAGAAGGTAGTGACAGAGGAGAAAGAGAGAGAGGGAGAAAGAGAGACAGACAGGCAGACGGAGAGAGAGAGACAGAGAGAGAGAGACAGAGAGAGAAGCGCCGTAGCCACTTTCAAGTTCGCACCACAACTTTTTTCATAAATCTTCCCACCACCACCACAAGAACCCCTGCCCCCCCCCCCCCCCCCACCCCTCCCCTCCGCTCCACATGTTCGTTCGCCATCTATATATATATACACCCTGTCTCCCACCCATCCACCACACTGTGCACCACACAACCTACGCCCGTCCCCCGCCCCCTCACGCCGCCCCCCCCCCTCCCCCAGTTCTCCACCCTCTCCATTTTCATCCACGATACACGGGAATACCACCAGTACAGCCATCTGCCTTTTACAACACTACCCCCCCGCCCCCCCCACGGGCCCCCCCTCCCTCCGTTCCAACCATCCTCTCTCTCTTTTTTTCCATTCTATTTTGTCCTGGCATCACTCTTTTTGTAACCAGAAGCAACCACCGTAGCTGCCTTCCCGCCCTCCCCCCGTCCACCATCATTCCCCCAGTCCCTCTCCCCTCCCAGAACCCCTACGCCCCCCCCCCCCCCCCCCAAACCCCCTCCTCTATTCACACGCTCCGTTGTTCTCTCGCCCTGCCCTCTGTGCCTCCCTACCAACCCTCCCCCACCCCACCCCACCCCACCCCCGCCGCCACTTTCTTTTTTTTTTTCTTTTTTGTGTGTGTGTGTGCCCAGTGTCGCCACTGATGGGACTGTAAGGGTGTTAGCAGGTAATGAAGTGTCATCCTCCTTGTACTCTTTTTTTTTTTTTTTCTTTGGGCTAATCTA
>NC_134899.1:51310083-51320083 GCF_041734735.1 Babylonia areolata | reverse complement strand
TTGTCTTGACATCACTCTAACATCTTGTAACCTAAAACGTTCTGTCTTGTCTTGACATCACTCTAACATCTTGTAACCTAAAACACACTGTCTTGTCCTGACATCACTCTAACATCTTGTAACCTAAAAAAAACTCTGTCTTGTCTTGACATCACTCTAACATCTTGTAACCTCAAACACTCTGTCTTGTCTTGACATCACTCTAACATCTTGTAACCTAAAACACTCTGTCTTGTCCTGACATCACTCTAACATCTTGTAACCTCAAACACTCTGTCTTGTCCTGACATCACTCTAACATCTTGTAACCTAAAAAAAACTCTGTCTTGTCTTGACATCACTCTAACATCTTGTAACCTCAAACACTCTATCTTGTCTTGACATCACTCTAACATCTTGTAACCTCAAACACTCTGTCTTGTCTTGACATCACTCTAACATCTTGTAACCTAAAACACTCTGTCTTGTCCTGACATCACTCTAACATCTTGTAACCTAAAAAAAAAACTCTGTCTTGTCTTGACATCACTCTAACATCTTGTAACCTCAAACACTCTGTCATGTCTTGACATCACTCTAACATATTGTAACCTCAAACACTCTGTCTTGTCTTGACATCACTCTAACATCTTGTAACCTCAAACACTCTGTCTTGTCTTGACATCACTCTAACATCTTGTAACCTAAAAAAAAACTCTGTCTTGTCTTGACATCACTCTAACATCTTGTAACCTCAAACACTCTGTCTTGTCTTGACATCACTCTAACATCTTGTAACCTAAAACACACTGTCTTGTCCTGACATCACTCTAACATCTTGTAACCTCAAACACTCTGTCTTGTCTTGACATCACTCTAACATCTTGTAACCTAAAACACACTGTCTTGTCCTGACATCACTCTAACATCTTGTAACCTCAAACACTCTGTCTTGTCTTGACATCACTCTAACATCTTGTAACCTAATAAAAAAAACCTCTGTCTTGTCTTGACATCACTCTAACATCTTGTAACCTCAAACACTCTGTCTTGTCTTGACATCACTCTAACATCTTGTAACCTAAAACACTGTCTTGTCTTGACATCACTCTAACATCTTGTAACCTAAAAGACACTTTCTTGTCCTGACATCACTCTAACATCTTGTAACCTAAAACACTCTGTCTTGTCTTGACATCACTCTAACATCTTGTAACCTAAAAAACTCTGTCTTGTCTTGACATCACTCTAACATCTTGTAACCTCAAACACTCTGTCTTGTCTTGACATCACTCTAACATCTTGTAACCTAAAAAACTCTGTCTTGTCTTGACATCACTCTAACATCTTGTAACCTAAAACACTCTGTCTTGTCTTGACATCACTCTAACATCTTGTAACCTAAAACACCCTGTCTTGTCTTGACATCACTCTAACATCTTGTAACCTCAAACACTCTGTCTTGTCCTGACATCACTCTAACATCTTGTAACCTCAAACACTCTGTCTTGTCTTGACATCACTCTAACATCTTGTAACCTCAAACACTGTCTTGTCTTGACATCACTCTAACATCTTGTAACCTCAAACACTCTGTCTTGTCTTGACGTCACTCTAACATCTTGTAACCTCAAACACTGTCTTGTCTTGACATCACTCTAACATCTTGTAACCTAAAACACCCTGTCTTGTCCTGACATCACTCTAACATCTTGTAACCTCAAACACTGTCTTGTCTTGACATCACTCTAACATCTTGTAACCTCAAACACTCTGTCTTGTCCTGACATCACTCTAACATCTTGTAACCTAAAACACTGTCTTGTCTTGACATCACTCTAACATCTTGTAACCTAAAACATACATGCTATGGCCACCAACTTACAGTTCCCCCAAACCGCAATTCTCAGTCTCGAACGCTGACATGGATTACAGGATCTTTAACGTGCAGTATTTGATCTTCTGCTCTGGGAGATCAGAAAAAAAAAAAAAAAAATCTCCACCCCTTTGCCCACCAGGCGCCGTCACCGAGATTCGAACCCGGGGGCCCACAGATTGAAAGTCCAACACCCCCGTAAGCGGAGTATGGCTGCCTACATGGCGGGGTAAAAAAACGGTCATGCACGTAAAAGCCCACTCGTGTACATGGAAGTGAACGTGGGAGTTGCAGCCCACGAATGCAGAAGAAGAAGAAGAAGAAGAAGAAAGTCCAACGCTTTAACCACTCGGCTATTGTGCCCTTTATTCTGTTCCCAATTTTGCCAGCGATGGGCGTTGGAGGGGATGGCAACTAATAACGTGTCATGGTCCTCTTTCTCTCTCCTGGCCCGATCTATTGAAACCAGATCTGGCGGAGTGCAAGGTTTTTTGATCGATCGGGCTTCTGAATGGGAGGGGTGGGGGGTGGGGGGTGAGGGGGGGATAGGAGGGGTGTGGGGAGGTGTCATGGTTCCCCCCCCCCCCCCCCCCCCCCCCGCGCGCCCCCTGCCCCCTCTCCCCCTCCGACCCCCTCCAACGTGGTGTGTCGTGATTTAGGGTGGGTGACTGGCCTTTCTTTCATCTCTGTTATCATCATCATCATCATCATCATCATCATCATATCATCATCATCATCATCGTCGTCGTCGTCGTCGTTGTTGTTGCTGTTTGAAATTTATTATTATCATCATCATTGTTGTTGTTGTTATTATCGTCATCATCATCATCATGATTTTTATTATTATAATCATCATCATCATGATTATTATTATCATTATTATTATGTCAAACGTAACAAGAGAGGGATATAGGCACGGACTGATAAAGAGATGGAAAACGAAACAAAGAATAAATGCGGAGAAAAGCAAAGGACTGAGAGAGAGAGAGAGGGGGGGGGGGGGACGGAGGGAGGGAGGGAGAGGGATAGGGAGAGAGGGAGGAAGGGAGGGAGAGAGAAAGACAGAGAGAGACACAAAGAGAGTAAGAGAGAGAGAGAGAGAGAGAGAGATTCAGATGGCTGGTTTAATGTGTTTCGGCCATAGGCATACATACACATTGGGGAAGGGGAAGATGGATGGGGGAATAGGGATGGGGGAAGAGGAGAGAGAGAGAGAGAGAGAGAGAGAGAGAGAGAGAGAGAAGAATACAGCTTCTTTCACACCACAATTCTGTCCCCCCCCCCCCCCCCCCTGTCCCCCCCCCCCCAGTCCCCCCAGACACCTCACTTTAACCCCTTCTACCTTGTCTTCCCCATCACACTTTGTGTGTCCCCAACATCTCCATCACCCCCACTCCACACCCCTCCCCCCACCCACCCACACTTTCCATCCACGATTCCCCACGCCCCAGTATTATACGCCTCGTACACAACCCCCCCCACCTCTCCGCCCCCCACCCCACCCCCCACACATCCCCCCCGGCCTCCCCTCCACTCTCTCTTTCTCCATTCTACCTCGTGTTGACATCACATTACTTGTAGTCACCTGATACATGCTTCAGTACGTTCCAGCCTCATCCATCCCTTAGTTCTATCATCATTCTCTCGCCAGGGGTGGCCTAGAGGGTAACGCGTCCGCCTAGGAAGCGAGAGACTCTGAGCGCGCTGGTTCGAATCGCGGCAAAGTCGCCAGTATTATCTCCCCCTCCACTGGACCTTGAGTGGTGGTCTGGACGCTTAGTCATTCGGATGAGACGATAAAGCGAGGTCCCGTATGCAGCATGCACTTAGCGCACGTAAAAGAATCCACGGCAACAAAAGGGTTGTTCCTGGCAAAATTATGTAGAAAAATACACTCACAAACACACACACACACACACACACACACACACACACACACACACACACAGATTGAGAGAGAGGGGGCGTGTGTCAGAGACAGAGACAGGGAGAGACAGTGAGATAGAGAGATACTGACACAAAGAAAAACAGAGAGACAGAGGCAGACAGACAGTCAGACAGACACAAACAGAAACAGAGACAGAGAGAGACAGAGAGGAGTGACCCAGGAGATTAAAAGAAAAAAAAACCCACCTTAATGCTACTTCCCAAGTTCCCCCACAACTTTGTTCATAAATCTCCCTAATTTCCTCACGATGGGTTCTACCACCCTTTCGTTTTATTTCTTTTTATTTTCTTTCTTTCTTTTTTTTTTCCTTTTTTTTTGTTTTTTCTTTTCTTGTTTTTTTCTTATTTTTTTTTCCGTTCTCCCTTCCCCGCTATGTATATGTATTTGTATTTCTTTTTATCACAACAGATTTCTCTGTGTGAAATTCGGGCTGCTCTCCTCAGGGAGAGCGCGTCGCTACACTGACAGCGCCACCCATTTTGGGGCGTATTTTTCATGCGTGCAGTTTTATTTGTTTTGTTGGTTTTTTTACCTATCGAAGTGGATTTTTTCTACAGATTTTTGCCAGGAACAACCCTTTCGTTGCCGTGGGTTCTTTTACGTGCGCAAAGTGCATGCTGCATACGGGACCTCGGTTTATCGTCTCATCCGAATGACTAGCGTCCAGACCACCACTCAATGTCTAGTGGAAGGGGAGAAAAATATCGGCGGCTGAGCCCGTGATTCGAACCAGCGCGCTCAGATTCTCTGGTTTCCTGGGCGGACGCGTTACCTCTAGGCCATCACTCCTGTACCCCCAGGTCCCCATCCCTGACACCTCAGCATCTCCCTTTCCCCCCGCCAGCACCCTACCTTGTCCTGACACCCCACACCCCCAGTCTTGTAGCCCTGTGACCTGATGCACGCGTTCCAGACCCAATCTCCGCTGTACCCTTGCCCCTAATTCCTCCTCCCCTCCCCTCCCCTCCCCTCCACCCCACCCCACCCCACCCCATCCCCTCCTCCTTTCCCAATCTTTTTTTTCCCCTTCTCTCTCCGGCTGATAGGGTGTTTTGAGAGTGTTGCCAGGTTATAATGTAGTCATGCCCCCTCGTTCTTTTTTTCCCGTTCTCATCTATTGGAGGCGGGGCGGTGGGGGTGGGTGGACCAGATTGTGTGCCTGCAAGGTTTTCGATCAGGTTTCTGAGTGGGGAAAGGACGTGCCATTTTTTTTTTTTTTCCCATGGTGTTGTGCAACGTGTTTCGTTTGTTTTGTTTTTTGTTGTTTTTTTTGTTTTGTTTTGTTTTTATAGTTTTTTTTTTCCATGATGTACATATTGTTGTTTTTATTTTAAAAGTTCACACAAACACAGGGAGAAAAATATACAAAGAAAAAAAAAAAAAAACAGAGACAGGAGAAAAGGGGGAGGGGGGAGGGGGGTGGGGGGTGGGAGGGGAAGACGGACAAAGACAAAGACAGAAAGACAAAGAGTCAGATACAGACTGACAGACAGACAGACAGACTGACCTGACAGACAGAGAGATAAAGCATAGAAAGAGAGGGGGAGAGACAGTGAGAGAGAGAGACAGAGACAGAGAGACAGAGAGAAACAAGGAGAGACAGGGGAACACAGAGACACACAGACACGCACTCTTGCACACACACGGGGAGAGAGAGAAAGACACAGAGACAGACAGACAGGCAGACAGACAGACAGAGACACAGAGAGAGAGAGGAGGGGGTATGGAGAGAGACAGAGAGAGACAGAGACAGACAGACAGAGGCACAGAGAGAGAGAGAGAGGAGGAGGAAGGGGAAGGGAGAGAGACAGAGACAGACAGACAGATGAAGAGGGGGTAGGGAGAGAGACACACAGAAGAGAGACAGACAGACATACAGAGAGACAGACAAAAAAAAGTCAAGACAATTAGACAGAAAGACAGACGCAACGCATTAACGATGCTGCTTTCTGTTTCCACCAACCCCACCCACCTTTTGTCAACACATTTATGCTGTCCACCATACTTTTAATTTATTTTATTTATTTTTTAAAAATTATTATTATTATTATTACTATTACTATTTTTTATTTTTTTTATTATCTTTTTGTTTGTTTGTTTTGGGTTGGGTTTTTTTTGGGTTTTTTTGTACGCTTATAGTTGTATCAGTATCAGTAGCTCAAGGAGGCGTCACTGCGTTCGGACAAATCCATATACGCTACACCACATCTGCCAAGCAGATGCCTGACCAGCAGCGTAACCCAACGCGCTTAGTCAGGCCTTGAGAATTATAGTTGACTTCATCAAGTTTTTGCGCCTTATACATATTATTATTAGTAGTAGTAGTTCTGTTTTTATGTATTTATCTATTATTTATTTCCTTCTTTTTTTTCTCCTCAAGGCCTGACTAAGCGCGTTGGGTTACGCTGCTGGTCAGGCATCTACTTGGCAGATGTGGTGTAGCGTATATGGATTTGTCCGAACGCAGTGACGCCTCCTTGAGCTACTGAAACTGAAACAGTCCCCGAAAGACATCTGAACTCACCATTTCTATTTCAAATCGCCAGTCCCCGGCTACCATTCACCACCCTTTTGTCTGCCTACACAAAGTGGAGTGATGGCCTAGAGGTAACGCGTCCGCCTAGGAAGCGAAAGAATCTGAGCGCGCTGGTTCGAATCACAGCTCGGCCGCCGATAATTTCTCCCCCTCCACTAGACCTTGCGTGGTGGCCTGGACGCTAGTCATTCGGATGAGACGATAAACCGAGGTCTCGTGTGCAGCATGCACTTAGCGCACGTAAAAGAACCCACGGTAACGAAAGGGTTGTTCCTGGCAAAAAATTCTGTAGAAAAATCCACTTCGATAGGAAAAAACAAATCAAACTGCACGCAGGAAAAAAAAAGAAAAAAAAAAGGGTGGCGCTGTAGTGAAGCGACGCGCTCTCCCTGGGGAGAGCAGCCCGAATTTCACACAGAGAAATATGTAATATGTTGTGATGAAAAGAAATACAAATACAAATACAACTCCCCAAAAAAATCAACCAACCAACCAACCAACCAACTATCCAATCACCAACCAACCAACCAAAACAACAACAACAACAAAAATAACAACAACAAAAACACTGACATAAAAATACAACAACAACAACAACAAAACAAACAACAAGAAGCAAATCCCCTTGTTACACTGTCGTCGTCAGCTGGTGCATGCATTCCATTCCAGACACTTTCATTACATCCCAGTCTCTGATGCTTCTACCACGCTCTTCCTTCCCTCGCCCCTCCCCTGTCTTCTACCTCCCCCCCCCCCTCCCACCCATCCAGCCCCCTCCCCCCACCACCTCCCCTTTGACCTATTCTCTCGCCGATGGTAGTGTCACAGACAGTGTTACCAGGTAATAATTTGTCAAGCTCTCCATTTCTTGCCCTGGGCCGATCCATGGAAAGCAGATCTGGGTGGGTTGCAGGGTCTTTGATCATGCTTCTGGGGTGGACAAGGTGTCATTTTTCACGGGTGCCGTGCTGTGCTGTGCTGTGCTGTGCTGTGTTGTGTGCGGTGTTTTCCAGACAGAAAAAAAGAGAGACAGAAACAGAGAGAGAAACAACAGAGAATAGAAATACAGACAGAGAAAAACGAAGAGACAGAAAAAGAAGACGTGGAGAGTGTGAGCGTCAGAGAAAAACAAACACACACACACACACACACACACACACACACACACACACACACACACACACACACACAAACAAACAACCGCGAATGCTTTCAGATCCAGACACACTGTTTATTTGTGATTTGATCCTCTGCGTTCTGATACCTTCTGACATTTTGTTCTTCACTTGCCCTTGTACATACCACTTTATTCATAAACACTGCATCTGCCGCTTTACCACGCCTACCCCTTACATGCAAACTCTCTCACCAAAACACACAAACATGCACGCACACACACACACACACACACACACACACACACACACACACACACACACACACACACACACACACAAAAACAAAACAAACGAAACAAACAAAATGTGTTCTCTCTCTCTCTCTCTCTCTTCTCCTTCACTGTACTTTTCTTATCAGCTGGTGCGAGCAATCCAGACATCTCCACTCACCTCCACTCCACCCCCCCCCCCCCCCGATCCCGCCGTGTTCAACCCCCTCCCCTTCCCCTGTCTCCCTCCCTCACTCTCCCTCTCACCCTGTCCACACACCTTCCCAATTTTGCTGCTGATGGTGTCAGAGAGAGACAGACAGACAGACAGAGGCAGAGAGAGAGGTAGAGAGAGAAAAAAAGGGAGAGAGTTACCAGGTAATCATTTGTCATGCTCCCCATTCTTGCCCCAGGCCGATCCATGGAAAGCAGATCAGGGTGGGTGCAGGGTCTTTGATCATGCTTCTGGGTGGGAAAGGTGTCATTTGTCACGGTGCTGTGTTGTGTTGTGCTGTGCTGTGCTGTGCTGTGTTGTGCTGTGCTGTGCTGTGCTGTGCTGTGCTGGGCTGGGCTGGGCTGGGCTGGGCTGGGCTGGGCTGGGCTGTGTTGTGTTGTGTTGTGTTGTGTTGTGTTGTGTTGTGCTGTGCTGTGTTGTGCTGTGCTGTGCTGTGCTGTGCTGTGCTGTGCTGTGCTGTGCTGTGTTGTGTTGTGTTGTGTTGTGTTGTGTTGTGTTGTGTTGTGTTGTGTTGTGTTGTGTTGTGTTGTGTTGTGCTGTGCTGTGCTGTGCTGTGCTGTGTTGTGTGCGGGGCTTTCCAGTGTCTGATCTTTCTCTTTACTACACTATTTCTAACAAAAGTACGGTAACAAGATGAGGAAGAGATCGATGGAGTCTCCCGTCGGATCGACGGATGAGTAGGCAGGCAGGCTTATCTGTCGGTGTGTGTCCTCGTATGGGAGAAGAGGCCGATTCTGGATGCGCAGCACTTCCCACAGGTGTTGCAAGGGAAAACGTCTCCAGAAGTTGAGCCCTGCTTCCTTCGCTCACGCTTCTCCTTTATGGCTAGTGTTCTCTTGTTTTCAAACGTCTTTATGCCACTAGAGTACAGCATCCTCCAGCGAGAGCGGTCAAAGGCATCAGTTTCCCAGGGAGCGATGTCTATGTCACAGGCTTTGAGGTTTGTCTTCAAGGTGTCCTTGAAGTGCTTGCAGTGTCTTCCAAGTTCGCGGTGGCCTTCCTTTTAGCTGGCCATACAAAAACATCTTCGGGATCCTGCTGTCTGTCATGCGGACAACGTGTCCTGTCCAGCGTAACTGGCACTGGATCAGCAGGCTTTCGATCCTTGGCAGGCCGCTCCTCTCTAGGATCTGGAGGTCGGAGACCCTGTCTTGCCACTTTATGCCGTGGCTAATGATGTAAATAAGGTGTGACGTAAGTAACACACATACATGTTGACAGAATGAAATCACTTCAGTTCACTAACTCAAGGAGGCGTCACTTCGTTCGGACCAATCCATATTCGCTACACCACATCTGCTAAGCAGATCCCTGACCAGCAACGTAACCCAACGTGCTTAGTCGGGCCTTGAGGGAGGGGAAATGAAATAAAATGAAGCAGAAACCAATAAATGGATACATAATATAATCAATGAATTAATATTTGAATTTAAAAAAGAAAAAAAAAAGTCAGCAGAAAGGTAATAAAATCGAATAAAAACGCAAGGGGAAAAAAGAAAAAAAAAAGAAAAGAAAAACAAATGAATAAATAAATATTTAAATAGATAAAGACAATAATGATGATAAATTGATAAACAGATTAGCAAATACATGTGGATAAACATACAGACCAGACACGCACACACACACAGACACACACACAGACACACACACACACACACACACACACACACACACACACACACACACACACACACACTTTTCAACCCAATTGGACTTATATATATATATATATATATATTTTTTTTTTTTTTTTTTTTTTCTTTACAGGTAACGTTAGCCATCAGACTAAAAAACAGAAAATAGAAAAAAAACCCGTTTCTTGAAAATGCCCCACCCCCCCACACTCCCAACACAACCCAACCCTCAGCCCCCCACACCCACCCCCTACCCCCTTCCTCCCTCCTCCCTCCTCCCTCCTCCCTCCCCACTCTCCCCTCCTCCCTCCCCATCCAGATATGTCCATCGTTGACCACGGAAATGATGTTCTCTCTTTTGCTCTCAGCTTGCACCATTACTCTCTAAAGTGATAAGATAAG
>NC_134899.1:51265083-51285083 GCF_041734735.1 Babylonia areolata | reverse complement strand
TCACGTCAAAACTGTGAATTTGAGTCGTTCTTTTAACTAAATGACGTTGGTTGGGTGTTTTTGTTGTTGTTTTTTTGTTTGTTTGTTTGTTTTGTTTTTGTTTGTTTTTTCTTTGTTTTTTTGGGGTTTTTTTTGTTGATTTTTTTGGTTTGTTTGTTTGTTCGTTTCGTTGTTTCTAAAGTTGTCGTTTTGTTTCCATGCTGAATATTGTTTAATTTATTAAGGGGGTGGGTGGTGTAGACTTCTTTTCGGTGTTTCTGAGAGAGAAGCCCTCTCTCTCTCTCTCTCTCTCTCTCTCTCTCTCTCTCTGTGTGTGTGTGTGTGTGTGTGTGTGTGTGTGTGTGTCTGTCTGTCTGTCTATCTATCTGTTTCCTAATGTCTCTCTCCTCTTATTTTCCTCTATTTAGTGTTGTAAATGTCAAATTTTGCCATTCATGTATCCATGACTATAATATACATGCTGTACTGATGTAACGATTCCCCTTTTTGTTTGTGTTACTCTTTCCTCTTCGAGGGCTGGATGAAAAAAAAATCATTGTCTTGCTTACTCTGTTACTCTCATTCATTCATCAAAATGCTTCATATAGATGTATTCCAGTGTGTGTATCTATATGCAACAAGTGCAGCAGGCATGCAAGATTTGTATTTTGTATTTCTTTTTATCACAACAGATTTCTCTGTTTGAAATTCGGACTGCTCTCCCCCAGGGAGAGTGCGTCGCTATACTACAGCGCCACCCTTTTTTTTTCTTTCTTTTTTTTCCTGCGTGCAGTTTTATTTGTTTTTCCTATTGACGTGGATTTTTCTACAGAATTTTGCCAGGAACAACCCTTTTGTTGCCGTGGGTTCTTTTACGTGCGCTAAGTGGGTGCTGCACACGGGACCTCGGTTTATCGTCTTATCCGAATGACTAGCGTCCTAACCACCACTCAAGGTCTAGTGGAGGGGGAGAAAATATCGGCGGCTGAGCCGTGATTCGAACCAGCGCGCTCAGATTCTCTCGCTTCCTAGGCGGACGCGTTACCTCAAGGCCATCACTCCGCTAAGACATACCCAGACAGGAAACGATTGTGGTCCAGTAAGGTGTTACCACTTGACGAAGGTGTCATGGTCGTAACTGCTTTCCGATTTCTTCTGCTTCTGTTCATTACACGATTCACGATCGACGTCAGCCTACATTTCTATATACATGTTGCAATAGATCGCCCCTCTGTCGCCCATCCCCCTACCCCGCGCCCCCCACCGCCCACCCCGCGCCCCTCCTCACCCCCCCAATTCTCTCTCTTTCCCTCCCTTTCCCTCTACTTCACTTTCAGTGTATTTTCTTCTGATGTTTGAACAAGATCACGAAAAAAAATACCCTGTTGAATGCACCGACTGCAAACCTTTCCTTCCTTCCTTTCATGCCTTCCTTCCTTCCCTACTTCCTTCCTGCCTGCCTCCCTTCCTTCCTTCCTTCCTTCTTTCCTTCCTTCCTTTATTTATGGATTGGTTCATTCATTTATTTATTCTACCGTTCTCTCATTAACTTATTCTTTACCAACTCTTCAGCATATCTAGAAATTATATATATATATATATATATATATATATATATATATATGTTGTGTTAATTGTGTTATTTGTAACATTCAGTTATAACAATTATCTTTTTCATTGGTGTCTATGTTTTATCTGTTCATTCATTTATCGTTAAGTTATTTAAGTTTTTCATCTTTTTTTTTTTTTAAATTGTGTTTCTGTAGGTTCTTTTTCTTTCTTTCTTTCTGTTTTTTTCTTGTTCTTTTTTTCTTATTTATGTGTGTTTTCGTTTCTTTTCGCTGAACTTAAAGTTGATGGTGCTCACACTACGTCTTGCTTACTCTCTTTGCCTGTTTTATATAGTCTTCAAACCATCGAGGACCGTTTGGAAGATTAGGTTTAGGTCTAGCACTGCCATTCCTTGAGTACACCGCTAATCACTTTCAAAGTGAATCGGCGGAAACTCCAGAATCTTCACAAGTGGATGGATGGTTTCATGGTAACTTGAACATCGATAGTTTCCACACGAAATGCTGGGACTGGGACGGGGATTGGGACAGTATGTTGTTGTTGTCTCGTTCGTCATTTATCAGATGGATTCCCCCGTCTCCTCGACGAAGGCGGCAGTACGTCGCAGGTCCTCCAGTCCTCCGTAGAGCTTCCGGGCCGCTGGGATTGGGTCGGGCCAGGTTTTCTCTCGGAGCGCTTGGTGGAGCGGGCGGGCAGGACTGCAGCAGATGTTCTGTTGTCTGGCTGCCTGTTCTGCAGGGCCTCTGCTCTGTGTCGCCGATACGGAATTTCGTGTATTGGTGGTGTTTCAGGAGGTTGTGGCCTGTGTCCTGAGCCTTCTTCTTCTTCTGTGTTCACTCGTATGCACACGAATGGGCTTTTACGTGTATGACCGTTTTTACCCCGCCATGTAGGCAGCCATACTCCGTTTTCGGGGGTGTGCATGCTGGGTATGTTCTTGTTTCCATAACCCACCGAACGCTGACATGGGTTACAGGATCTTTAACGTGCGTATTTGATCTTCTGCTTGCATATACACACGAAGGGGGTTCAGGCACTAGCAGGTCTGCACATATGTTGACCTGGGAGATCGTAAAAATCTCCACCCTTTACCCACCAGGCGCCGTCACCGTGATTCGAACCCGGGACCCTCAGATTGACAGTCCAACGCTTCAACCACTCGGCTATTGCGCCCGTCGTGTCCTGAGCCTGAAAATGGCTACGTGCTCTCGACGAGTCAGCAGGTAGTATGGGTCTGCTATGTTGTGGCGTGGATGCTGCTGCTTCCACTTGTTCTGCAGCTAGGCCTTAATGATGGTCCTGGATTCAGAGTAGTTTGTAGACCTGTCCATCTGCTCTTTCGTAGTGCCTTCCTTTGCCAGGGAGTCAGCAGTCTCGTTGCCAAGCACGTTGCAGTGGGAACGGTGACGGTATGACCTTGGATTATTTTCTCTGTTTGGGAAGAATGGTATGTACACAAAATAAACAAATACACAAAACAAGTTAGCGAGAAAGAGTAGGACACGTTACTCGCAGGCTCACATCAGGTTGCCTCAATAGTCGGCCAGCACACACACACGCACACACGCACACACACGCACGCACGCATACACACACACGACCGGCGCAAGGCACCATCTGAATGATGGACGGTGGAGCGTTTGATCAACTGTGGCGTTTCCATTCCCGCGTTTTAATTAAATCTTCTTCCGATGTGTCCCCAACAACACATTAAAACATTGAAAAAAATCATTTAAAAAAATTCACTGGCGGCTAATTCTTCCTCATTGCCTTTATATTTCTTTTTTTTTTTCTACACTCGTACGAAAATGAACAAGACGGTCGCCGGAATAATCACGCGCGCGCGCGCGCACACACACACACACACACACACACACACACACGTGCAACACACACATACACACACACACACGTGCAACACACACACACACACACACACACACACACGATGTCAGTCGAGAGCTGTGTGTGTGGCCGTGATGGACGGCTGAATGCTTGGTTAATTCTGACCTCTCAATTCGCGTGCTTTTAATTGAGTCTCCTTTCCATCTGTCGCGGAGACAAAAAAAGAAAAAAAAAGAAGAGAGAGAGAAAAAAAAAAAAAAAGCTGACGGGCTTGGGGTTTTTTATGCTTTCGGTGTTGTCTAATTTACAGAGGTGTGTGTTCGTTCGTCTGTCCAGTCCATGCTGTTTTTTTCTTCTTGGTTCATTTGTTAATTTTATTCTGGGGTATGGGGGGTATCTTCCCCCTGTTTTCAAGTGCCTCTGTTCTCGCTTTCTTTCTCTCGTTTGCATGCACAATTTGGGCGGTTGAGCTGTTGTAATGACTTCCATTTTCTGGCGCTCACTCTCTCTCTTTGTCTCTGTCTTTGTCTGTCTGTCTGTGTCTGTGTCTATACCTCTGTCTGTCTGTCTCTCTTTTTTTTCTCCCTCTCTCTCTTCCTTTTTTTCTTCACCATTCTTTCACGCTGTATTGGGAAAGGCCTTTTTTCATTCAATCCTTCTTTCCCGTCTTCATTTTACATTTGGCATCAACGGCACTGTTCTCAACTGGTTCAAATCTTACCTCACTGATCGATTCCAGTCTGTCATCGTCGATAATTTCCAGTCTGAACCTGTTAGAATCAAACTCGGAGTCCCACAGGGATCTGTTTTAGGCCCAGTTCTCTTCACGTTGTACACTGCTCCTCTCGCTGAAATTATCAACCACCACAATGTTAGTCATCATTCCTATGCTGACGACACTCGACTTCAGAAAAGTGATACCCCTGAAAAATTGTCCTCGCTCTTGCAAGAAACATCTGAATGCTTCCTGGACATTCAAAACTGGATGGTTCTAAATAAGTTACAACTGAACGCAGACAAAACCGAAGCAATAATCATATGAACTAAAATAAAACTCTCTTCCATCACAACTGACAAAATCAAACTTGGCAGTTCATCCATCCCTCTTTCCAGCTCAATCAAAAACCTCGGCGTTTTCCTTGACAACACACTGTCCATGCAAAAATTTTTCAGTCAGACATGTCAATCCTGCTACTGTCAATTGCGACGCATCAGTTCCATTCAGAAATATCTGTTCACCGACGCTACATAGACTTGTCGTTTCTCTCATTCTCTCTCGCCTTGACTACTGTAACTCTCTATTGTCTGGTTTGCCTGCTTCATCTATTCAGTCCCTTCAGCGCATACAAAACTCTGCTGCCCGACTCGTCCTCAGAAAGAAAAGATCTGAACACATCACTCCTCTTTTGCAACATCTCCACTGGCTCCCTGTCTCGCACAGAATAAAGTATAAGATCAGCACTCTATGTTATAAATGTATTCACAAATCAGCCCCTTCCTATCTCTGTGGCTCTCTTCACCTCTACACTCCATCTCGCTCACTACGATCGGCTTCGGATCCACTCTGTTTACGGATTCCCAGATTCAGACACTCGACTGTTGGCCGCCGTTCTTTCTCTGTCTCTGGACCTTGCAATTGGAATGAACTTTCTCTTTTGCTTCGTCAAGTCTCCACACTCAGCTCTTTCAAGTCTGGCCATAAAACCCACCTCTTCACAAGATAGCCTCCCTCCCCTGCCTCTTCCTTGTCTCTAGTTCCTTCAGTTTTAGAGTTATGCATGCGTGTGAATGACTGATGTGAAAGCGCTTAGATTTGTCTCTGTACAAGATTTAGCGCTATATAAATACCATCATTATTAGTAGTAGTAGTAGTAAGTTAGTTAGTTAACCACCTTGCCAGTGCACTTTCTCACACAAAACCTGTAGCTGCCGTGTTCAACAACAGAATAAGCTTGCTTTGCTGTACAGTTTGTCTCTGTCATTTGTTTTGAATCTCCAGTCAACCTGTACCGTGAATACCAGCGATGAAAAAACAAATGCTGCTATCGTTTTTTTATGTTTGTTTTTTTATTTATTTTTATTTTTATTCTTTTTTATTTCTTTTTTTGGGGGGGTGGGGGAGGGGATGGTGGGG
Organism: Babylonia areolata; assembly: GCF_041734735.1. Lineage (NCBI taxonomy): Eukaryota > Metazoa > Mollusca > Gastropoda > Neogastropoda > Buccinidae > Babylonia > Babylonia areolata. Next base: position 51,279,553 of record NC_134899.1, on the reverse strand, counting down.
GAGTGTGTGTGTGTGTGTGTGGGGGGGGGGGTTGTTTTGTTGTTGTTCTTTCTTTGCTGGTTTTGTATTTCTTTCTTCTTTTTTTTTTTTTTAATCACAACAGATTTCTCTGTGTGAAATTCGGCCTGCTCTCCCCAGGGAGAGCGTGTCGCTACACTACAGCGCCACCCATTTTTTTTTGTATTTTTTTCCTGCGTGCAGTTTTATTTGTTTTTCTATCGAAGTGGATTTTTCTTCAGAATTTTTCCAGGAACATCCCTTTTGTTGCCGTGGGTTCCTTTACGTGCGCTGAGTGCATGCTGCACACGGGACCTCGGTTTATCGTCTCATCCGAATGACTAATGTCCAGACCACCACTCAAGGTCTAGTGGAGGGGGAGGGGGAGAAAATATCGGCAGCTGAGCCGTGATTCGATCCAGCGCGCTCAGATTCTCTCGCTTCCTGGGCGGACGCGTTACCTCTCGGCCATCACTCCACATGTTGTTGTTGTTGTTGTTTTGTTGTTGTTGTTGTTTTCACCGTCTGTCAGTCCTTAATTCTGGAAGGTCTGTTCATTTTCCTTGCCATGCGCGTTTCTGTACAAGTTTTCCTTAGTTTCGTTTTTGTTTTGTTTGTTTTTTCTTCTTCTTTTTTTTTCGTCTATTTTTGTTTTTCTTTTATACCCCAAATCTCTATTTTTCATTTTCTTTCTCGCATTTCCATTTTCCATTTGCGTTGCTGAGCTGTCTTTAGCCCCTTCAATTTCTTGTTTGCGCTCTCTGTCTGTCTGTCTGTCTGTCTCTCTCTCTCTCTGTCTCTCTGTCTCTCTGTCTGTCTGTCTGTCTCTATCTCTCTCTCTCTCTGTGTCTGTCTGTCTGTCTGGTTATTTCGTACGTATAATCACACACAGAAACACTCACAGGAACAACAAGAACAAGAACAAGAACAACACACAGACACACACACAGACACACACACACACACACACACACACACACACACACACACACACACACACACACACACACACACACACACACACACACACACGCACACACACATCATATTTACCTGTGTCATTCAGTTTCATCTGTTTCCATTAGAAATGTCTCGTATGATAATCCTCATGTGTTTGAAATAGTTCGGAGTTTTAATTTGGAACCCATTTGGCTCTTTGTTGTAATTCTACTGGTTGACTAGTTAGTTTATTTTATTTCGTTTATATCCTTTTCTGCTGGTTTTTTTTCCAAATGCTAATTGAGGGAAAGTAGTGATGATTTAAGGCATGGGTGGGGTGGGGGAGATGATGGAGTTTCCTCTAAAATCACAAATGTGGCTAGACATTAAGGAAAAGAACGAACACACACACACACACACACACACATACACGCGCACGCGCGCGCGCACACACACACATACATACACGCGCGCGCGCACGCACGCACGCACCCACCCACCCACACACACACATACACGCGCGCACGCACGCACGCACCCACCCACCCACCCACACACACACACACACACACACACACACACACACACACACACACACACACACATGATGTATAACAAAGCAAACGTGAGTGCACGCACATCGTTAAAGTCGTGTTAAATAATATCGAAAGCGGAGCTATCCACTTTCACTTGTCTTCTTCCAGTGTCATTCTGTTCAATATGTGTGTGTGTGTGTGTGTGTGTGTGTGTGTGTGTGTGTGTGTGTGCGTGTGTGTGTGTATGTGTGTGTGCGTGAGTGTTTGTGTGTGTGCGTGTGAGTGTGTGTGTTTGTTTGTGTGTGTATGTGTGTGTGTGTGTGGGGGGGGGGTGCTGTTGTTGTTGTCACTGTTGTTTTACTTTTTCAATCCCAAATGTTGAAATCGAAATACACTGTGTGAACAAAGAAAAAAAAACCACCCAAACAAATCGTACAATAAAACAAAACGCATTGGACAAATCAGCAAACAAAGCATCCATCTCTTTGTCCGCCGTCTGTCTCTGGAACAAAGAGATGGGGAAAGGGGTGACATTAGCAGAAATACAAACAAAGGAGAGAAGAGAAAGAAAAAAAGAAACAAACAAAAACAGGAAGAAAAATACAACAACAAGCAAACAAAGAAACAAAAAATACAAGAATCGCTCAAATACAAACCAGATCAGGCAAGGAAAAAAAAGAAAAAAAGAAAAGAGTATTTGCTCTTAGATCGCGGTCATATCACCGAAACTTTTGACGGCGTAATCACCACCACCAGCAGAAAAGAAAATGAAGCAAAAACAAATAAACAGCAAGAGATTCAAACACTCGACTGTTGGCCGCCGTTCTTTCTCTGTTTCTGGACCTTGCGATTGGAATGAACTTCCTCTTTCGCTTCGTCGAGTCTCCACACTCGGCTCTTTCAAGTCTGGCCTTAAAACCCACCTCTTCCCAAAATAGCCTCCCTTGCCTGCCTCTTCCTTGTCTTTAGTTTCTACAGTTTTAGAGTTATGCATGCGTGTGAATGACTGGTGCGAAAGCGCTTAGATTTGTCTCTGCACAAGATTCAGCGCTATATAAATACCATTATTATTATTATTATTATTAAGAGAGAGAGAGAGAGAGGAGGGGAGGGGGGGAGAGAGCGAGCGAACGAACGAACGAAATTTTATTTCACGAGGGTAATGGAATAAGCACAATTGCTTTTTTACATCCGGCCCTCTGGGGGGTGGGGGTGGGGGGGGGGGAGTGTGATAAATGCATGCACAAAAGCAAATTGTTCACACACACAAAAAAAAGAAGAGGAAAAAAATTCCCCTGCTCCCCCATCCACCCACCCTTCCAACAACAACAACAACAACAACAAAAGGTAAGCATGAACATCACATAATTCAATACATCAACAGCATATATGAATGGTACAAAGACATGTACAAGTAATACATTTATGGAGGAGATAGGGAAAGTAAGGATGAAGGAAGGAAGGAAGGAAGAAGAAGAAGAAAGACTGGGTGAAGAAGAGAGAGAGAGAGAGAGAGAGAGATTCCGTGGGAGCGCTCAATCAAATCAACATGCAGAACCGTCCTTAGTGCACACATCTCCACGGCTTTAACTATCTCTATACGAACGGCGAAAGAGACGACGTTAACAGCGTTTCATCCCAATTACCATCATCAAAATATTGCAAGCGGAACGCTCTTATACTGAAGAGGTGAATGTTGACAACGAATACCACAGTTCCGACGACGGAAGCTAAAGGTTGGGTCATTCAGACACCCACTGGACATCCGAGGGGTGTGTGTAGAGGAGAAGAGAGGACTGGCCGTACTGAGTGAGTTAAACGTGTAGCAACCGTCTTCAGCAACAGAAAGCTATGGGAAGCTTGCTCCCCCGCAAAATTTTCCGTCTCCGCCATCTAATTTGAGTCTTCAGTTAACCTGTCCTGAAAACACCCAAAGAATAGAGAGAGAGAAGAAAAAATGCTGGCATCGGTTTGTTTGTTTTTTTTGTATTTTTTGTTTTTGTTTTTTGTTGTTGTTGTGGGGGGTTTTTGTGGGTTTTTTGTTGTTGTTTTTTTTCATTCTGTTGGGGTTTTTTTTGTGTTGTGTTTTTTTTGTTGTTTTTTTTGGTGGGGGGTTGTTTGTTTGTTTGCTTTTTGTTGTGCTTTTTTTTGTTGTTGTTTTTTTTCAACATCTGCCAGTGACAGATGTAAAGAGGACCCCTTAATTCTGGAAAAGTCTATTCATCTTCCTAACCTTGTGCTTTTCTGTACAGTTTTTTGTTTTCGTTTCTATGTATTTTGTGTTTTTGTTGTTGGGTTTTTTTTTCTGACTTTTTGTCTTTCTTTCTTTCTTTCTTTTTCTTTCTTTTTGTCTGTCTGTCTGTCTTTCTTTATCTATTTCGTTCTTTGTTTTTTTTTGTGGGTTTTTTTCTTTCGTTCGTTTTTTTTTTCTTTCTTTTGTTATTACGTTCTTTCTTTTTCTTTCTGTCTTTCTTTCTTTCTTTATCTATTTCGTTCTTTCTTTCTATCTTTCTTTCTTTCTTTCTTTCTTTCTTTCTTTCTTTCTTTCGTTCTTTCTTTCTTTCTTTCGTGGGATAACTGTCTTTCCACGAATCCCTGTTTATCATTTTCTTTTCGCATTTCCATTCTCGTTTGCATTGCTGAGCTCTCTTTAGCCCCTTCAGTTTCTTGTCTGCTCTCTCTCTCTCTCTCTCTCTCTCTCTCTCTCCCTCCCTCTCTCTCTCTCTCTCTCTCTCCCTCCCTCTCTCTCATTCTCTCTCTCTCTCCCTCCCTCTCTCTCATTCTCTCTCTCTCTCTCTGCGCCCCCATGTCTCTCTCTGCCTGTCTTTCTCCACTATCTATCTCTCTCTCTCTCCTCCCTCTCTCTCTCTCTCTCTCTCTCTCTCTCTCTGCACCCCCTGTCTCTCTCTGTCTGTCTTTCTCCCACTCTCTCTCACGTTCTCGCCCCCCCTCCCTCTCTCTCTCTCACTCACTCGTTTCCCTCCCCCCTCTCCCTCTCTATCTCTGTCTCCTCTCTCTCTCTCTCTCCACTCCCATGTCTCTCTGTCTTCCCCCCCTCTCTCTCTCCATCACTCTCTCGTTTCCCCCCTCACCCCCCCCCCCCCCCCTCTTTCTGTCTTCCCCCTCTCTCTCTCTTCACTCCCATGTCTCTCTGTCTTCCCCCCCTCTCTCTCTCTCTATCACTCTCTCGTCCCCCCCCCTCACCCCCCCTCTCTCTCTCTATCACTCTCTCGTTTCCCCCCTCACCCCCCTCCCCTCTTTCTGTCTTCCCCCCCTCTCTCTCCATCACTCTCTCGTTTCCCCCCTCTCTCTCTCTCTCACTCTCGCGTTTCCCCCCACACACCCCCCCCTCTCTCCTCTCTCTCTCTTCACTCCCCTGTCTCTCTCTGTCTTTCTCCCACTATCTCTTTCTGTCACTCTCTCGTTTCCCTCCCCCCCTCTCTCTCTCACTCTCTCGTTTCCCCCCTCCCCCCCCCTCTCTCTCTCTCCTCTCTCTCTCTCTCTCTCTCTCTCCACTCCCCTGTCTCTCTCTCTGTCTTTCTTCCACTATCTCTTTCTCTCACTCTCTCGTTTCCCTCCCCCCCCTCTCTCTCTCTCTCTCACTCTCGCGTTTCCCCACACACACACCCTCTCTCTCCTCTCTCTCTCTCTCTTCACTCCCCTGTCTCTCTCTGTCTTTCTCCCACTATCTCTCTCTCTCACTCTCTCGTTCCTCCTCCTCCTCTCTCTCTCTCTCTCTCTTTCTGTCTTCCTCGGACCCAAGTCACTGACCTATGGCATTATTTTCGGTTGTCACTGAAAACCCCCAAAAGATTCAAAGATTCAAAGAAATGCAATCCTTTTTTGTCCATTTTGGGGTGTGGAGGATACAATTACAATACATACTCATTGAACCACAACTTAAGTCCAACGATGTCTCTGAAACACGCAAAATCGCACACGCACACGCACGCACGCACGCACGCACACGCGCGTGCTAGTCATGCTGATTTGCAACAAAACAAATCAAACTTAAACAAACTGACAAGTATGTTTTAGATGTAACAAAAGTTACACACCCTTTCCAAGTTTTATGAATTTACTTAGATTAAGTAGTGTTTTCTTCCCAACACTGAATAAATTGCATGAACCGAACATTGACATATGTGATTTATATCTATGTGGTATCGATCTATTTCGAATTACAGTGTTTTGGGGGACATTCTAAAACAAAATGAATTTCATCCCCAACAGTACCCATATCACATTCCTTGCAAATTCTGTTTTCTCGGCTTTCGCCTTCTCTTTTCCCAGAACAGTGCATACACATTCAGATTATACTTTCCCCCAATCTGGAAGTCGGGTGATACCTTGAAGAGAAAAAAGCTTTTATCATACTGTAAAGGAGAAAACATCTTTATTCGGTTATCCAACGCTCATTTGCATTTAAACCCCAGGAAACTGGATTGCTTAGCTGGGTTTAGGTTTGCTTTTAAATACCATCACGGTTTGTTCTGGACGACGTTTGCATTCGATTTAAAAGAAATAAGCGAGATTAAATAGAACTTGAGGAGGGAGAGAAGGGGGAAAAAAAGGGGGTAAGAGGGATGGGGGAAAGCGAGGGAATTAGATATAAGGGAGGGAGGAAGGGAAGAGAGAGAGAGGGAGGTGGGGGTGGGGGAGAACGAATGAACGTTTTTTTAATGAAGGAAGTGGAATAAGAATACGTATACTTTTTTTTTTTTTTTTTTTTTTTTTTTTTTTTTTTTTTTACTGACATGTTGTATTTACCGACATTTGTTGGGTTGTTTTTTTTTTACTTCCAGGCACTGTGTTCTATTCTTCTCTCCTTCTCTTAGTCTTCTAACGTTTGTGAAATAAATCAAAATAGAAAATAGAAACCCCTTTGTGACTGGCCTCTATACGTCTCTGGCCTGTGCGAGGATATTTCTGTCAGTTTACTTTCTATCCATTCAATTCTTTAATCCTTTAAATCCCCTATTTTATATTCCCCGAGACACGGTCGTTGACGAAATTGGCGTCGCCGACAGGATTTGAATAAAATCTTAGTAATCTACTGTTGCTGCTGCTGCTGCTGCTGCTGCTGCTGCTACTGTTCCTACTACTGCTGCTACTGCTACAACTGCTTCTACTGTTGCTGCTGCTGCTACTGCTGCTGCTGTTGCTGCTACTGCTGCTGCTGTTGCTGCTACTGCTCCTGTTACTGTTGCTGCTGCTACTGCTACTACTGCTGCTATTGTTGCTGCTATTACTGCTGCTGCTGCTGCTGCTGTTGCTGCTGCTACTACTACTGCTACTGTTTCTACTACTGCTGCTGCTACAACTGCTTCTACTGCTGCTGCTGCTACTACTGCTACTGCTGCTGTTGCTGCTGCTACTGCTGCTGTTGTTGATGCTACTACTGCTGCTACTGCTGCTGCTGCTACTACTACAACTACTGCTGCTGTTGCTGCTGCTGCAAACTCCTGGTGCTTTATTCTTCCCTTCCATTCTGCTGTCCGCTTGTTGTGTGCTTCATTTCGGAAGGACTGTTCGTCTGTCAGACCGCTCGACCTTCTGCTTTCTGTTTTTTTTTTCTGTTTTTAACCTTGTAAATAATTCCTCTCGGTAACTTTGTTCTTTCGTTTTGGTTCTAATTTGCATTCGCAGTTTAGAGCAGCGAGAATTTGTTTGTTGGTGTTTTTTTTGTGTTTTTTTTAACTACTTTAATTTTTTGCTTTGCTTTCTATCTCTTGTGTATCTGGCCGTCAGTCTGTTTTTATGTACGTCTGTCTGTTTACCTGACTGACTGATTGTCTGTCTGTCTGTCTGTCTCTGGCGGTGTCTCTGTCTCTGTCAGTATCTCTCATTCTCCTTCAGCGTCTCTCAGTCTCTGTCTGTCTGTCTGTCTGTCTGTCTCTCTCTCCATCTCTCTCCCTCCCTCTCCCCCCTCTCTCTCTGTCTCTCTCTCCCTCCCTCCTTTTCTGTTTGTTTCTCTCTCTCTTTCTCCCTCCCTCTCTGTCTGTCTGTCTCTCTCTCCCTACCTCTCTGTCTCTCCGTCTCTCCCCCTCTCTCTCTCTGTCTCTCTCACTCCCCCTCCACCCCTCTCTGTCTGTCTGTCTCTCTCTCTCTGTCTCTCAGGTTCTTGATTCTAATGTCAGAGTTTCACTTAGGAGAGAGAGAGACACACCAAATCAGTGCGTGCATTTCCAGATTGCTGTTGCTGTTGCTGTTGCTGTTTCTGTTCCCCCTTCGAAATGGGAAAGAAAATCTTGATGCAAAAGCTGCAGCAATCTGCAAGGGGCAAAAATCCTTTGTCCAATTACTCGCTGCTGATTTACATCTCAGGTTGGGAGGAAGAAAGGCAGGGGGGGGGGGGGGGGGGTTAGCGCGGCGATGCCGTTTTATTTCTTCTTTTTTTCTTTTTTTTTCTTTTTTTTTTTTTTTCAACGCCACAGCTGTTATGCCCGAGAAATATCGAAGACGGATAAGGAGAGATAAACGAAGTGATAAAGGTTGTGGAGGAGGAGGAGGAGGAGGAGGTAGGGGAGAGAGAGAGAGATGGGAGGGGAGGGGGAGGCGGAGGGAGAAGGAAAGAGAGAAAGATTCACATCTTTTTTTTAAATTTTTCAAGGCCTTGGCTCAGGGGCTACTCCGAAGACGGGGAAGGAGGAGAAGGGGGGGGGGGTGGTGGGGGGGGGGAAGAGGGAGGGGGAGTCGGTGGAGGGGTGGGTGTGGGGTGCCGGATCGAAATGAATGTTCCTGTTCCGCAACAAACTGTTAAAAGGCACTAATGGTAAAAGCAACTTTCTTACCTCGAAAGCCTTATATCAGTATTCAGTAAGCTGCTTGGTAAGTGTGTTCAGACAGACAGACAGACAGACAGACAGAGGGGGGAGAAACACACAAAGAGAGAACTACAAACAGAGCCAGATATATAACCCTGACACACAAATAAATCGCTGTTAATTCTGGAGAATTGTAACAATATTTGTGACCTCGAAGGCTGTATGGCTATAGATTTGTTGTTGTTGTGTTGTTGGTGGTGGTTGTGGTGGTGGCAGTGATGATGATGTCTAAAAAAAAAAAAAAAAAAAAAAAGGTCAATCTGACTCTGTTCGAATCCTCGATGGCACTCTTCAAGTTTGACATCTTTGGCTGCTCTTTCACTAGATAGGTTCGACGGGCGCAATAGCCGAGTGGTTAAAGCGTTGGACTGTCAATCTGAGGGTCCCGGGTTCGAACCACGGTGACGGCGCCTGGTGGGTAAAGGGTGGAGATTTTTACGATCTCCCAGGTCAACATATGTGCAGACCTGCTAGTGCCTGAACCCCCTTCGTGTGTATATGCAAGCAGAAGATCAAATACGCACGTTAAAGATCCTGTAATCCATGTCAGCGTTCGGTGGGTTATGGAAACAAGAACATACCCAGCATGCACACCCCCGAAACCGGAGTATGGCTGCCTACATGGCGGGGTAAAAACGGTCATACACGTAAAAGCCCACTCGTGTGCATACGAGTGAACGCAGAAGAAGAACTAGATAGGTTCGCTGTTATTTCATCTTTCTTTATGATTCAGTAATTTGTTTGCAGATGCTCTCTATTGGCATGGTGGAAAGTATGTATGTATGTATGATATATATATATATATATATATATATATATATAGATAGATAGATAGATAGATAGATAGATAGATAGATAGTCAAGTCGTGTCCGACTATCACCATAAGAACAGCAGAGGAGGCAACTGTTGTTCCAACTATTTGGGCTATAATTTCATTATAGTGGAGAGTGTCTTCCCAAGTTACATCCCCACTCTCTCGGCCAAGAGGGTTTTAGGACAGTCGGCGTTGGGATAGTTCCCAAAAGGCCAACTAACCCACAAGGCTGCAGCACTAAGAGCCAGTGCAATTTTGCCTCCTAGTTTGAGAGTCATAGTCCTTCACAAAATACCAAACTGTAAATGATTTCCCATTGACTGGAGAAACCATTGATAATACAGCTCTCACTTTGCTGTTGACCCAAGTGTAAAACTTATGTCAATCTGTGATATAAGCCGAGTGTTGGGCCGGATGTATGTATTATCGTCTATATATATATGACATGTGCGTGAATGTGACTTCACTGCTATCCATCTTGCCATCCAGTTTCTCCTTGGTTTTGTTTTTGTTTATTTCTTTGCTTTTTCTTTAAATTCAAGATACCTATCGATTCTGGCCGAAGACCCATTCATCTTTTTTTTTTTTTTTTTTTTTTTTTTTTCATCCACTAGGATTCCCGTGAATGGAGAGATGAGAAACTGAACGTTTCCGTATAATAATTACGTACTGATGATTTCATTCCATGGAGCTCAGATAACATGGAAAATGATCCATGTTTTATGGGGAGGAGACATCGTTTGATATTCATTCTGCTAACCCTTGATTCCAGCAATAAAAAAAAAAATAAAAAAAAAAAAATATATATATATATATATATATATATATATATATATATATATATATATATATATATATCGACATGTCTCTGATGAAACTGCACTGTCGGGGGGAAAAAAAGCACGCAAACAAACAAATAAATAACGTTCGCTGAAAATATCAGGTCTATGTTTAGGGTTTATTGACATCGTCTGACGAAAGAGATTTCTCGCCCAGACAGGACGTTCGTTTTCCAGCTTTGCGTGTCTGGGGTCCCTGCTAGTTGGGGAGTTGCAATCTGGCTGGTCACGGTGTTGTGGGTGTCCCGGAATAGAACGATTCTGATTGGGTTATCTCTGGCACCACTGCTTGCAAGATGAGACAAGGGGACGTAACGTGAGTCGCGTAGGCACAGACAGCAATAGAAGTACAGGTGAGGGAAGATAGGATGTGTAGGTTATTGCAGTTCTTAATGAGTGTCTGCTATTTTGAATTGTGTCCCTGACTTTCTGGCAAGTGTCAGAGCGGCACGGCTACCAGGGGCTGATGAACTGCTTAGAATTACAGGCACGATGTTCAGTAATAAAATATTTAAAAAATGAGGGAAGATTTGTTCTTGTTGTTGCTGCTGTTGTTTTAGTTTTATCTGACAATTCTGTGTTCAGTAATTAAAAGCACTTTTCAGGACACATCGATATTGGACTCTCATCTCTGTCTTTGTCTCTCTGTCTCTGTTTGTCTGTCTGTTTCTGACTCTGTCTTTGTCTCTCTCTGTCTCTCTGTCTCTCTGTCTGTCTGTCTGTCTGTCTCTCTCTCTCTCTCTCTCTCTCTCTCTGTCTGTCTGCCTGCCTGCCTGTCTGTCCATGTGTCTGTCTATCTCTGTCTGTATCAAACTCTCTGTCTCTGTCTGTCTGTCTGTCTGTCTGTTGTGTTTTGGACTTTTATTTGTTTGTTGTTGTTGTTGTTGTTTGGTTGTTTGTTTGTTTCTTTTGTTTTTTTGTTCACAAGATACAGATGTAGATCTTTCACTATTTGCTGAAACATAGTCTTCATATCTCCCATGATGACAATAATGATGATGATGATCACCATTGCTTCTTCTTCTTCTAATAATAATGTATTTATATAGCGCTGAATAGACAAATAAGCGCTTTCGCACCAGTCATTCTCATGCACGCATAACTCTAAAACGGGAGAAACTGAAGACAAGGAAGAGGCATGGAAGGGAGGCTGTTTTGGGAAGTGGTGGGTTTTAAGGCCAGGCTTGGAAAGAGCTGAGTGTGGAGACTTGACGAAGCGAAAGAGGAAGTTCATTCCAGTTCCAAGGTCCAGAGACAGAGAAAGAACGGCGGCCAACTTCTTCTTCGTTCTTCTTCTGCTTATGATGATGATGATGATGATGATTACTATTGCGTTCATCTGCCACTTATTCGAAAACAAATACGAAAAGATTGCCTAAATAAGAGAGAGGCAAGGAAACACTTATTCGAAAACAACTATGAAAAGATTGTCTAAATAAGAGAGAGGCAAGGAAAGATGAAGTGAAATATCATCAGTTTAAGACATGCGGCTTTTTTTTGTTTCATACATTACTTCAGGTCAGCGTTTGAAGTCCATCCATACACTCTGGATAGGGATGGTATCTTCTGATATCACTACTGCTCTCTCTGTCTCTCTGTCTCTGTCTCTGTCACTGTCTCCGTCTCTCTCTCTCTCTCTCTCTCTCTCTCTCACGCACACACACACACATACACACACACACGCACGCACGCGCGCACACACACACACACACAGACACACACACACACACACACACACACACACACACACACACACACACACACACACACACACACACACACATTTCAACAACACAGCACATGGGTGTGTCCGTCGCAAGAATACGGCACCAATTAACCCTGTCTGTCTAACCCACCACCATGCAAGCCTTGTTAAACGTCTGTCATTTCTGCCTGTTTACTCTGCTGGAAAACAAGACGACGTTATGTGGAAGGCCCTGTCTCCTTGTTAGATGATAGTTAAAGCTTTGATGAAGTCAACTATAGGCGTACAAAAAAATGATAAAATAAAATTAAAATAAATAAATAAATAAATAAATAACTAAATAATAGTAATATAAAAAATAATAATAAATAGTAGTAGTAGTAATAATAATAATAATAATAATAATAATAATAAAATAGATAAATAAATAAATAAAATTAATTAAAAAAGACTTCATCAAGTTTTTGCGCCTTATACATATTATTAGTAGTAGTTCTTTTTTGATGTGTGTGTTTTTTTGTTTGTTTTTTTCTCAAGGCCTGACTAAGCGCGTATGGGTTACGCTGCTGGTCAAGCATCTGCTTGTTGGCAGATGTGGTGTAGCGTATATGGATTTGTCCGAACGCAGTGACGCCTCCTTGAGCTGCTGAAACTGAAACTGAAACTAAAGCTTTGATGCTTCGCGTCAACGACTTCAGTCCGCGCTTTCTGTGGGTGCTTTTTGTGTGTGTGTGTGTGTACCTTCTCTTCTGTTTTTACTGTCAGAATCTTTTTTTGTGTGTGTGTGTGTGGACAAGTGCTGGTGCTGGAAGGGTTAATGCAGTGGATTGGGTTGTCGCCCAGCTTTCCTGAGTTCGATCCGTGGTTTCTTTAGTTGGTATTTTAACTCACTCACTACGGCCAGTCCACTCTTCTCCTCTACACAGACCCCTCGGATGTCCAGTGGGTGTCTGAATGACCCAACCTTTAGCTTCCGTCGTCAGAATTGTGGTATTGCTTGTCAACATTCACGTCTTCAGTATAAGAGCCTTCCGCTTGCAATATTTTCATGATGGTAATTGGGGTGAAACGCTGTTAACGTCGTCTCTTTCGTTGTTCGTATGGAGAGAGTTAACTTACCAACCCCCCCCCCCTCCATCCACCCACTCCCACCCCCTCTATGTGTTCCGTATACCCTGTGTGACGTCACCATCCGGCCGACAGTTATACCCCGTCGGAGGACCCCCATGAACAACAGCAGCCAGCCACTCCCAGCCGGCTCTGCCGCCGCTGCCACCGCCCTTCTGGAATCGGCTGTCTGACCTTTGAGAAGATCTTTTGCAGTGGCACAAACATTTTACGTTGCTCTGTGGCGCTGGGTGGTTTTTGTGGTGGTGGTGGTGGTGGCGGCTGTTGTTGTTGTGGTGGTGGTGGTGGCGGCTGTTGTTGTTGTGGTGGTGGTGGTGGTGGCGGCTGTTGTTGTTGTGGTGGTGGTGGCTGTGGTGGTGATGGTGGTGATGGTGGCCATTTTTGCAAGTGCATGAGCAACCCAGTTTCTGAACTTGGCATCGATTACCAGTTAGTTGCACAGTTCAGAAATAATAATAGTAATAATAGTAATGTACATTTGTATAGCGCCCTTTCTCACTAAGAGCTCAGGGCGCTTTACATGAAAAAAAAAAAAAAAAAAAATTACAAGTAACATAAAATATTCATGACCACTCTTTCTCAAAAAACCCTCCCCCCACTCACACTCTCCCTTTCCCACTCTACATACATCCAAAGTGAGCTGACATGGGTGGTTTTGGAGAAAAGGAAGCTGAGAGTACTTATAGATAGGTTTCAAAAAGATGAGTCTTTAGTGATGAGCGAAAAGCAGAAATAGAATCAGATGCACGCATATGATGAGGAAGGTTGTTCCAGATGTTGAGGAGCAGCAAAGAAGAAAGAACGTTCACCACAGGTTCTTGTATTGAAATGTGGAAGTTTCAAAAGGTAACAGTCAGAGGAAGAGCTGAGATTTTTCGATGATCAGTAAAATAATAATGCAGTTTTGAAAAAGAATAAATGTATACTCTGGCGTCCACTGCAATTTTCTAAAGGCTTGTGCTCTTTCTTTGGCGTCTGTTTTGTAAGTTTGTGAAGTATCGGTATCGATTCCAACTTTGTACAGTGATCGTTCCTGTCTTCTTCTTTATATTTCTGTCCGTTAATATTTCGTAAATGTCGGAAGTTATTAGCGTCCTTTGCAACTCCCCAGAGTGTATCTTCTTAATTTGACATCCTATGCAATTTTATAGAGTACTTTTAAAAACCATTGTAGATCTCGTATGTACAAACACGCGTAAACTTTGTATTTCTCTCCCATACCAATCTCTCTCTCTCTCTCTCTCTCTCTCTCTCTTTCTTTCAGTGTTAATTTCAGTGTCTAGTGTTCAGTGTTCTCTCTCTCTCTCTCTCTCTCTCTCTCTCTCTGTCCCTCCCCTCCCCTCCCCTCCCCTCTCTCTTCTACGGCACAGTATATTGCTGAAGCCAGTAAAATAAAAATAAAAATAAACCGTTTGATTCCAGTTTATAAGATACTACAATTGCAGTCCCTACATGTTATGTTAACTCTTCATTATTTTAATCGCAAAAAAGAACGCTACACACATACTGTATATCATAACAAACGATACATTCATATTTTATGTCATAAATATTTGAAAATATTAATAAGGATATATGATAGTCAGTCGTGTCCGACTATGACCATCAGAACAGCAGAGGAGGCATCTGCTGTTCCGACTATTTGGGCTAGAATTTGATTATAGTGGAGAGTGTCTTGCCCAAG
>NC_134899.1:51247583-51260083 GCF_041734735.1 Babylonia areolata | reverse complement strand
GTGTGTGTGTGTGTGTGTGTGTGTGTGTGTGTGTGTGGTCACATTTTGGTGTGTGTATGTAACATAGATATAATGTTTTATGTTATCAAAAGCGTTTTTGTAAAGCACCTAGAGCAGATTTCTGGAGAGTGTGCTATATAAGTATCCATTATTATTATCATAGAAATAGGCCGAGAGAAACAGAAACAGAGAGAGGCGGTGGGGGGGGGGGGGGGGGGGCTGAGAAAACATAGACAGATACATTGTGAAACAAAGGCAAACAGAGACAGACATAAAACAGAGAGACATTGACATTGTGAAACAAAGGCAAACAGAGACAGACATAAAACAGAGAGACATTGACATTGTGAAACAAAGGCAAACAGAGACAGACAAAAAACAGAGAGACATTGACATTGTGAAACAAAGGCAAACAGAGACAGACATAAAACAGAGAGACATTGACATTGTGAAACAAAGGCAAACAGAGACAGACATAAAACAGAGAGACATTGACATTGTGAAACAAAGGCAAACAGAGACAGACATAAAACAGAGAGACATTGACATTGTGAAACAAAGGGAAACAGAGACAGACAAAAAACAGAGAGACATTGACATTGTGAAACAAAGGCAAACAGAGACAGACAAAAAACAGAGAGACATTGACATTGTGAAACAAAGGCAAACAGAGACAGACAAAAAAACAGAGAGACATTGACATTGTGAAACAAAGGCAAACAGGTACAGACATAAAACAGACATTGACATTGTGAAACAAAGGCAAACAGAGACAGACATAAAACAGAGAGACATTGACATTGTGAAACAAAGGCAAACAGAGACAGACAAAAAACAGAGAGACATTGATATTGTGAAACAAAGGCAAACAGGTACAGACATAAAACAGAGAGACATTGACAGACACACAAGAAAAGACAGAGAGAGCGGTGCGGGGAATAGAAAGAGAGGCATATACGTAGAGATATCAAAGACAAAGAGACAGAAACAAAGACAAAGATAGACAGACAGAAATAAAGACCGATAGAGACAGAAAGACAGAACACAAAAAAAAAAAAGAAAAAAAAAAAAGGCTAGCCGTCCGTCCACTCGACTCCGTTTTCAGTGCACATGTTCACAGCCTGTGGAACACAACTAGTTGACGATTGATTCTGCCCCCTCACCCCCACCCCTCCTCCCCACCCCCCCATCCACACCCCTCACCCCCGCACCCCTCCCCCTCCCCCCATCAGACAAGGAGAAACGCATTTGGCTCTGTATTTTCTCTGCGATTCATACCGTTCCCCGGAGTGGGCGTTTTGAAGAGGGGGGGCGGTGGTGTGTTCGTTTTCCAGTTAATAAAACGTGCGGCCCGTAAAATTGAACCCGGAGCAGGGCAGACAGGACGGGGCTGGCCTTCAATCAGAAAGGAGCTCCCCTGTGAGATTTGGCCCACCCCGGACTGAAACTTGACCCTCGATCGTCCATTTGTGAGTGAAGTTGTTGTGGGTTTTTTTTACTGTTTTGAGCGCCAAAACGGGGAGGTGGGGTGGGAGTGGGGGGTTGGTGTGGGGGTGGGGGTGGGGGCTTGTTTTCGTGTCAACTCCCTTCGGGACTTTGCTTTGTTTCGAGAACCTACTTTTTCTATCTCTTTTTTTTTTTTTTCCTCCTTCTTTTCTTTCTTTCTTTCAGCGTTACCCTTAGATAACGTCTACTCCCTAGTTCCTCCTTTCGTCTTTTACTCATCCCCCCCCTCCCCCCTCCATCCCCCCCTCCCCGCCTCCTCCCACCCGCGCTCTTCCCTGCACCGCACGCATTTCAAACAAAAGATAATAGGAGTGGGGGGGGAGGTGTAGGAGTTTGGGGATTGTTTCGTTTATATTGATGATGATGAATGAGGAGGAGGATGACGATGACGATGACAATGTCGCTATGGAGGTCCATTTTGGTTTGGGACTGCGTGACAAGGCTGTACTCTAGGCTTCCTGTCATAATGATATCCCGGCGTTAACCAGGCCTGAGAGATGCAGACACTTACAGTGTTGGTAAGGTAATTAGAGCAACACACCCAAAGACGCATCCACTAGACCTTGAGTGGTGGTCTGGACGCTAGTCATTCGGGTGAGACGATAAACCGAAGACCCGTGTGCAGCATGCATTTAGCGCACGTAAAAAAAAAACCCACGGCAACAAAAGGGTTGTCCCTGGCAAAAATCTGTAGAAAAGTCTACTTCAATAGGAAAACAAATAAAATTACAGGCCGGAGAAAAAAAAAGAAAGAAAAAAAAAAGGTGGCGCTGTCAGTGTAGCGACGAATTTCACATAGAGAAATCTGTTGTGACAAAAAAAAAAAAAAAAAAAAAAAAGTTATACAATACAAAACAATACAATACAATATCATGTCATGTCATATCATATCATATTTATCATACCATATCATATATATACCATATCATAAACTTCCAAGTTTTTTGTTGTTGTTTGTTTATTGTTGTTGTTGTTGTTTTGGGGGCATGCTTTCCCGCAACCCATAGAAAACAACAACAAAAATCCTCCAATATTGAGTCTGTGATCACGAAAGGGGCGTACGGCTTGGATACTTGATGCCTCATGCACAGCATTCACGCAACGCAAGTAAAAGAACCCACGGCAACAGCGTGAACGTTAAGTTTGATATATATATATGTATATATGGAAATATATGCACGCCTATTGGAAACAAAAGAGAAAGCGAGAGAGACAGACAGACAGAGAGAGAGGGCATTGATGCAAACGCATCCCAGACTTGTGCAATGCATATGACAGTTTTAAATGAAGACATATGAGTGTTTGTTATGTAAATAACGTCTTGTTTTTCTTTCTATATTTACAACGAAAATCTCAGCTCGTTTTCCGTGTAAATCAAGCCTTTCTGATGACAAAATGTTGATGTTTGCCCTGTAAATGTCGTCTTCTAATGAAGATTTATTGGTGATTGTTTCACAAATAATGTCTATAAAAAAAAAGAAAGAAATGTTTTAAAAGTGTGTGAGAGTGGTCATCATATATTCTTATCTGTCTGAAGATTTAAACACAGTTCATTAGCTGTGATTGATTGCATAGAATTCCTTTGTTATCGTGATTTTTTTTTAAACTAATTTTAACGAAATAGAAGGAATAGCATGAGGAGATTTTCTGGAATTGATAATGATAGAAATAAATGACACACTGGGTATTGTTTGCCTTTTTTCAACCTCCGCCAAGCGAACGAAGGATAAAATCAAACTATCAGAAGCCGTATTCAAGACACGGTCTCTCCACAAAACGTCTGTTTTCCCTTGACAAAACCAGTGCAGCCAAAGGATTCACCATATTCACGTCTGCTTCGTGAGCTGTCACCCTTTGCAGATAGTAAGGGTAACTTGCCTTCGGGTTCGTAAAACCCCGGGTAGGATTTTCTGTTCCTGCATACCGGATATTTCTATTTCCCTTGCCTCAGGCAGATTACCAGCAGGCACACATTTAACCGCAGGCATGATGGTCTCTTCAATACGGACCCTGGGGCCAAGAGACCATCGTGTCTGCGGATAAAGGGTACCTGCAGGTAAATTCACTCGAGGCAAGGCAAACTGCAAGAGGGTAAGCAATATCCGGTATTCAGGAACACTAGAGTCTACCCGCGGGTCCTCAACCCCAAAGGCAAATTTGCCCTTACTACCTGCCAAGGGTATAACTCCCAACGAAGCAGAGGTAAACATGGCGGATTCTTTTGTAGCGTTGTTTATGTTCGGGAGGGGGTTTGAGGGAGGGGGGGCTGGAACAGGCGTGCTTTGCGGATATCCCGTATTGTCTCTCTCGACAATGCTCTGTACTGTGGTGCAGCGAGAAGTGCGCAAAAGGGAATCACCGGGATTTTTTTTTTTTTTTTTTTTTAATACAGACGATGGGTTAACTGCCTGAGTGCCCCGCGTGTCTTGAATACAAAGGTGACTTTACGTTTAAGGTAAATTGTACCAGCGGGTACCTACCATGTCAAAGGCAACTTGCCTTAAGGCAAGATGAATTCGGTCCCTGGCAAGTTCTGTGTTGATCCGGATAACACCATGCCACTGTCCGCTATTTCCTTATCCTCTTTGAAGGTTTTCTGTTTGTTGTGTTTTGCTTTGTTTTAAATTTCAGTGTCTGAATGATGGAGGGAGGGAGGGAGGGGACGTGTGTGCATGGAGGGGGAGGGGTTGACGTATGCATCCGTGCATCCGTGTGTGCGTGTGTGTGTGTGTGTACGTGTGTGTGTGTGGAAGGAGGGAGGGGTTATGCAAGCATGCATGCATGTGTGTGCTTTATTATTTTCTGGGTGTGGCGTGTGTTGGTGGGGACATTATGTGTGTGTATGTGTGTGTGTGTGTGTGTGTGTGTGTGCGCGCGCACGCACGCGCGCGTGAGTATGTGTGTGCGTGAGTATGTCTGTCTGTGTGCATGAATGTGTGAGAGAGAGTTGTGGGAGATAACTAGTTAGATACAAAGACCCGGGCGCAGATGAAGAGAGAGGATTGAGAGAGTAAGAGAGAGAGTTTGCTTGCGCCAAATTTTCTCCCTGTAAAACAGTACAACTAATCGTACCATTACAGTTTGATGCACCCAGTTACAATTGCGCCATTACAAACATTGTCCCATTTCAAATCTGATCGGTGGTTTATTTGACCACTTTCATCACCATGAAGAAAAAGAGAAAATACATTTTTTTACGTGCGCGCGCTCAAACGCACAGACAGGTAGACAGACAGACAGACAGTCACACACACACACACACACACACACACACACACACACACACGCACGATTGATAAATAGATTGATAGATAGACATCACAACATAACTGCATACATTAAAAGACAAATAAAGCAAAACAAATGGAAAAGGAGATTAAAATGAGAATTAAAAAAAAAAAAAAAAAAAAAAGAACAACGACAATAATAACGCGAAGCAGATAAAATGGCAGTCATCGAACGTTTCATTCAACATAGCGAAATCGGAAAACCTACCTTTGCAAATTGAACCCACACACCCTCGGCACCACAACCCCACCCCCACTCCCCACCCCCACCCCCACCCCATCTTTCAGTACCTGACCCCGACAATTCTTCCTAATAATCCCTTATTCTATCATCACTTCGTGGCAATAGCTCCACCACCACTTTTTCAAGGGAGGGGGGGCAGTGCAATAAGATCGCCACCGGTGACGTTTCATTGTTAACACTTTAGCGGCACTTAACAGGGAGAGAGAGCCTCAGTTTCGAGGTCCGTCACTGACTGAGACAGATTACTGACGTGAGAAAGAAGGAAACTGGAATTTGAGCGTGGATTGCAAGATGATGTCGCATTGGGTATGATTAATAATAATTGGTGGGACTGAGAGAGAGAGAACGAACGAATGAACGAACGAACGAACGAAATTGTTTTAATGAACTTTGGCCATGGACCACAATTCAAAACCAGAGGACTGGAGGTGGGCATGGGAAGGGGTATTATAACACTTGAATAGATGACACAATGATTATCATAATGTTCATGGACTTGACATTAATTCTACTTAATTAGGTCTGAGTATATGATTTCTCCTTTTGATCGCATGGAAAATAAATTTTGATACATGGCAATTTTTCTGCTTGTTGTTTGATCGGAGAAGTGAACTAAGAGACATGTTGAAACAGTCTTGAAGAAATTTTGTCCGTAAATTAATATATACAGAACAAACAAACAACAAATGGTATTCATCTTCTAGTTCACCTTGGCAAAAAGGACAATGTTTTAAAACATCATTTTCAGTGTACCTATTAACATTGTTATTTAAAAGAAGCACATTAAATCTGGTCTGAGACAACGCCACTCTGAAACAATATTCATCAGCATTTGTTATGTATTTTTCTTTTTCAAATATAACTTTGAATGATCTGTAGCATGAATATCTGTCTCTATCACTAATGGTACCCGACCATTCTTGAATGAAGATATCTATTAAGTCTTTGCTTGAAAGTAATAAGAAATCCTTTACCAACACCTTGTTGCAACCATACAAAATTAAAACCTGTTGTACATGATATTTCTCTGAGAGAGAGAGAGAGGGGGGGGGGGGGGGGGGGGGGGAGAGGGGGGGAGAGAGAGGAGAGAGAGAGAGAGGAGAGAGAGACGGCGAATGAAAGAGAAACGGAAAGAGGAAGATGGGGATGGAGGGATTGCAGAGAGTGATGGGGTGGGGGTGGTGGGACAAAGGGTGGTGGGGATGGGGAGAGGGGAGATATAATTGTAGTGTGTGTGTGTGTGTGTGTGTGTGTGTGTGTGTGTGTGTGTGTGTGTGTGTGAAGATAGTGAGAGAGAGAAGCGGAGAAGGTCAATCTGGTATTTCAGAATGCACTATTTCTTATTCAGCCATCACTGAGAAATACCTCTGGGTCAGGCGAACCCCAAACAGTCATGGTTAAACAACGTGAACAGACCACTCTGAGGAACTCGAGTTCAAGTCCTGTCACGGATCACAGATCTGTCTTTGTCAGCCCCGTGTTCGGCTCCAACCAATGTTCTAAAACTCGGTGGATAGCGCATTCCTTCTTTGAGCCCCTATGTTAACTCTCTCCATACGAACGGCGAAAGAGACGACGTTAACAGCGATTCACCCCAATTACTCATCATCAAAATATTGCAAGCGGAAGGCTCTTTCACTGAAGAGGCGAATGTTGACAAAGAATACCACAATTCTGGCGATAGAACCTAAAGGTTGGGTCATTCAGACACCCACTGGACATCCGAGGGGTCTGTGTAGAGGAGAAGAGAGGACTGGCCGTACTGAGTGAGTTAATTGAAGCCAGCGGAAGTGTGTCAGTACAGCACGAAGCATTAACTTCACATATGTAGCCGAACGTTCATCTGCCTACGATGACTGCCTCACGGCAAACTTTCACTTGCTCGCGGTGTTAGTTAAGCTGACATTCCTGTGTGTGCGTGTGTGTGCCCACAACAAGTTTGCGCAACGTGTTTCTGCACTGCTTTCCTGTAATAAACCATTGGCAGATTTCAATCAAGGCACAACATTTGGCATGTCGTGGGGGCAAGCATAACACGATTTCATCAAAGATAAACGGTTTCAGGTCAGAAACTTCCACCAGTTAGTAGACGACAGCTGGATACGAGTGTCAATATGGCGTCTAGTTGGCTTCAGCTTTCCTGACCAGTGAGCTATCCATCTATTTTTAGAACAGAGGGCTCAGACGGGCGCAACAGCCGAGTGGTTAAAGCGTTGGACTATCAATCTGAGGGTCCCGGTTCGAATCACGGTGACGGCGCCTGGTGAGTAAAGGGTGGAGATTTTTACGATTTCCCAGGTCAACATATGTGCAAACCTGCTAGTGCCTGAACACCCTTCGTGTGTATATGCAAGCAGAAGATCAAATACGCACGTTAAAGATCCTGTAATCCATGTCAGCGTTCAGTGGGTTATGGAAACAAGAACATACCCAGCATGCACACCCCCGAAAACGGAGTATGGCTGCCTACATGGCGGGGTAAAAACGGTCATACACGTAAAAGCCCACTCGTGTGCATACGAGTGAACGCAGAAGAAGAAGAAGAAGAAGAAGAAGAACAGAGGGCTCCTACCCAGGACTGAGTGTGCTGTGGACTTAACTGGGAATCTTGGGATACAACACAGTCGAGAATCCTTCACTTCGTAAATGAATCTTTATGGGGCTGTTGCTCAGTTGTTGTTTTTTTTTTTTTTTTTTTTTTTTTTTTTTCAAAACGATACCGCAAATGCCCGTTTCTTTCTCTTCAGCTTAGCTGATGCCAGGATATATGAAAATAGGAAGCTTTGAGTCAAGTGGTCCTATGCCTGGTTAGACCATGACCACAGCAACCCTATAATCATTAGTCAACATCAAATCAATATATGTATGAAAGGGGGGTAATCATTGAGAGCTTGCATTTAAGACCAGTATGTAAGAGTGTTCAAAACTCAATCGACGGGCGCAATAGCCGAGTGGTTAAAGCGTTGGACTGTCAGTCTGAGGGTCCCGGGTTCGAATCACGGTGACGGCGCCTGGTGGGTAAAGGGTGGAGATTTTTACGATCTCCCAGGTCAACATATGTTCAGACCTGCTAGTGCCTGAACACCCTTCGTGTGTATATGCAAGCAGAAGATCAAATACGCACGTTAAAGATCCTGTAATCCATGTCAGCGTTCGGTGGGTTATGGAAACAAGAACATACCCAGCATGCACACCCCCGAAAACGGAGTATGGCTGCCTACATGGCGGGGTAAAAACGGTCATACACGTAAAAGCCCACTCGTGTGCATACGAGTGAACGTGGGAGTTGCAGCCCACGAACAAAGAAGGAGAAGAAGAAGAAGAAGACATCATCATTTCATCATCGTCTCGAACGTGTTGTTCTGTTCTGATCATTACCACAGGGGGCAATGTTCCAGAATGGGCTTGGCTTTGGACTTCTGATATCGTGTTCACCAGAGTCTCAGAGTTCGAGTCCGCGTTTCGGCATTATGTTGTGGTCACGAGAAAGGAGCTTTTCCCCGAATTTCCTCGCTGTAAACTTCCGCTTTCTCAATCTTCTGAGAACCCCCCCCCAATCAGTGAGGAAAGAAAGACTCTTGTTTAAGATTAATTTGGATGCATGCTATTAAGACTTCTTTTTTTTTAATGCCTTTTCCTCCAAATTGAATCGAATCATTTCATTTCGGATACCAGTATTCAGATTAAGAAGGCTAACAGAGGGCTGGATTAGCACACACACACACACACACACACACACACACACACACACACACACACACACACACACACACACACACACACACACACACACACACACACACGCACGCACACACACAAACACACACACACACGCGCACGCACACACACACACACACACACACACACGCACGCACGCACTCACAGACACACACACACACACGTACACACACACACACACGCACGCACGCACGCACGCACACATGCAATCAGAAAATTTTTGCATTGAAAACCGATACATTCCAAGAAATTGGAAATATGATACCGAAGACACATAATTATCCTAGTGCAAATTTAATGTGGGGTCTATTTCACTCGGTACATGGACATGGAGACAACAGAACTTGAAATGATGAAAAATGAACATCTGAAATAGAAATGGAACGGATTATATATCATATAAAAACAAAATGAAAATAAAACTTAACAGAAAATAAAACAAAGTAAAATAAAACATCCAAGCCGATGAATTGGCAGTTCAACTCTTTTTTTTTCTTGTCTTTCTTTCTTTCTTTCTTTCTTCTTCTTCTTCTTCTTTTTTCTTTTTGATGGAGATCAGAAACTCCCACATTCAAACCCTCCTTCTCCCTTCACCCATCCTCCTCCTCCCCCTCCCCCCCCCCAAGCCCCCCTCCCCCACCTCACTCACTCACCCCGACCCGAATCCCCCCCACACCCACACCCACACCCCCACCCATTCCCGTTCTCGCCTCCACTTTCATCTCATTATCACACTCCCAAGAGCTCCTGCTTCCATATTTTTAAAACGGAGTGTGCAATACGTTCACACAACCGATGACGTTCCATTGTCGACAGTTTAACAGGAGGGGGCATAAAAGGGAATCGGAACCTGTGTTGGAAGACCTCCGACCGATATCGCGAGCACTGGGTGAGGGGACAGAGAGAGAGAGAGAGAGAGAGAGAGAGAGCGGGGGGTGAGAGGGAGAGAGAGAGAGAGAGGGGGGGGGAGGGGGTGAGAGGGAGAGAGAGAGAGGGGGGGGGGAGGAAGAGAGAGTGAGAGTGAGCGGGGAGAGAGAAGGATAGAAAGAGGGAGGGAGACAGAGACAGACAGAAAGACGGAGAGTGGAGGGAAAGAAACACATACACACACAGAGGTAGAGAGAGAAGGATAGAGAGAGGGACACTGAACACTGAACACTGAACACTTTAATGTCAATAGCTTTACAGCCCTAATGACATGGGGGTTCATAATACAAATAACAACATGCATCAATAGTAATAATATTGATGAAAACCAAAACCAAAACGAAATCAATCAATCTGTGCAACAAAGTGCAGTTCGACCATCCATTCAAAGTAATGGCATGTAGTGAGAAATAAAAACAAAAACATATATAAATGTATAACATAAATATTTTCCATATGAGAGTGACAACACAGATTTCACTTTTCACAATGAGCAACACCTGATACTATTTTATTATTGTTGAGTTTTTTTTCGTCGCATGTTATTCGCTTCTGCAATATATTTTGCAAGTGACTGTAGTGAAGTTTCCTGATTTAAATTAAGCACTCCAAAAATATCTTCATACTTTGCTGAATTTGTTTTAAATACAACACATTTTTCTCGAATATCGTCATAAGCTTTACAACTAAACAAAAAATGTAACTCATCCTCCCTTGAATGACGAGATAGGGATGAAGAGAGAGAGAGAGGGTGATAGAGAGAGACATTGACAGACTGAAAGACAGAGAAGAGGTAAATGGACAGAGAGAGAGAGAGAAGAAGTAGAGAGAGAGAGAGAGGATGAGAGAGGGAGGGAGACAGAGACAGACTGAAAGACAGAGAGGAGGAAAAGGGACACAGAGAGAGGTAGAGAGAGAGAGAGAGAGGGATAGAGAGAGGGTGAGAGAGAGAGAGACATTGACAGACTGAAAGACAGAGAGAGGAGGAAAAGGGACACAGAGAGAGAGAGGGAGGATGAGAGAGAGAGAGAGAGAGACAGAGAGAGACTGAAAGACAGAGACAGGAGGAATAGGGACACAGAGAGAGAGAGAGAGGGAGGATGAGAGAGAGAGACAGAGACAGACTGAAAGACAGAGAGAGGAGGAAACGGGACACAGAGAGAGAGGGAGGATGAGAGAGAGAGACAGAGACAGACTGAAAGACAGAGAGAGGAGGAAACGGGACACAGAGAGAGAGGGAGGATGAGAGAGAGAGAGACAGAGACAGACTGAAAGACAGAGAGAGGAGGAAACGGGACACAGAGAGAGAGGGAGGATGAGAGAGAGAGACAGAGACAGACTGAAAGACAGAGAGAGGAGGAATAGGGACAGAGAGAGAGAGAGAGAGAGGGAGGATGAGAGAGGGGGGGAGACAGAGACAGACTGAAAGACAGAGAGAGTAAGAAAATGGACACAGAGAGAGAGAGCGAGGTAGAGATAGGGATGAATGGACAGAGGGTAAGAGAGACAGAGACAGAGAGAGACAGAGACAGACTGAAAGACAGAGAGAGGAGGAAGGCCAGAGAGAGAGAGAAGTAGAGAGAGAAAGGGATAGAGAGAGGGAGGGAGACAGAGACAAACTAAAAGACAGAGAGAGGAGAAAAATGGACAGAGAGAGAGAGAGAGGGATGAAGAGAGAGAGGGTAAGAGAGAGAGGAGGGGGATGAAGAGAGAGAGAGAGAGAGAGAGAGAGAGAGAGAGTAAAAGACAGAGAGGAGAAAAAATGGACAGAGAGAGAGGGGTAGATAGAGATGGATAGAGAGAGGGATGAAGAGAGAGAGGGTGAGGGAGACAGACAGACAGACTGAAAGACACAGAGGAGGAAGAGGGAGAGAGAGAGGGGGGTAGAGAGAAAGAGAAAGACAGAAACTGAGACAGAGAGAGGAGGGAGAGAGAGAGGAAGAAGGAGAGAGAGAGTGGGGGGGGAGATAAGTATAGAGAGACAGGAAGAGAGAGAGAGGAAGAGAGAGAGAGGAAGAGAGAGAGACAGACACAGACTTGAAGACAGAGAGAGAAGGAAGAGGGAGAAAGAGAGACAGGGGTAGAGAAAGAGAATGAGAGAGACTGAGACAGACACAGAGAGAGAGGATAAAATGGGAGAGAGAGAGAGAGAGAGAGAGAGAGAGAGAGTGTGTGTCATGACACCAAGTTGGTTGTCATAATGTGCTCATTGTAAAAGTCAGATTTCCTGTATGGTGTGGCTGTGTTACTGTATTACTTGGAACTTGATATTCGGAGAAAGTCTCGTGGTGCACGTGCTTTTAGGCGCTGAGGTGAACATGTGTTCACGAGTTGTTAGGTTGTGTGAATTGCACCAAAATTCTTCCCAGTCTTCTCTGTGCACACAGCTGAAGTCGTCACAGGAGTGACCTTGGACAAAATGGACCTTGGGGTCTGAGAGTGCCGTAGAACAGACACTGTTACCATCCTGAGAAAGATAATGTGAGAAGTCAGTCTTTCTTGCTGGAACGTGGAGGTTCAGGGAAGCTGATTTTGAAGTACTGTGAGAGTGCCGTAGAACAGACACTGTTACCATCCTGAGAAAGATAATGTGAGAAGTCAGTCTTTCTTGCTGGAACGTGGAGGTTCAGGGAAGCTGATTTTGAAGTACTGGTGAGTCAGGAATTTCGAGGTGGGTAATGAGAAATTCGGTGATATCGTTTAATCTAAATTTTGTGAATTTCGATGCTCTGACGAAGGTGCTTGTTTGGCTGATATATCGCCCCCCGAAAAGATGTTTGGGAAGCACCAACTGACAA
>NC_134899.1:51227583-51240083 GCF_041734735.1 Babylonia areolata | reverse complement strand
CTCACACTCTCTCTCCCCCTCTCCCTATCCCTTCACACTCTTTCCCTCCCCCTCACTTTTGCCTGTATCTTGCCTACCTTCCCTCTCTCTCTTTCTTTTTCCCTCCATCTCTCTCTCTCCCCTCTCTCTCTCCCTCTCTCTCTCCCCCTCTCTCTCCCCCTCTCTCTCTCCCCCTCCCTCTCTCCCTCTCTGTTCTGTTCAAACTATTGTGACGTCAGGGAAAAGTATTTACCCCGCAAATTTTTCTCCCGACCATCAGCGTTTTACATGACACTTTTGATGGCCAGTGACAAACACTGTGAAGTGGTTGCATGGTATATTTTTGAGGCTTTAAAATAAAGAGGCATTCGGATTTAGAGAAAGTGTATAACAAGTTAACTTAGCAAAAATATTAAAAGTTAAAACGTGCTTAAACTTGAATACCTCCTTAACCGAACAATTATCAGTCGTACTGCTGTGTATGTGTGTGTCTGTACTATTGTTTGTATGTGTACTGATATGTATTCAGTGTCGTTTACTTGATTTGGGCGTTTGTTTTTACTGCATTTTTGTTGTTATTGCTATTGTTGTTGGGTTTTGTTTATTTGTTTTTCTTTTTGCTTTTCTTTTTTCTTCGTCCCTATGACATGGGCATACGGCCTAGTGCATTAAATTATCTGAGTTCTCTCTCCTTCTCTCTCTCCTTCTCCATCTCTCCCTCTCTCTCTCTCTCTCCCCTCTCTCTCTCTCTCTCTCTCTGTGCCCCTCTCTCTCCCTCTCCCTCCTCCTCTCTCTCCCTCTCCCTCTCTATCTCCCTCCCTCTCTCTCTCTCCCCCTCTACCTCTCTTCCTTTCTTTCTCTCCCTCCCTCTTCCTTCCTCTCTCTCTACCTCTCTCTCTCCCCCACTCTCTCCCCCTCTCTTTCTCCCCCTCTCTCTCCCCCCTCACTCTCTCTCCTTCTCTCTCTCCTTCCATCCGCCTCTCTTTTTCTCTTTCTGTCGTTCTCAGATTACCCATTAAATTCGATACATCGGGAAAGAAGAGTAGAATGGGCCAGTGCAGTGGAAAGATTGAATTCATTGACCTGTTTATCGCGTTTTTGTGGTTTTTTTTTGTGTGTGTGTCTGTGTCTGTGTCTGTGTGTGTGTGTTTGATTTTTTCCCCTCAAGTTGTGTTCGATTTTGGAGGATGTATTCGATACAGATTGACTCCAAAGTGACCGAAATCACAGTTCCCGTGTCTGTCTTTGTGAGTTTCCATGTCTGTCTTTGTGAGTCGGGCATGTGCGAATGGTTGTGTGTGAGTGTATTTATGTATGTGTGAGCCGCGCGCTTGTGTGCGTACATCTTTGTCTGTGTGCATCTGTTTGTGTGTGTGTGTGTGTGTGTGTGCGTGTGTGCGTGTTCTGTCTGTGTCTGTGTCTGTGCGTGTATTCCTGTGAAGTGAGTTTTGACAAGTGTGTTCAGATGGCTGACTGTCTCTCCCCCTCTCTCTCTCTCCATCTCCCTCCTCTCTCTCTCCCCCTCTCTCTCTCTCTCCATCTCCCTCCTCTCTCTCTCCCCCTCTCCCTCTCTGTCTCCCTCTCTCTCTCTCTCCCACTCTCCCTCTCTTTCTATCTGTCTCTCTCCCTCTCTCTATCTCTCTCCCTCTCCCTCCCCTCTCCCCTCTCTCTCTCCCTCCCTCTCTCCTCTCTCTCTCCCCCTCTCTCTCTCCCTTTCTCCCCCTCTCTCTATCTCCCTCCCCCCGCCTCTCTCTCTCTCTGTGCCTCTCTCTCTCTCTGTTTCGTTTTCCCCGTGTGGATTCTGCACTGATTTGGCCGGCATCAGATTAAAAGCGGCGAGAGAAAGAAAAGCAAAACGAGCAATCGCAATTAAAGCTAATTCAAGGAAAGAACAGGTCGCACTTCGGAGCCACTCCTCTCGCACAAACACAGCGAATCAAACGTGCCGGCTTGTCCTGTGCGCATGATCGCGCGCGCACGCACACGCACACACACACACACACACACACACACACACACACACACACACACACACACACACACACACACACACACAGATGAGCGCGAACACGCGCCATGCTCACACATATACACACACACAACAAATAATATATATGTTTATGTATATATAAACACATATGCGCAAGCACACACACTCACACATGCACACACAAATGAGCAAGACTTCACGAACACACACACACACACACACACACACACACACACACACACACACACACACACACAGATGAGCGCGCACACACACACACACACACACAGATGAGCGCGCACACACACACACACAGAGATGAGCGCGCGCACACACACACACACAGATGAGCGCGCACACGCGCCATGCTCACACATATACATACACACATAACAAATATATGTATATATATAAACACATATGCGCAAGCACACACACTCACACATGCACACACAAACGAGCAAGACTTCACGAAGACACAGACACACACACAGACACACACACACACACACACACACACACACACACACACACACACACACGTTTAACGTAGCAGTTCCTTGTTTTATTTCTTGCTGGACAGAATTATGTTTGCTTTCCATCCTTTGAGGAACGAGAGCTTGTCTTCGCTTGCGTTGAAGCAATAAACCTGATTATTTTGTTTTCTTTTTTTTTTTACTCTGTATTTCGTTTTCTTGTTTATTGTATTTCCTTTCATTCCATTTACCTTATCTTATTTATGCTCAGTTTTATATCGGTTTATTTATTTATTTTTTTATTTTTTTTATTGTATGCTGATTTGTTGTTGATGATGTTGTGGTTTTTTTTTCTCTTTTTTTTTCTTTTTTTTGTCAATCTTTTTTTAAATAGACAAACTGATCTTTACACTTTGATTACATTTGATCAACATAACTTCTTTCTCTGACGCTCTCCTGGCTTTATATTTCTCGTAACTTCCTTTATGGTATCGTTTTCGTTCTCTATCTTAAAGAAAAGAAAAAAGAAAAGAAAAAAGAAAAGAAAACGAAATGTATAATAATAGTTCACGTTGTTTGATGAGGCCAATTGCGCTCTAATTTGATTGATCGTTGCTTGTTGCCTGGCGCCAATGGGATTTGCTTGTCGCCATTTGCTTTCCAGGCACGCACGTCGATTGGAGGAAACTCGCGTCTCCGTGTCTGACGTGGCGATCGAAGATTGGTTAATCACTTTGTCCGTCTTCCCGTTGGTGCTGCTGCTTGCTGGTGGTGGTGTTTGTTTTGTTTTCGTCGTCGTCGTTGTTGTTGTCGTTGTTGATGTTGTTGCTGCTGCTGCTGGTGTTTGTTGTTTTCGTCGTTGCCGTTGTCGTTGTTGTTGTTGCTGCTGCTTATGTTGCTGCTTTTCTTGTTGTTGTTGATGTTTGGAGGCGTGCGGGGGGATTGACGCCATTCGATTACAAGTTAAGGAGCCCCCTCCCCAGCTCCTCCCACCCCACCCCCACCCCTCACCCTCCGCCCCCTGCCACCCCCGTCTTTTGATCTTGCTTTGAGAGGGTGTGTATTTCGGAAGATTGATCCGGTTTTTATTCGATTGATTGCGTGATCGAGATTGGGTTTCTATGAATTTGAATTTTGCTCGGTATCAGTTCTACGGTTCGCGTGGTTTTGCGGTGCTGGTTCTTGTGGGGTCGTTTATTCCTTCAGTTTTTGTTTGTTTGTTTGTGTTGGTTTGTTGTTGACATTTCTTCATTATGATGTCGATTTGATCTTTGTGGGATGTTCTTTTAGTTAATTTATTTATTTATTCGTTTTCTGACGTGATGGTTGATGACATTTGTTCAAACAATTTAGTCGATGTGACATAAATCAAATGGATCTGCAAAATTTCGGGATCACGCGTGTATGGCTTGCAATGGAAAATGGATGAATTATCAGATTTAGAGAGAGAGAGAGAGAGAGAGAGAGAGAGAGAGAGAGAGTTAGTTGCAGAAACAAATAAAAAGCTCTTGAACTTCACTCATTGGAAGTCAAGACAATGTTTGAGGCACACGCAATCACACGCCTCCCTCATACACTCACTCACTCACGCACGTACGTACATATGCACACAAGCAGACAGACAGACAGACAGGCAGACAGACACATATTGCTTCTCTCGTTCTTATTCTATGTTTGGTTATCGTCGTCTCTTGTTGTTTACTGTATCGTTGATCTGATTAGATAAAGTCCCAGTTTTGTTGTAGTTGTTATTTTTGCCCCTACGTGTTTATTGTTGTGTGAATCCCTCGTGATAGTGCTCAGCCATCCAGACCTGATACTCAGCGAGCTCCAACACCCAGCTTATATCACAGATTGACGTAAGTTTAGACGGGCGCAATAGCCGAGTGGTTAAAGCGTTGGACTGTCAATCTGAGGGTCCGGGGTTCGAATCACGGTGACGGCGCCTGGTGGGTAAAGGGTGGAGATTTTTACGATCTCCCAGGTCAACATATGTGCAGACCTGCTAGTGCCTGAACCCCCTTCGTGTGTATACGCAAGCAGAAGATCAAATACGCACGTTAAAGATCCTGTAATCCATGTCAGCGTTCGGTGGGTTATGGAAACAAGAACATACCCAGCATGCACACCCGCGAAAACAGAGTATGGCTGCCTACATGGCGGGGTAAAAACGGTCATACACGTAAAAGCCCACTCGTGTGCATACGAGTGAACGCAGAAGACGACGACGACATAAGTTTACAGTTGGGCCAACAGCAAAGTGAGAGCTGTATTATCAATGGTTTCTCCACTGCAAATGGGAAATCGTTTCCAGTTAAGTCTTTTGTGAAGGACTATGACTCTCAAAACTAGGAGGCAAAATTGCGCTGGCTCTTCGTGACGGCTGCAGTCTTGGCGGGTAGTTGGCCTTTGGGAACCATCCCCAACGCCGACTGTCCTAAAACCCTCTTGGTCGAGAGAGTGGGGGTGTACCTTGGGCAAGACACTCTCCACTATAATGAAATTCTAGCCCAAATAGTCGGAACAGCAGCTGCCTCTTCTGCTGTTCTGATGGTCATAGTCGGACACGACTGACTGTCATAGAGAGAGAAGTGCTTGGACATCGCTTTCTCCCTCACCCACCTTGGGTGCATGTGACATGGCCTCCATGCCAACTTGTTCACTAGACATTATCACGTCTCTGCCTGCATTGATTAGCAATATTTTCATAATAATGATACTAAAAGTGATAATAATAATAATCATAATTGTACTTATATGGCGCAAATTCCCCAAAGATGGGCTCTAAGCGCCTCACATGAAACAGTACACTATATATTAGTGCACTGTGCAACACAAGAGCACATGAAGGCACAGAAGTGGAAAACAAGATCAGTATCCACCAGTATAACAAATTGCAAGTATATGAATAATCGCAGGGAAAAAAAAAAGCACAACACACACACACACACACACACACACACACACACACACACACACACACACACTGGAGCGCGACAAAGAAAGTGCATGTGAAAGCAGCGAAGTAGAAGACCTTTGTAATGAATTGAATTCCACCATGGAGGAGGTTGGGTGTGTGTGTGGTGGTTGGGGGAGGGGGTGCAGGTGGGGAAGGGGGTGCAAGTGGGGGGGGGGGGGGGGGGCGAACGTACGAAAAAAAGAAAAGCAAAAACAAATGCGACTTGTTTAGATTTCTCAGTGAAAAAATTCCAAACTTCAACATTCCGTGAGATTGTATCTTCACGGTGCATTTCTGACTAATAATTATTTAGAATGAAAATTTCCAAACTCAGCCTCGTCAGACCGCTATCACAGTCATCTTTCATCTTTTATTACCCGCTTCTTTAACAAATTATCACCACTGTTGTCACCATATATGTGGTAACGATGCATCAGTTGTCTCTCTCTCTCTCTCTTGTGTGTGTTTGTTGTGTGTATTGTGTGTGTGTTGTGTGTGTGTTGTGTGTGTTGTGTGTGTGTGTGTGTGTGTGTCTGTGTGTCTGTGTGTCTGTGTGTGTGCGCGCGCGTTTAGAGTTGACTTCATCAAGATTTTGCGCCTATTATTATTAGTAGTAGCATTTTTATGTATTTATCTTTTTTTTCTCTCTCAAGGCCTAACTAAGCGCGTTGGGTTACGCTGCTCGTCAGGCATCTGCTTGACAGATGTGGTGTATCGTACATGGATTTGACCGAACGCAGTGACGTCTCCTTGAGCTGCTGATACTGATTCTCTCTCTCTGTGTCTCTCTCTGTCTCTGTCTCTGTCTGTCTGTCTGTCTCTGTCTCTGTCTCTCTCTCTCTCGTGTTCTTGGAGGCACACTGCTGATCGATGTTTGTGTTTCACTTTAAGCAAAGGCATACCTGCTTCTTCCACTTCTTATCCTTTTTCTTCCTCAACATCGGCATCGTCATCACCATCATCATCATCTTCGTCATCATTATTATTATGTTCTTTTTCCATTGCTTCTTCTTTTCACAAGGATCGATTCATTGACGAGCTGATTCAGAAACAAAGCGGTTTAGTGATTACGCTATTTTTGTTGTTTTTGTTTCTATCTTACCATGCGAAACTGTTGTTCCGTTTTCGAAAATTTTGCGCCATCGACTATCTTCTTGTGGAAATCTCTTCCTTCACTCAGCTCCAAAATCTTGAACCTGTGGGTTATCTTTGGGGTAAATTCCTCTTCACACACTTCTGGAATCTTGCGCCTGCGATTTTCTTCTGGATAAGTCTGCTACTCTGTCTTCTGTCCATCACACCATCTGTCTGTCCGTCTGTCTGCATTCCTGCGTGTCTGCCAATGTGCGTGCCCCTGTCAGTCTAAAGTGATCTCCGTGTGTCAGGCCATCAACACGAACCCATCATTGTCCAGCTAGCAGTATCAGCATCAGCTAGTAGCGGCGTTTTAGCCCAGTAAACTAATCCTAAGTGGGATTGGGGTGTGTGTGTGTGTGGAGGGAGGGGGGGAGCTTGCCAAGGTCGCCGAGTCCAGCCTAAATAAAACATCGGCCAGGCGTAATGAATGCGTCCGTGGCCCGTTACCCCGGCTAAACGATCTCGTTTCGCTGCATCGTCGCAGCATCAGGTTCGGCCGAGGCGCGGCCATTAGCGGGGCAAGAGTGCCCTCCCTTGCGATCGTTAACCGTCGTGCGGCGAGAGAGTCCCCCCAGTACACGGATGCGTCGCTCTTTGGCCCTTGTCATGGGAGCCAGATTTTTGGAATTATGACTGGCACTTTGTCTTTGCATATTTTATACGGCGCTGATGGCTATCGCTGTCTTCCGGAGCTGGCAACATTTTGGGGGTGGCGGGAGGGGGGGGGAGTACTGGGGGGGTGGGGGGGGGGTGGAGGGGGTTAGGGGTGGAAGGAGGGTAGGTGGAAGGACTGGTGTGAATGAATTGTAGTTGCCCGGCTTTCAACAATGGAGAGAGCCGAACTGCTATAGGTTCGGGTCCGTCGATGTCTCCGGTCCCTTGCCTGTTGTTGTGTTCGTTGATGCGATCTATAATTTACATTTCTTTGATGTTCGGTCGGGAAACGTGTTACAGAGACAATGTTGCTTATTCGTATTTATGACAAAAGGGGTTTTATTTCATGGTGGTGGCGGCGGGGAAGGGGCGGTAATGGATGAAGAGAGAGACAGAGACAGAGACACAGAGAGACAGAGAGGAGCAAAACGAATTAAATGTCAAAGAACATTTGTGCATTGATATTTTGGGAACTTTGGAACAAACTGAAATAAAATATTGCACTGGTTCATTATATTCTTTTCCCATCAGATTTCATCGTTTGAAATACTGGTTCCTCCCTTCAGTCATGAGGGGTTTGTCGCCACAGCATGGCGCCACTTCCACGCACGGTTTTCCCAGGGAACCATGGATGTTAGGTCGCCAGGACGCCACACACCAGAGGAGGCCCTGCACTGCTGCTGAGTTCACTTCGGTGGTGTTCAGTGGTGCCTGTTCTGTTTTAACGTACTTAGACAAAATCTTTATTATCGAGGGTAATAGATAAGCAAGTAACATGCTTTTTTACATCCAGCCCTCGCCCTAAAGAGGGAATAAAGCTAAAAAAGCGAAAATGAGCACAAAATCAAAACACAATCAAAATATACCATTATTTCACAATTCAAAGCCATTCCACAAAAGGAAGAAGAGGAGAAGAAAAGAAAAAAAAATCATGAAATACACACACACACACACACACACACACACACACACACACACACACACACACACACACACACAAATGCATCCACTCAAGAGAGAGTGAGAGGGAACTCACAATTGTCGAAAGCAATGTTGGATTTCAGGTGACGTCAATTTTTGTGAATAGGTACATTTTTAGATTGTGCTTAAAGTTGTTGTGGTTAGTAATATTTTTTAAACGTGGTGGTAAATTATTCCAATACGTTCCCCCGCTGTAAGTTAGGCTGGACTTAAAAAGATCAAGATTTGGACGAGGTATATGCAACTTATGTACATGTCTTATGTTATTTACTGGGAAGTTATTTATAATTGAAGGAGGTGCGTAGCCGCTTACTATTTTGTGCATAAAAACAGCCTTATTATATTCTAGTTTTAGCTCCAGTGGGAGGATATCAAGTGACCTATAATCATTAGGAGTTAATGAACTTGACTTTAATAAAACTAATTTCAAAGCACGTTTGTATAATCTAACAATCTACTTGGCCTACTAAGCCCCCTACTAACGACAATAATGGCTTAGTCGCGGAGCCAGACTGAGTGAGCTTTCCTCCCATAGTGGAGACCGCCACCACGTCCCTCAAACAACAGCCCCCCATGAATCTGCCGACATTGACAGGACTCACCCCATACTAGTCAGTTTTTGTGTTGGTTTCAAAGTAAATTGTTCAAGAAGTGTTAAAAACATGTTTTTGTTCACTTTCACCACCCGCCGTTATAGAAACGCATCCAAAATGGCCGCCAAACAAATTCAAATGCTTAAAACTTTAGTTTTATTCAAGATATTTTAGGGTGTGCGTTTTTTTTGTGTTTTTTTTGTTGTTTTTTTTGTTTGTTGGTTGGTTTTTTTTTACATTTTATATTATCATTTGTTTCATCTTTCCTCCAAATAAGAAACTCCAAGCACCTATTTTAGAAATTTTGTGATATATATATATATATATTTTTTTTTTAATGACTTAAAACACTCTGCGTTTTTTGGTGTTTTTTTTCTTCAAGTTATGCTTGAAATAACATCATCTTGACAAGTTGATCAAAACTGGTCTGAACAAAATAATGATCATACATTGTAGAATAACTGTGCAAAATTTCAAACCTGTAACTGTAGCCAGTTTTATGTAGTAGTCATTTGAAACAGCTGACTAACCCAAAATAGTGAAACAGAGAAAACAGGAAAAGAAAAACATGAAGACACAGTCAGCAAAACCCGGTACAAAAAGAGTCTTGTCGTCATTTCTGGGCTACATGGTATTTTCTTGGGTTTAGGGTTTGAAGAGTCGAAAATTGTTAAAAAAAAAAAAAAAAAAAAAAAAAGCATAAAAAAATCACGATTTTGTTCAAATTTGCAGTACCATGCCCCCCCCCCCCCCCCCCCCCCACCCCCCCCCCCCTTAAGACGTGGCGAGTCACGTTGAATTCTGTGATGCAGGAGGAAGTGTGTTTTAAAGTCAGATCCGAAATACGAAGCTCAGGTTGCAGGGAATAAAGGGGGTTAAAAGTCTCTGCCCTGTCCTCGATTCAAAATCTGAGAGGTCTCACTTCCACGAATGGTGCCGTAGGTTGCAATGCCAGCAAATTATACACAGGGTTTATTTTCCCGTGTGATGATGATGATGGCATCTGTCGTCTTGTGTCAGTGCCTTTGGGTTCCTGACTTGGATTTCTTTGTCAGTGCGGAATCATGGCTTGTTGATACAGTTAGCTGATACAAATACAAATATTTCTAAGTATAGAAACATAGTGGAGTGATGGCCTAGAGGTAACGCGTCCGACTAGGAAGCGAGAAACTCTGAGCGCGCTGGTTCGAATCACGGCTCAGCCGCCGATATTTTCTCCCCCTCCACTAGTCCTTGAGTGGTGGTCTGGGTGCTAGTCATTCGGATGAGACGATAAACCGAGGTCCCGTGTGCAGCATGCACTTCGCGCACGTAAAAGAACCCACGGCAACAAAAGGGTTGTTCCTGGCAAAATTCTGAAGAAAAATCCACTTCGATAGGAAAAAAAACAAATAAAACTGCACGCAGAAAAAAAAAAAAAGGGGGGGGGGGGGGGGGGGGGGTGGCGCTGTAGTATAGCGACGCGCTCTCCCTGGGGAGAGCAGCCCGAATTTCACACAGAGAAATCTGTTGTGATAAAAAGCAATACAAATACAAATACAGTTAGCGGCATCGCAAAAGAGCGGTTCGTCCGGGCAAAAGTAACAAAAATTGAGAGAGAGATAGACACAGAGAGAGAGAGAGAGGTCTCTGAATAATATTGATCTCTTTCTTTGTTGAACTTGTTTCTTCCTATTATCTTACCAATAGGACCCAATCTCTCTGTATCTGTCTGTCTGTCTCTCTCTTGTATAAGTGTCTGTGGTTGTATTTTTGTGTTATTGGTTGTTTATGCACTCTGATTCGAACACGTAAAATATCAGTGTCGGTTCCTTGATTCTCCTCCTCCTCCTCCTCCTCCTCCTTGAGTACATAATATTGCCATAAGAATTCAAGAAGCAAAAACAGACACTTCCCCCCCTTTTTTTTTTCTTTTAAGACCATAGCGGCGTCCTTTGACATCTTGCCCACTAAAAAGCCAGACACCAACACAGTTGATGAGCATAAACAGCCCGGCTTACCCATAGCTACTGCTGCACGCAACTTCCCAACCCAACCCAGCCCACCTCCAAGTAATCCCATATCCCCACCCCCACCCACCCCCTCCTCCACCCCACACTTTTTGTTGTTGTTGTTGTTGTTGTTGTTGGGGACAACATTCGTGTGGACGGGAAACTTGGGCTTTAGCGCTCTAGTGGTCTCTGCTTATCGCCGCCGGGGTCCGGTACCCGATGATTAAGATCTGCACGCACACCATCTAATGAACAGCCGCCCCTGTCCGACCCGAAAACGGAATCACATAAAACGGAGACAGGAATAAGGGAGGAGATGGATGAATGGAATGTGGAGGAAGGGGTTGGAGTACGTTGTTGAAGGGAGGGGGGGGAGGGAGGGGGTGGGGGGGCTGGCGAGGGGGGGGGGTGAGGATTGGTTGGGGGAGTGTGGAGGGGGAGGTAGGTGTGTGAGGGGTTGGAGGAATAATGTAGGTAAGGTGGTTGTAGTGGGTTGGAAGAATTGGGTGGTATGAAGAGTTCGGTTGGATGGCGATGAATGGCGAAAACCGCGACATGGAACCTGATGTTGACCATGTTAGTGTTTGTCGTTACTTCACTTTTCGCCATCATCACGTACCTATATATATATATATATATATATATATATATATATATATATATATATCCAGCGTATGAGCATTGTCGAAAGGACACTTTTGTCTTTGTAGATGTGACCTTTGTCTCCAGGGGGGCGGGGGAGGGGGCGGGCCTTTATGGTCATCAGGCAAGCTTTCGTCAACACGGTCCTTTTATCCGAGCATAACAATTGTCGACATAATCGTTGTCGCTGCCAGGCTGACCGGGTTGCAGCCTTAGAGTGTAAGGAGTTAAAGGCTGAAACTCTTGACTGAGGGGGGGCTTCTTCTCTGAAGACTGTCCAGCTCTCCCAAGAATTTCTTATCACTTATCACTGTCGCGAAATGCACCCCCACCACCCAACATACCCGCCTGTCGTACAAACCAACTAATTCAACTATTAAATTAACGAATTACGGACTGCCATACAAACTACACTTAAAATTGTCCAGCTCGCCAATAGCGCTTGTGGGGGTAGGTGTAACGAAAGTGGTTGCGGGGGGGTAAGGGTGGCATTTTTGACACGTGGGGACAAATTCACCCTGTCACCGTGATGAATCGTTCTCCAGCGGTGGAGGGTACCCACACAGTCCTAACCTCGGCAGCGGGGTTACCTCTTCCAGAGAAGCTGGCTGCTTTGACAGGCGTTTAATGTCGCTGCCACAGTCACTGATGGACTGGTTGGTTAGGGACATCACTGGGATGCCATGTTCTGATAAGTTGTCAGGTGCTTCGCTCCTTTGCATGTGTGTGTGTGTGTGTGTGTGTGTGTGTGTGTGTGTGTGTGTGTGTGTGTACCGTTTCCGTATGAGAGATGGATCGTTTTCATTTGCTTTTCTGACTAAGGAGTTTCTTTTTCGAACCTCATCTATGTACAACAGTCGAAAAAATAACATGCAGGAAGGAGGAAGAGACAGGGGGGTGGAGGGGTGGGGGGTAGGGGTTGGACGGGTTATATCAAATCATATATGATTACAGTAATCATTGCCCAGTCCACCGCAAAATGTTATTTCAGTTCACGTAAACTTTAAATCGAGTTTACAATAGAAAACTTTACTTCACTTCAGAAAGTCAAAAGAAAAAAAAAAAAAAAGGGGGGGGGGGGGGGGGGGGGGGGGGGGG
>NC_134899.1:51219106-51221606 GCF_041734735.1 Babylonia areolata | reverse complement strand
TTGAGAAACGTAGATCCCCACTCCCCCCCCCCCCCCCCTCACCTCACAAAGTGCCCGGGCTGTTTTTGTAACCGGGGGCGAGCGTTCCCCCCCAATGGGATTCGCCCAGCCAGTGAGCTGTTTCGGGGCCTTTTGTGGGCTGCCAACAAGGAGTTTCCCAACCAGCTGATGAACAGGCGTGATGTCTGATGGCAGATTGGGACGACAACAAAAAAAGATTTGGGATTGGGACGAGAGGAGCCGCGTGGTGGTCATCATAGGGTTTGGCGGGTTTTTTGTTTGTTTGTTTTTTTCTTGAAGATAGAATCTTCATCCGGCTTTTTTCTTGATGGTGGTCTGTTCTAAGAAAAATTGAGAGGTGGTTTGTAATATTCAGCTTTGTGTCGATAGTGGTATTTTTAACAACATTTGAGAGGTGGTTTGTAGTATTCGGCTTCATCTTGATGGTGGTCTATCTAACAACACCTGAGAGGCCCTGTTCGTGTAATTTCGTAAGGTTTTATCTGAAGTGCAGGTAATTATTATTATTGCTGTTGATTGGAGGGAAGCAACAGCAGCGGAAAGCTGGGGAAAGTTGCCGTGTTTAAGTTCTGCACTCATTGATACGACCCCAACGACAACATGTTAATCAGATAGGCGACGGATCCAGTTCGGTTCTTCGTGGCATTAGGTGTCCGTGGTTTTCGAACTCGCTGCAATGTTTTGAATGCGGCGAGCTCGGTTCTTCTGAGTTTTTGTTTCTGTGTTAATCAACTTAATGTGTTCATTTATTAATGGAGGGCTGGAATATGTAGAGGTTTTATTCATTTAATCATTCATGTATTTGTTTATTTAGTTATTTATTCATTTTGGGTTTTTTTTTGTTTTGTTTTTTTTTGTTGGTTTTTGGTGGGGTTTTGGGGGGGGGGGGGGTTGTTGTTTTTTTTTTGCTTTTTTCATGGACAGACGTTAAGATCATGCTCAATTTTGTCTGTACAAGTATGATAGTCAGTCGTGTCTATGACCATCAGAACAGCAGAGGAGGCAACTGCTGTTCCGACTATTTGGGTTAGAATTTGATTATAGTGGAGAGTGTCTTGCCCAGGTTACATCGCCACTCTCTCGGCCAAGAGGGTTTTAGGACAGTCGGCGTTGGGATAGTTCCCAAAGGCCAACTAGCCCACAAGGCTGCAGCACTAAGAGCCAGTGCAATTTTGCCTCCTAGTTTGAGAGTCATAGTCCTTCACAAAAGACTAAGCTGTAAATGGTTTCCCATTGACTGGAGAAACCATTGATAATACAGCTCTCACTTTGCTGTTGGCCCAAATGTAAACTTACGTCAATCTGTGATATAAGCCAAGTGAACTGTCTATGACTCTCTCTGTCTCTGTATCTGTGCCTCTGTCTCTCTCTGTCTCTGTCTGTCTGTCAGTCTGTATATCTCTCTCTGTGTCTCTCCCCCTCCCCCTCCCCGCACTCCCCTCCCCCCCTCCCCCCACCCACCCCCCACCCCCCTCTGGCTCCCCTCAAATCGAACCCTGGCCTTAAATGAATAAACCATCCGAGTTACATTTTCTCATTCTTCCTGTCATGTCTCCCCTCCATCCCCCCCCCCCCCCCCCCCCCCCCCCGACCACACACACACACCCATCTTCCCCCTGCCCACCCTTCCCTCTCTCTTTCTCCCAAAAACCTTGTTCTTCCAGCTGTTCATTTCCTCATTGATCTTTGCGTGATGAGTCACAACTGATTCACCCCCTTACAGTTGGTCTCGTCGTCACGTCACGGTGTCATATTTATGTTGAATTTGTTGCTGATTGCTTTTTTGGGGGTTTCGTACATTTGTTGCCAGGCCGTGGTGTGGGTGTTGGTTTAACCCAGCTCATTCTCCGCTGCCGGATTCGCTCGGAGATTGTGCCCAGGGCCTCAGTTTTGAGACACAACCGACGGGCGCAATAGCGCTGGACTTTCAATCTGAGGGTCCCGGGTTCGAATCTCGGTGACGGCGTCTGGTGGGTAAAGGGTGGAGATTTTTTTTCCGATCTCACAGGTCAACGTATGTGCAGACATGCTAGTGCCTGAACCCCCCTTCCTTTGTGTACTCGAGCAGAAGATCAAATACGCACGTTTAAGATCCTGTAATTCATGTCAGCGTTCGGTGGGTTATGGAAACAAGAACATACCCAGTACGCAGACCCCCGAAAACCGAGTATGGCTGCCTACATGGCGGGGTAAAAACAGTTATGCACGTAAAAGCCCACTCGTGTACATACGAGTGAACGTGGGAGTTGCAGCCTACGAACGCAGAAGAAGATACAACCTTGTAAGGAAGTGTGTCAGTGATAGTCCTCAGTTACCAGGTGTTGTCCGAATGTTAGTGATAATCTGATACATCTCTCGGCTTTCACCGAAAACTGGAGATTATTGATTAAACTGAATTTAAGGCGATGAGTAACGGAAACTGTTAACATTAACATTTTAGAAATGATATGAAGTTAAGAAAAAAATATTATTAAAAAAG
>NC_134899.1:51209106-51214106 GCF_041734735.1 Babylonia areolata | reverse complement strand
GTGTGTGAGTGTGTGTGTGTGTGAGTGTGTGTGTGTGTGTGTGTGTGTGTGTGTGTGTGTGTGTGTGTGTGTGTGTGTGTGTGTGTGTGTTATCTTATCTATGAGGGCAAAACCCTTTAACGACGCCACGCTGGGTTGTAAAAGTTACGTCACAAGTCCTCACCCAGTGCATCTTGAGTCGATCATAATTGTATTTTGAGTAAACAGTGGATGGGTTGTTGACTGGTCAGGTTTGGCCACTGTCACCGTCAGTCTGTGTGTGTGTGTGTGTGTGTGTGTGTGTGTGTGAGAGAGAGAGAGAGAGAGAGAGAGAGAGAGAGAGATTTTGCGAATGCACAGATATTCAACGACTCTACGCTGGGTCGTAAAAAGTTACGTCAGAACTCCTGACTCACTCCTCACAACAGCACCAATTCAGAGGGGCAACAATACTATACATGCATTGAGTTCAGTTAGTTCAGTAAAGCCCATCACTCCCCCCCCCCCCCCCCCCGGAGCATAGGCCGCTCACAACAGTCCGCCAGAGTCCTCTGTCCTGGGCTGCCCTTTCTAATTGTCTCCAGGTGTGCCCCATCTTCTTGGTGTCTGCCTCCAGGTCACGTCACCAGGTGTTTCTTGGTCTTCCTCTCTTACGTTGTCCTAGTCGATAGAAGGGGGGTCGGCCCTGTAGCTTCCGTAAACTCACGGCTTTCACCACATGGCGTCATAATTATGTCCTCTTGACGAAGACCCTTCCTCTTCCAGGGTAGTAATCGCTTGGTCTGTTGTTGGCGTTTCTGTAGCAAGCTGGTTTTTTTTACAGGGTAGGGTTGCTAGCCCCACGCCCGACCCTCCTCAGCCGGGCTTGGGACTGGCACAGGCAGAGTTCAGGGCTGCACGTATTGTCGCCGGCGACAATCCATACAGGGGCGACAGTACATGCCGCAACAAGAGTCGCAGCAGCAGCAGCAGCAGCAGCAGAGACCCCCTCCCCCCCCCCCCCCTCCACCTTCTCTGTCTCTGTCTCCCTGTCTCTGTCTCTCTCTGTCGTTCTCGGTCCCCCCCCCCTCTCTCTCTCTCTCTGTCTCTCTGTTTCTTTACGGGGATTCGCATGGCAGACAGACCGAGGCCGTAAAAATAAAACAAAGCGGAGACAAAGAGGTGGACGTGAATCAGGGTGGCGGGGCGGCACCTCCACGCTATCAGCAGACACGCTGTAAAATTGGACACAGGACAGACAGACCACTGGCAGGAGACTGGCTAGACACAGTGACTTAGCAGCTCATTAGATTACACGCCCTCCACTTTGAAAATCGGGCGCGAGAGAGATTAAGGTGGGTTGGGGGAAGGGGGGGGGGGGGGGGAGAGCGAGGCAGGCCGGAGGGGGCGGGGAGGGGGGGGGGGCAAGCTATGTAATGCTTTCCACCTCCTCCCCTCCACCCCCCCAACCCCCCACCCCAACTTGTACTCCTGTCCAGCACGAGGTATCACGTCCCACAAGATTGCCTGCGCCTCCTCCTCTATGTTAATTGATGAACGATTAGATTGCAGGCTGTATATATATCCTTGCCTTCCCTACCACAGACGCTGCCGCCATCTTGCTGGCTAGGAGAGATAACTCTGTCTGCCTGGGATGAGATGGGCAGCCAGAGGAGATGGGGGGGGGGGGGTGGGGGGGGGAGAGGGGGGGTCTAAAAGAGAGTATATACGGGGGGCAGTAGTAGCGGGAATTGGAGAGCCGTGTTTACAGGAGGCAGTTCACGCTCAATTTCCTGCCCACGGCTGGCGTTGTAGAAGATGGAGTGTGGTTCCCATCCCACCCGTCGGGCGTTCAGGCGTGTTTTATTTCGATAAGATATAGATCTGGGTTCTGGTGGTGGTGGTGGTGGTTTTTGTGGTTAGGCCTTTTTTTTTTTTTGCACTTACGTCCTTCAGCTAGTTTTCACGGCGTTGTGGTGCGTGGTGGTGGGAAAACAAGCCCAAGTGTTGATGCCAAGCAGTCAAATTCCATTACGCGCAAACAGCGGTTGTGTTTCTGGCGATCGAATGACGAGTTCTATATTTGAGTTTTTCTGGGCAAAGAGTTAAAGGGGCGTTTCCTGGTGTGTGTGTGTGTGTGTGTGTGTGTGTGTGTGTGTGTGTGTCCCATGATGTGTGTGTATATGTGTGTGTGTGTGTGTACGTGTTTGCGGGTGGGTGGGGAGGGTTTTGTGTTTGTGTGTGTGTGTGTGTGTGTGTGTTTGGTTTGTGTGTGTGTGTGTGTGTGTGTGTACGTGTTTGTGTACGTGTTTGTGTGTGTGGGTTTTTTTGTTTGTTTGTTTGTGTGTGTGTGTGTGTGTGTGTGTTTGTGTACGTGTTTGTGTGTGTGTGTTTTTTTTTTTTTTTTTGTGTGTGTGTGTGTGTGTATTGTGTGTGTGTGTGGGGGGGGGGGGGCGCGTTGTGTGTGTGTGTGTGTGTGTGTGTGTGTGTGTGTATCTGTGTGTGTGTGTGTTTGTGTACGTGTTTGTGTACGTGTTTGTGTGTGTGTGTGGGGGGGGGGAGGTTGTGGGTTGTTTTTTTGGGTGTTTTTGTGTGTGTGTGTGTGTGTGTGTGTGTGTGTGAAAAGATTGAGGAGAAAAACTAAAGGGTGTTGTTGGGGCCTGTTCCACGAAACAATTTATAAAGCCAGTCCCTTCAGTCGTACAGAACGAAAAAGACAGG
This sequence comes from Babylonia areolata, assembly GCF_041734735.1. NCBI lineage: Eukaryota > Metazoa > Mollusca > Gastropoda > Neogastropoda > Buccinidae > Babylonia > Babylonia areolata. The sequence continues at coordinate 51,211,427 of NC_134899.1, read as the reverse complement.
CTTCCCATCGAAGGACATAAAATAAATGCCTGGTAGCGGTGACCCAAAGAAAACAAGGAAAGGAAGTTTCGTAGCGTAAATGATCAGTTTAGTTTGTGTGTGTAAAAATCTAAGCTTGTTTTATTTTTTTCGTTTTCGCAAAATTAATAAGTCGCTTACGCTTTGCACTCTTTTGTCAAAGTCAAGGAGCATTATAGAATATTGTGAAACGGTTTTGTTTTTTTTTTGGTTTTTTTTTTAATCTGTCTGATATTACGTAATTGGATAAAAGTAGAGAAGGAAAGAAATGGAAAGAGTGTGTATGAGAGAGAGAGAGAGAGAGAGAGGAGGGGGGATAGGAGGAGTTAGCACGACTTGAAAATATAGATCCTATTCTTGCCATCTACATACAGTGAGAGAGAGAGAGAGAGAGAGAGGGGAGTCTGAGTGGTTTAATGAAAAGATCAATGGCCCATATCAGTGGAAGAGTACATACACATAAGTATCGAATAACATACAAGTGCAACACATAATATGAGATTCGACAGAAAAAATGGGGGATGGAGTGGGGGGAGTGTATGAAAGTGAAGGCGTTTTCAGAGCCAGCATAAAGCAACAATTGCCCTTTTTTTGTCGCTGTGTTCGTCAACAGTAAGGGGAGAGAGAGCGGCAGAGAGAGACACACACAGATACACAGACAGACACATTCAGACACACACGCGCGCGCGCGCGCGCGTACACACACACACACACACACACACACACACACACACACACACTCACACACACACTCACACACACACACACACACACACACTACACACAAATGGAAAGAGAGAGAGGGAGACAGAGACAGGGAGAATCAGAGATAGAGCCAGAGACTGAGAGAAACACAGAGAGAGACAGAGTATAGCCCGAGATTGAGAGACACAGAGAGAGACAAGAGATAAGGGGCCGTCGACAACCTTCTTGAGCGCGTGCAGCCATCGACGATGATGGTGGTGGGAAAGTGGCGTGTTGACGTTCTGACCCTTATTGACCCCCACCCCCCACCCCCTCCCCTGTCCCTCACCTCCCCATCACCCTCACCCCACCACCCACCCCCCCTTACGTCTTTTACAGTACGCCTGCGATGGTCAAGCCAGAAAAACCACTCACCTTCACCACTACTGTTGCAGGCTTTGGCTGTAATCTCTGTCCACTTGGTGGTAGCCATCAAGCATGGAAAAGAAAGCCTTCTATCTTGCCGGTGTGTGGAACGAAGGCAAGTGCGGCCATCATCGGCAAACATAGCTTCGTAATAACTTTTTTTTTTTCTGAAGAAGAATCCATTTCCTGATGCTTTTGCACTGAAGTGTACTTCGACCAGCGTTCTCAACAAGGCAACAGATGGCCGGCCCCTTGCCAGAGTTGGCAAAAAGAAGTTTTGCACGAAATAGGAGGACTTCTTCTTCTTCTGCGTTCACTCGTATGCACACGAGTGGGTTTTTACGTGTATGACCGTTTTTACCCCGCCATGTAGGCAGCCATACTCCGTTTTCGGGGGTGTGCATGCTGGGTATGTTCTTGTTTCCATAACCCACCGAACGCTGACATGAATTACAGGATCTTTAACGTGCGTATTTGATGTTCTGCTTGCATATACACACGAAGGGGGTTCAGGCACTAGCAGGTCTGCACATATGTTGACCTGGGAGATCGTAAAAATCTCCACCCCTTTACCCACCAGGCGCCGTCACCGTGATTCGAACCCGGGACCCTCAGATTGACAGTCCAACGCTTTAACCACTCGGCTATTGCGCCCGTCGAAATAGGAGGACAACATGTTCCCCCGAAAAAAACAAAAAAAAAACAAAACAAACAAACAAAAAAACCCCAAGAAAACAAACTTCAAATATTTATAAACGCCCGCCTTATCCAATTTAGATCAACTTTATTCGTGTCAGGACAAACGGTTGGAAATTGTGTTCATCTATATCAACAAAAAGCATTCCAAGTTGCGGTCTCTGCTTTTCTGTGCTGAAGCATTAGAATGCACTCGTGTTTCGGAAGAGGAAGCGAAAAACAGGGCCGAGTAGAACGAAATGTAATTCCTTCTTTTTTCTTTTCTAAATGCAGAGCTGAACATAACAATTCGGCTATACTGTCGCCTGGCGTGTACTGCGGTAGTAATCAATGCACTGCTGTTTCCGAAATACCAAATCTAAATCTCGTCATCCAATACCTTAAATATCTGTGAAGATTCAATAGTAAATTATACGTTTTCAGCATTTGGCATCAGAACAAAGCGTTCTTTGTAAGTATTCAGACTTTCACTACAGTTTTGTTGCTGTTGTTTTTTG
>NC_134899.1:51189106-51199106 GCF_041734735.1 Babylonia areolata | reverse complement strand
TTTTCTTTCTTCTCTCTCTCTCCCCCCTCTCTCTCTCTCTCTCTCTCTCTCCCCCCCCCTCTCTCTCCCTCTCTCTCTCTCCCCGAAGCCAGCTGAAGGGTGAAGATGAGGATGAATAAACAAAATAATGAGAACAGACAGACCACCAGTCCTAGAGATTTTCTCTCTCGGTTCTTATTGCTCCTCTGTGTGTGTGTGTGTGTGTGTGTGTGTGTGTGTGTGTGTAGTGTGTGTGTGTGCGTGTGTGGGTGAGGGAGAGAGAGAGAGAGAGAGTGGGTGTATGTGTATGTGTGTTTCCTGAACAATCATTGAAGGCGGGGATGGTGTTTTCATGTCAGGCCCTTGAGTCTTCCACCCGTCCCCCCACTCAGACTCACAGAGACAGGCAGATTTCATTGGTCCCTGTTGCACTGGCAGCTCTGCAGCAGAGTGCTTTAATATGATTGTCTGCTCTTTGATTTGGTTGGTGTTCCGCATTTACCGTTGATTTGGTGACATAATTTCATCATTTCGTTGTTGTCGTTGTTTGTTTGTTTTGTTTTAATGTTGTTGTTGTAGTGTTTGTTATTTATTTTGCTCTTTTATTCTTGGTTTGTTTTTTGGTGGGGGATGGGGGGTAGCGGGGGGGGGGGGGGGGGGATTGGAAGTGTTTTAGCCTATCTTTTTTGTTTGTTACTTTGATAATTTTCTCGTCTGTGTAAGCGGTTTTGTTTTATTTTTGCTTTTGGTGGGTTTTGTTTGTTTGTTTTTCTGGCTTTTTCTTGCCCGCCTTTGGCGATAGACTTGGAACACGTATATTGTTAATCAGAAACCAAGATAACTTGACTGGACAGGTCAGTGTCTTAGTATATGCAGTGTAGGTAAACGGGTATACTTAAAGAAACAGCTAGAAAGACAAACATTTTGTAGCGTGATATCGATGGCCCCGTGCAGTCGGCTGGACTTTGAGCAACAAGAACTCAAGAACTCATTGTGTAGCGCGTTCTATCGTACCCCTGTATTGCATCGCATACGGTATTGCATTGCATCTGATCTCACCTTACATTTTATTGTATCGTGTCGTGTCTTATTTTATCTGATCGTATCGTATCGTACCGTGTCGTGTCGTGTCGTATCTCATGACGTCTCATCGTATCGTGTCGTGTCATGTGGTGTTGGTGTTTGCATTGCATTGTATTACGGTTTGCAGTTGTTGTTGTTGTTTTTTGTTTGTTTGTTTGTTTTTTTTTGTTTGTTTTTGTTTGGTTTTTTGTTGTTGTTGTTGTTGTTTTTCACATCTTTCTGTGTGTGAAATTCGGTTTGCTGTTCCTGGTGAGAAACGCATTGCCACAATGCAAATGCAACACAACTTTTTGATTCATTGATTATTTATTTATGTATTTATTTATTTATTTATTCATTTATCTATTTATCTAGTCGTGTATATATATATATATTTTTTTTTTCGTTTAGCATACTGCCATTTCTCTGCTGCTGACCGACACTTATCCTTCTGATTAAAATGCGAGACCAGACAGATATATAGTTCGGCTTTTAGGTTCGACAGCTCCACCCTTGCTTTTTTACATTTTACACGCTTTCTCGTTTATTCCTACTCAAAAAGGGATTCACAACTTCCGTTCTCTAAATGGAAGTGCCGTGTTTGTTGATACGCTCTCTCTCTCTCTCTCTCTCTCTCTCTCTCTCTCTCTCTCTCTCTCTCGCTCTCTCTGTGTGTCTCTCTGTCTTTGTCTCTGTCTCTCTCTCCTCTCCCTCTCTCTGTCTCTCTCTGTCTCTGTCTGTCTGTCTGTCTGTCTCTCTCTCTCTCTCTCTCTCTCGCTCTCTTTCTGTGTCTGTGTGTGTGTGTGTGTCTCTGTCTCTCTCTCTCGCTCTCTGTGTGTCTCTCTGTCTTTGTCTCTGTCTCTGTCTCTCTCTCCTCTCCCTCTCTCTGTCTCTGTCTGTCTGTCTGTCTGTCTCTCTCTCTCTCTCTCGCTCTCGCTCTCTGTGTGTGTGTGTCTCTCTCTGTGTGTCTCTGTCTCTCTCTCTCGCTCTCTGTGTGTGTCTCTGTCTTTGTGTCTGTCTCTGTCTCTCTCTCCTCTCCCTCTCTCTGTCTCTCTCTGTCTCTGTCTGTCTGTCTGTCTGTCTGTCTGTCTGTCTGTCTCTCTCTCTCTCTCTCTGTGTTTTAGTTAAACGTTGTTCACTGTTTCCATTTGAACTCCAGACTTGTTCTTGCAAAACTTCGCCCGCTGCCTCATGTTTGCTGATTGAATGGTTTGATATCTCTGTGTGTGTGTGTGTGTGTGTGTGTGTGTGTGTGTGTGTGTGTGACTGACTGACTGACTGTCTGTCTGTCTTTGTTTATTTATAATAAAGTGTATGTATGAGTCTGTGTGTCTGTGTTTGTTTATCAGTGACTCTGTGTGTGTGTGAGTGTGTGTTTGTGTGTGTGTGTGTGTGTGTGTGTTTGTGTGTGTGAGTGCGTGCGCGCGTGCGCAAGCTTATTTTCATTTGTCTCGCCCCCCACAAACACACACACACGCACATATATACACTTAATCCTCTCTCCTTCTCACCCCTCCGCACCCTACTATTATTACAGCCCCCCCCCCCCCCCCCCACACACACACATACACATGCTCCCCACTCTATCCCCCCCCCCCCCCGCCCTCCCACTGCTCTTCCCTCCCCCTCCCCTCTAGTTCCCACCCCCACCCCCCGCCCCCCTTTTCCACTCACAGTAGATCAGAGAATGCGACGACAGTGTCGTCTGTAAGTAGGTATAGGGGGGGTAGGGTGGTTGGTGGGCGGTGGAGGGGTGGTGGGTAGCAGGGAGCTTAGTGCTGGGAAGTGTGGGTTACAGATCAAAGGGAACCTCCCTTAGTCTAGTAATTCTGTGAGAAAAAGTGGCCGAACCTCAAAAAAATTGCAAGAAAAGGTTTTTTTGGCTCTACGTGTTCAGGATGTTTCGCTCTATCACCTGTAAAAAATCGAAGATAATCGAATGTCAGATAAGATCAGGAAAATTAAATAAAGAAAAATAAATAGGCTGAGATGGAAGAAAAAGTACACCATACTTTTTTGCTGCCGCTGCTTGTCATTCGCGCCTTGTCAAGTCGGGCGCTGCGGGCAGGCCTGGTTCCTCCCCGCGCTTTCTCACTCCGTGCAGTGAAACCTGTTTCGTACTTCCCTGACCGTAGTGAATGTTTTACGTTGATTTGTTGGCAATTAGTGATTCCGGAATAATAAACATACTTATATTTGTCAATTGAATCAGTTACTGAATTGTGATAACAGTTATCTTGTTCATAATTTGTATCCAGACAGACAACATGAAAGTGGCGTTGAAGACAGATTCACATGATGCTTTCGGAAAATCGGTGTAGACGTATGGTGAACCATGCGCCATAAAAAAAACATTTCACTGAATAAACTGCGATATTCAACTTTCTTAAGAATTTGCGTGTAAAATGGAAATGGTCGGTCAGCAAGGCACGTGTGTGATCTGAAGTGACGACAAGCCATTGTCTGGGTTCTTTAAAACACGTTTATTTTATTTGTTTGTCTGTTTATTCATTTATCCATTTATTTATCTGTTTACTTATTTATCTATTCATTTCATATTTAGTTTGTTAATTGCTCATTTATCGATGTCTTTTGTTTGTTCATTCATTCATTTCATTATGAACTGTCTTGTTTCAAGTCTTTCATTTTTTTCAATTTTGATTATCTTCTTTCATGAGAGTATTTCAAACAACTCTCTGTGTGTGTGTGTGTGTGTGTGTGTGTGTGTGTGTGTGTGTGTGTGTGTGTGTGTGTGGAGAGAGAGAGAGAGAGAGAGAGAGAGAGAGAGAGAAGCAAAACGTTACTTTGAATTTGTAAGCAAAATATCACCAAATGTCCATCCGCGCACACTTACACACACGCACGCACAATATTTGTCATTCATGTAGATGTTTTGTCAGTTGTGACCAGGAAGGGTGGAATTCATACGTGAAGTGCTGTCAGTTCTAATGGACTCATCTGTATCAGATTATTGAAAAACAAAACACAAAAAAACCCATATTGTGATTATTTTGGGACTGGGCTACGTTTTATCATAGAATTCGTGCGCAGATTGGACTTTCAGCCATCTGCGCATTCACAGATAGATTCATGAGCATCCCCCCACCACCACCCTCCCCCCTATCCCCCAGCTGGATGACAACGATGGTCATCATCGATCTCGATGGACACACACCACATCATAGAATTACTGGACTAATGTACAATACTGTCCATACTCACAAAGGCTTCCCTCTCAGTGTTGTTCTTCAGCGGTTGTCACCTGTGCTGAGTTCGAACAATGTATTCCATGACACTCTCCACATGCTGGCGAGCAGTCCAAACCATGTTTTCTGCAGGTACACCTTTTTGTGTCACAGTCACACTTGCAATTACAGCGGATGATGCACAGAAGCTTGGAAGGAGCAGGAGGCAAGTCTGCTGTGCATGGCACCATCTGGTTGTCAACAATCTTCCAGCCCCATTGTTCCGGCACAAGTGTGTCATTTCCAGTCCACTGTTGGACTTGCAGATATGTCCTCAAACTGTGGTATTTGGTAGCAGAGGATGTTGGGGGCAGAGAGTGAACTTGTACGAATGTTGTCCCACATGCTACCTTTGAACAGAACATCATGTATCTAAGCTCGTCAAGGGTGGACGCTGTCTTCCCATCATACAATGACAAGAGTATCTGCTCACCAGCAGCAACAATCTCTTCTTTCTCTGAGTTTTTCAGGAATGTTTCTGCCAGTTTACCAAGTCGTTCTGAGCTCAGGAATTTTTGGAAACCGGTTCGTTTGCCAATGCCAAAAGCTCGGGACGTTGTGTCACAACCTGTGGCTGCATGGATGACAGGCAAGATATGACACAAACTGCCAAGTGAACTCTGAACGTGCTTGATGTTCCAGCGCCTGAATGGCTTTCTGCTTTGTTGGAGAAAGACTTCCTCTGAATCACTTTTGACATGGTAGATCAAAAGGACTAAAAGATCTGTGTCATCACCAACAACCACTGTCTCTTTGCCTTTTGCACTTTCCAGAGCCTCAGCAATAATCATGCAGTCAGCATCTCCTTCAGAACAGACAGCAACGCATTCGTTGTTCCGCAGCTCACAAGAAAGCAAGTCAATGAAACGTTGCTTGTTTTTAGGATTGGCCAGAAACAGATCTTTCCTGATTTGCAGGGTCATGTCTGGTGTAAACTGGACCTCAGTGGAGGACTTTCCCTTAGATCTGCGCAGATGTGTGACGTCTTTTGTGCTTGGACCACTTGCATAGCCATCAAAGACCACCACAGGCTTGTTGTACTTCTGTCTCACATGCCTGACGTAAGTTTCAATGATGGAAATGTAAGTGGAGCCACGAGACCAGGGAATTTTTTGAAGAAGTGCCCCTCCATCCAGAACAAACTGCACATCGCCAAGAGAGGCATTCTCTGGCATGGGTTTGGAAACTCTCTTCCAGATCTCATCAGCAAGAAGGGCTTTATTTCCTTGACGAAGAAAAATAGAAGACTCAAAAAGAGATGATGGGAAACTTGACAGCTCATATCTGAACACCTTCCTCTTGTCCTGGTATTTACTGCCTGCGGCTGAAACCAGGCGCTGAAACAGAAGTTGAGGATCAATAGCCACCACTTCTCCATCGATCTTGACAGTGTTTTTGGAGGCCATCGTAACAGCCTGTTCTGACTTCCTAAAGGTGTATTCCGTGGCTTTGTGGCCTTCCATCTTCTTCAAGATTTTGTGTCCCACTTCCTTTGCCTTGTGTGCATCTACCTTAGTGTTTGCAACCATACCTGTGGCTATATTCTTCAGAACAGGACCAGCAATGAAGGGATCTCTCTCTTCGAGGAAAGCAAGCATGACCATCATGTCGTGACCATCCTGTCTCTTTCTGGCTATGCTGATGTCTTTGTGCTGTTCACTTGTTGTAAAAGACAACCCAGTGAAGTTTTGCATGGATGTATTGATGTCAGCACAAGTGGGCATTGATAGAAGCCATGCTGCACGTTGGGATTCTGACATTCCACGACCACGTGTCATCCCCCCTGTTGATTTGATGCTTCTCATCAACACTTGCTCTATAAGAAGATCGGAAGAAAGACCAGCCCAGTAGCGATCACTTCTGCGGAGAACATGGTGACCTTCTTGAAATTTGTTGTACACGTCAGGGTTGGTTTGTTCAAGTTGCACCATATCTTGTAGGTACAGCTGGATTGACTTTGTGTACAGATTGTGACCAGCTGAAGCAAGAAAAGGTATCATCTCCTGCAACGCACTCAGGTGAAGATGCCAGTTTCCCGTCCTCTCTGCCTTCAGAAAACGTCGTAAAATATCTATGAGATGCATGTATTGCAACCACAAGGCAGCTGTGGGGTATTGTTTTAGCTGCTCCTTCTTTGCATCCAACTTGTCAGAAATTCTGGAGATAAGATGCGTGTTTGCCTCAAGGTCATGAGCTACAAGTTTGCCCTCCATGAGAGAATCGTATAAAGACAGTCCATGATCCAGATCTTCATCAAGCACCAGTTCGGTGAACTCCGTGTGATCAGTAGCATTTGATTGGAGAGTGTCAGTTGAATTTTGAACTTCACTCTGAACATGTTGATCCACTTGTTCCAAATGAAGGCTTTCTGGAACAAAATCTAGGTTCTGTGTAGTTGGCAGCTTCACTCCAAATGTCTTAGCAGTCACAAGTGCGTTCAAGCAAGAGTCCACTAAAAAATGTCCCCTTACTGCTCGTGTCACTGCTTTTCCTTGCATCATGTGCATGACAGCGTTGGGAGCGTAGGACAATTCCAGAACCTCTTGCAACCCGCTGCCCTCCATCAACCGTCCAATGCAGCCTAAGAAGCTCATTTCAGCATGGAAAGGACCAAGGCGCAGCACCATTGACTTCATATGACTGGTAGGAGGCTCATTTGCAAGAATGTCCTTGGCTTTCCACCAGAGTGGTTGATCCAGAGTCAGGACAGGTGTTGAGTTGTGTCGTGTGGCCTCTTTTGTGATGAAATGCATGGTAGAATAGAGACAGGTCATATCACTTGGATTGAGGTCGATCATGGGCAGGAAGTAAACGCCAGAGATGCCACAGTGACTGCCCGTGTGAACAGCTTGCATCATACCTGACCAACCAGGCCTTGAAGTACGCAGTGGCCAAGAAACTTTCCACAGTACGTCAGCTTGCCATGTTGGGTCATGTGTTTTCAGTTGTCTGATGTCACTGAACCACAGACTATCCAGGCCACTGCTTCTGCTCTGGTAATAGATGATGTCAATGTGAGCTTTTTCTTTGACCTGGTCAATGTTGACTTCTAATCTTGGAATTGTTTTCGTGAACTTGCCGCAAGGTGTAGTTACAGCAGTTATACCCATGCCATGGAAGGTATTGTGGCCATCCAGTGTGCAGGTGTTGTGATCAACATTGTCTGCTATATATTGCAGAAATGACTCATTGGTGCATCCCGGAATGTTTGTCTCCTGTGCCACCGCAGCGTTTGCTTCGAACTTCTTCACTTCTGTATACGAAGAGCAGAAGCCGAGAGTACTGAGTGTGTCGATCAGAAACCTCGAACCAAACTGATGGTGAAGTTGCACACCCAGTCCAACCTGCAGTGGGGCCAGTACGGTTCTGGGACAGGCTGCCTGCATGATGGCTTGCCCGACGGCAGCTATTTTGATTTCCCCATCTTTTTCACTAAAGATTGTTCTCAACAGGACTTGAAGAGCCTTGGGAACAAATTCCATGTTTTTGTCTCTCGAAGCGATGTCATTGGATGATGGATACTGTAGAATTGATATTGCTGCAGATTTGATGTCGCTTTTTATCAGTGCTGCAGCTGTTTTTATCAGACGTTGTTTTTCCTTCTCTTCATCGGTATATTTCGGAGTCTCATAAAAATCATGCAAAAGACTCGCGGCTGTCCTGCGAAATGTTATGACGTTTCGTCGGCCATTGATTTCGGAGAAGATGATGTTATCTCCAAAAGCCTCTTGCAATTTTTGCTTCAGGTATTGGTGGCTGTATGCTGGTCCATTGCAAAAATCTTTCATTTTCTCCACCAAATCTGTAATTGAGATTTGTTGGTCCTCATTTTCTTCAAGGTAAGTGACAATCTGTTCAAAGGTTTTGTTTTTTTCTTCATCTTTTCGCCGTCCAGGCAAGCAGGGTTTTTTGGCAGACGTTGACGGGATGTCAGCTGAGATGAATCGCTGTGGGATTTGTTTTAGGGTTCGAAAATTGCTATCACATGCTTTGTGGTAAATAGCATCAGCAGCATGCAGGTCTCTAGCATATTCAAGTCTCCCTCTAACAGTGTCTGCCCACTGATCACTTCGTTTGTCACACAGAGCTAGATGAGAGTCCTGAAACGTGAAAGTCCTCACCTGGCAGGCTTTGCCAGGCCCATCAACTGCCTCAAGGTCTACTTGTGTTCCACAGAATAAGCAGCAAGTAGCAAAATCGAAAGGGTGTTCTCTCTGCGATCTCAGATCGCGGTCTATGGCAATATTGTCTTCGTGGTGCCTCTTCTGTTGTCTCTTAATGCTGCTTATGGTGTGGGCATTTGTGTACGTCTTTCTGCATTCTATGTGCACCTTCTGTCCAGGAAAGGCGTGAATGGCATCGCCACGTTCACCGCTTGACCCATTAATGCCTGTCATAAATGGAACGGCATTATATTAGAGCATTTTCGATGAGCTCTCCCCCCCCCCCTTCTCTCTCTCTCTCTCTCTCTCTCTCTCTCTCTCTCTCTCTCTCTCTCTTCTTCCGTCCTTCTCCTTCCTAACCCCTCCCTTTCGCCTCACACACACACACACACACACACACACACACACACACACACACACACACACACACACACACATGCAGGCACGCACACACGCACGCGTGCCCAGATACACACTCACACACTTTCACAGTCAGTAGTTAAAAGGAGATAATAAAACTGACAATAAATGATAAACGAAAGAAGACAATGCTTAAGGAAATAAGCAATCGGAGACATATAAAATAAACATTGATAGAAACAAAACCCAACAAACGAATTGTAAAAAAAATGTTATTCTCACCTTTGCAGCCCTTTTCCGATAGTACGGAAAATGTGTTGTCAACACTGCAGGGGTGTTTGCAGATCACACATGTGTCTTGATGTTCGTCCGTTTCCATTTTGCAAATAAATCTCAAAAAGGAAAATCTTTAAATTTTCAGCGAAAGAAACTTTCTTAAGCGCATGGTTTACCATACTTTGACTTCACACATCATGCGAACACAGAGATATCGCGCGAACCTGTCTTCCCCTATGTCACGCCATGCAGTCTGTACTAGCACACTTTAAGATCATGATAACTTTGATTACAATTTAGTAAGAGTAATTTGACTGTTGTAAGTACATTTGCTTTTTAGGAAACATTACTAAACAATAAAGCAATGTAAAATCATGTGAAACATTCCGTACGTTCATTACAGAAGCATAAGATAGAGTGGTAAGCGGGTTCTGCTGCGCGGACGAAAGTGCCGGAGAAGCGTAGTATTAAACAGGCCCATCCCCGTTATCGCATCCTTGACAAGGTGTTAATGACGTGACCCAGTTGAGAGTCTCAGACTGAAAATATGGTGTGTCGTTCGTGCCATCTCCTCGTATTTATTTTTCTTTATTTAATTTTCCTGCTCTTATCTGACATTCGATTTTCTTCGATTTTTTACAGGTGATAGTGTGAGAAACGCTGAATACGAAGAGCTAAAAAAACCTTTTCTTGCAATTTTTTTGAGGTATTTTCCTAATTTTCTTAGAGTACCTCTGTCAAGTCGTGATATGGGGGATGAGATAGAACTTAGACAGAGAAAGGGTCAAAGAGAAGCCGCGCTGGGTGGGGTGTGGGGGTTGGGGGTGGGGTGGGGGGGGGAGGAGTGTGGAATCACTGGAGTGGAGAGAGGGTGTGGAGGAGCGGTGGGAGGTGGTTGTGTGTGTCTGTGTGTCT
>NC_134899.1:51179106-51184106 GCF_041734735.1 Babylonia areolata | reverse complement strand
AGTTATTGACGCGGCGATAGCCTTGAGATGGCCTTAGTGGTCGGCGAGGCTCTAAGCACCATAATTTCATTTCATTTCATTTTGCCCACCTGGGTACAGCCCGGAGTGACAGCTGACATAGAGTGATCGTCATTCGTTTCCTGTATCAATTAGTCAGGTTTGAGTCTCGGCACCCATACACTCATACATTTTGTTTTCATCTACCCTGGCGTGTAGGCAGTCACACTCCATTTTCAGCGGGTGTGCATGCTGGGTATCTCCTTGTTTCCATAACCCACCGAACGCTGACATGGATTACTGAGGATCTTTAACCTGCGTATTTGATCTTCTGCGTGCGTATACACACGAAGGGGGTTCAGGCACTAGCAGGTCTGCACGTTATGTTGACCTGGGAGATCGCGAAAAAAAAAGAAAGAAAAGAAGTCTCCACCCGTTAGATCGCAAAAAAGAAAAAAAGAAATCTCCACCCGTTACCCACCAGGCGCCGTTACCGAGATTCGAACCCGGGACCCTCAGAGATTGAGAGTCCAACACTTTGACCACTCACCTTTAACAGGTCAAAACTCACCGCCAGATGGATTTTGCTTCCCCCACACCCCCTCCCCCACCCTTCCAATCCCCGTAATGGGAATGCGGTCTATCAAGGCTAGCTTGAAGTCAGTGACTCCCTGGGGGGAGGGGGTTAAATTTGGCCCAGTTAAGTCAGTACAGAAGTTGGACTTCCCACGTTTGCTCATGAAGAGGAACGGTCCGGTTAAAGGCTGGTCCTCCTGATCTCTTTCCTTTTTTAATTTTCAGTAGCTTGATTACACCAGTAGAAATAGGGGGTAATTTTCAACCACGGGGGTCGATACCCGTCATCAGGAGTAATTTTCACATACAAGGGGTGGATATCCATCAAGGGTAATTTTTAGCTACAGGGGTGGATATCCATCAAGGGTAATGTTTAAATAGAGGGGTGGATATCCATCAAGGGTAATTTTCAGCTGCAGGTGTGGATATCCATCAGGGGTAATTTTCAACCTTGAGGGTTTATTTTCATCAGGAGTATTTTTCAACTACAGGGGGTGGATATCCATCCAGGGTAATTTTCTCCTACTGGTGTGGATATCCATCAGGGATAATTTTCAACCTTGATAGACCATTTTCTTCATCAGGGGTAATTTTTGGTGTGGATATCCGTCAGGGGTAATTTTCACCTACAGGGGTAAAACTTAATAGCGGGGTAGTTTGAGGCTCGCTACACCGGTCCACCCCGGGTTCACTGGCCAGCGGACCACAATCATCGTACATCAAACAGAAACAAACACACATCTCCCTCGGCACGAACTGACAACGCGCACCTGCCCAGCTACCGACTTTTGACCTTTTTTACTTACCAGCTTGGCCCTCATCATCTAGCTCTTCTCTCCACCCTCACGCCACCCCTCTCCCCCCCCCTCCTCCCCCACCACCTCCTCCCCCACCACCTTCCCTTTCCCCCCGTTCTTTCACCTTCCTTACCTCTTTGAAACAAAACGGCACCATGAAGAGAAGTTTCTGTACAGATAACGTATACATTGTATGGTGTGTGGTTTGATGGTGTTTGGCCAGAATCAGTGTAATCGATAGACTTATCTCCCCCCCCCTCCCCCCACACACCTTCGAAGACACTGTAGTAGTTTAATAGCAGCAACAATAAAAGGAGGAATCAAAATGGAAGTGTGTCTGTACGAGGGATGCGGTCACGTTCTGCACAGTACTGTACTCACTTAACCAGTCAGCCTCCGGATGTGATGAGCATGGCTGACAGTGACATTATCTGATTCAGGATCAGACTGTGAGGAAAAACTGTGTGTAGTCATATTTTGGTGTGTGTATGTAACATAGATGTAATGTCTTATGTTAACAAAGTGTTTTTTGTAAAGCACCTAGAGCAGATTTCTGGATAGTGTGCTATATAAGTATCCATTATTATTATTATTCTAATTATTAAAAGCCAGGTATGGTGTTTGATTCTCTCGTTTACGTTTCTGCTTCCGCCTCTTGCTTTGTCTGTCTGTCTGTCTGTCACTCTCTCTGTCTGTCTGTCTGTCACTCTCTCTGTCTGTCTGTCTGTCACTCTCTCTGTCTGTCTGTCTGTCACTCTCTCTGTCTCTCTGTCTGTCACTCTGTCTGTCTGTCTGTCACTCTGTCTGTCTGTCTGTCTGTCTGTCACTCTCTCTGTCTGTCTGTCTGTCACTCTGTCTGTCTGTCTGTCACTCTCTCTGTCTGTCTGTCTGTCACTCTGTCTGTCTGTCTGTCTGTCTGTCACTCTCTCTGTCTCTCTGTCTGTCACTCTCTCTGTCTCTCTCTCTTGTTTTTCTTCTTTACTATCCACCTTCAGTTTCCCATCTGTAGTGTTGTCTCATCTCGCTAGTTCTCCGCCACCCTCTGTTCCCAATTTTTTTTCTTCTTTCTTTCTTTGTTGTCTGTACCGTTTGCTCTTCTGCTCATTTTGCTCTCTGCCTTTTAGCCCGTTTTTGTTCAGCTAACCCCCGTTATTTTGCCTCATGCTGTTCCACTGTGACTGTCGTGTTAACACCCTGTGGTTCTACTCCTTCTGTAGCCTTCTCGCTGCCAGAAAAGACTGAGTGAGATGCCTGGTAACTATTGACCTGTGTACTAGAACGTCGTTTATAATCTGCCAGTGCCTCCCGGGTCTAACGGTATAGTACTATGATGCCCCTGGGAACCGCCGCACACTGACAGTATACTGTTGTGTGTTTACAGGTTACAGGCTTAACTGACTGACTGGAAATTAACTGTTGCAAACACAAAAGTATACGTATGTCCTTGGTATCACAGGTAGCAGACACATCCATGTACAGAAATGATGTACTGCAATAGACTGCATCACACATCAGGTATCACATTGAGGTTCAAAACTGAAATAAGTTACGCGAACAAACAAACAAAACTGGCATCAATCGAGTGACGCGAGCTGTGATATGAGCGACCGATGCCCAGACAGGTTCTGCACGATCTGATGCCCAGGTAGCTTGCACGCGCACTCAAACCACGATTCTGAGTTGGCGCCCTCTCGTTGGGGAGAAACTATAACGCAGGTCAGTGGTGCAGGCAGTAGTGTTGACAGTTTCAGTTTCAGTTTCAGTAGCTCAAGGAGGCGTCACTGCGTTCGGACAAAACCATATACGCTACACCACATCTGCCAAGCAGATGCCTGACCAGCAGCGTAACTCAACGCGCTTAGTCAGGCCTTGAGAAAAAAAAAAAAAAAACCAACAACAAACAAACGGGGGAATAAATAATAGATAAGCTTACATAAATAAATAAATAATAATTATAATATAGAAAAAGGTAGTAGTACTAATAATACTAATACTAATAAAATGATAATAATACAAAAATAAATAAATAAATAAGACAACAATTGTGATAAATAAGCAAATAAATGTAAAACATGAAGACACATTCACACATACACCCACACATGCATAACAGATATGCACCAAACATGCAGTTTCACAGATATGAAAGCACAGTCAAATACAAATAAACGTACATGAGCTCCAACACACACACACACACGCACACGCACACACACACACACACTACCTTGCACCTCCTCTACCCCCCTCCTGACACGTACAATGCGGCACGCCGTTGCCCTAACAAAGTGCCAGGGGTGGATGGACATGCTGGCATCACACTCCGGTAAACAAACACTGCAGCCGTCTCTGTTGTTGTCGTGTTCTTGCCGCCGCCTGCCGGAGGAAGGGATGCGAGGTGGTGAAGACATCCACCTGTCCGGTAGTTCACTGGTGAGTCAGTGTTGGTGATTCAGTTCTGCCAGGAACCAGTTGCATTGCTCGGACGGAGGAGCCTAGTATGGTCGTAACCCGCTACTAACTGTGTGTAGTATGGAACTGACCAATGGCGTAGTTCGGTCAACGAAGGAATTTAGTCACGTGTAACTGTCAAAAAGTTAGAACCAAGCAATGCAGCTGGCTCCTGGTCCTTCATATCGGGCTGGCTGGTGACTCCAGTAGTGTGTTGTGGTATAATGATGGTGGTATGTGGTGATGGTGGCGGCTGCAGGCAAGTTCAGTATCAGCAGGTTTAGTTCCGGCGTAAAAAACAACAACGAGATGGCCTGTATGTATGAGCTAATATCACAGATTTACATAAGTTAACAGTTGGGCCTACAGCAAAATGAGAGTTGTATGGTCAAAGGTTTCTCAATTGCAATGGGAAGTCGTTTACAGTATAGCCTTTCGTGAAGGACTATGACTCTCAAACTAGGAGGCAAGATTGCACTGGTTCTTAGCGCTGCAGCGTTGGGGGCCAGGTGGACTTTGGGAACCATCCCAACGCCGACTGTCCTAAAACCCTCTTGGCTGAGAGAGTGGGGATGCAACTTGGGCAAGACACTCTCCACTATAATCAGATTCTAGCCCAGATAGTCGGCACAGCAGTTGCCTCATCTGCTGGTCTGATGGTCATCGCTACTGATTATCATACACATACACAATATAATGAGTAGAAGAGAGAGACAGTGTCGTGGGGATGGGGAGGGCGAGAGAAAGAGGGAGGGAGGTATATAGGAGGAAGGTGAGAGAGAGAGAGACAAGGGAGGGGGGAGGATAGAGATGGGCAGTGTGGGCGGAGAGGGAGAGAAGTGGGGGGGGGGGGGGGGGATAGAAAAGTGGTGGACTGAGACGATGAAATATTTAATCTGTTCGAACCCCCACTGGCAACAACAACAACGAAATCGTTGTTGAAACCTCTTGTCGACCTTTTTGACCCACCGATACAGATAACCGTCTCTCTTTCCCCACCCTCCCTCTTCCCCCCCACCCCCTCAAAAAACAAATCCCTTAAAACCCGTTATCTTCTCTTTACCCTCACCCCACACCCCCCCTACACCTCCTCCCTCTCACGAGTGGCCACACACCACTGAAAACAAGTTGAGAAGAGCAGGAGCAAGAAGGATGATGTTCTTTGACCTGTCGGAACGG
>NC_134899.1:51174106-51176606 GCF_041734735.1 Babylonia areolata | reverse complement strand
ATTATTCATCACAATTTGTTATACTGATGCCACCACCCCCCTCCCCTCTTGGCAATATCGACCACGCTAGGGTATGTCTCAAAACGACATACAAATGCAGTCATCTTTAGTACATCATCCCCTTTTCCGCCCGCCCCCTGTACTTTCCCCATATTCTGAAGAAGAAGCAGAAGCAGAGCAAGAGGAGGAGGAAGAAGAAGAAGAAGCAGAGGAGGAGGAAGAAGAAGAAGAGGAGGAGGAGGTGGGGGAAGAGGAAGAAGAAGAGGAGGAGGAAGAAGAAGAAGAAGAAGAGGAGGAGGAGGAGGAAGAAGAAGCAGAGGAGGAGGAGGAAGAAGAAGAAGAGGAGGAGGAGGAGGAAGAAGAAGAAGACGAGGAGGAGGAGGAGGAAGAAGAAGAAGACGAGGAGGAGGAAGAAGAAGAAGACGAGGAGGAGGAGGAAGAAGAAGAAGACGAGGAGGAGGAGGAGGAGAAAGAAGGAGAAGAAGCAGAGGAGGAGGAAGAAGAAGAAGACGAGGAGGGGGAGGAAGAAGAAGAAGAGGAGGAGGAGGAAGAAGAAGAAGGAGAAGACGAGGAGGAGGAAGAAGAAGGAGAAGGAGAAGAAGAAGACTGTAAAAGACAAGCTGATGAATGGGCTGCCGGGGAAAGTGAGTGGAAGGGGATGTGTGAGAGAGAGAGTGGGGTAGAGAGAGGGAGGAGGGAGAGAGAGAGAGAGAGAGGGAGAGGAGGGAGGGAGGGAGACAGACAGCACAGACGGTTGTTTGCGCACCTGATTAACCCTTTCATGCCGCCTGTCCCTCTACCTGCGCCCTCATCGATCATGTGGAGAGGGCGAGCGCCGCGAACACAAAACACCAAACACCACCACCACCACGACTTGCTGCCAGCCGGCTATATAGCTCGATAGCCAGCTCTTCAGTTGAGAGAGAGAGAGCGAGGATATGACGTCGTCTGTCTGTCTTTTTCTTCTTCTTCTTCTTTGTGTGTGTGTGGGGGGGGGGGGGGAGGGGTCAGGAGGGAGAAGACAGTCGCAATTGAGCAATTGAGGGGGATGGATGGTAGCAGGGGGTTAAAATCACGTTTTGTCGTGGTGGCGATTTTTTTTCTTTCTTTTTTTTTTCTTTGTTCTTTCCCTCCTAATTTCTCATGTCGTTTTGCTGATTATTCGGTTCCCCTACCCCAAACTCACGTGTGTTGTGTGTGTGTGTTTGTGTCTGTGTTTCCCCCCAGTTTATTTCTACTTTTCAATTTCTCCTTGTGGTGGTGTGTCCCTCCCCTGCCCCCCCCCCCCCCATTCCCCCCCCCCCCCTCCGCCTCCCCCCCCCCCTTGCTTTTCAGTGTTTTAGCTTCCTCTTGATGTGTCGTTTTGTGGGATGTTTTTCTCTGTACCGCATTGGCGTAGCCCCGTTCCAAATATATCCCTTATGTCTTCATTTCTTTCTCTTCAACTCTCTGTCTCTGTCTGTCTGTCTGTCTGTCTATCCCCCCCTCTCTCTCTCTGTCTCTCTCTCTCTGTCTCTGTCTCTCTGTGTCTGTCTGTCTGTCTGTCTGCCCCCCCCCTCTCTCTCTGTCTCTCTGTCTCCGTCTGTCTGTCTCTCTCTCTGTGAGTCTCTCTCTATGTCTGTCTGTCTGTGTGTCTGTCTGTTTGTTTCTCTGTCTGTCTCTCTCTCTCTGTTTCTCTCTGTGTCTGTCTGTCTGTCTGTCTGTCTCTCTCTGTCTCTCCCTCTCTCTCTCTCTCTCTTTGTCATGTATTTTCTTTAATTTCCACCCCCTTCACTTTGAATCTTGCTCGTTCTCTGTCACCCTCTGCTCCCACAATGTGTGTGTGTTTGTTAATTTGCTTGTTTGCCTTCTGCCGCTGTTTTTTGTTTTTGTTTTTTCCCTTTGTTCACTTTGTTTCCCCCCGCCCCCTTGTTTTTTAACCCCGTTTTCTGCTCTGTTTGCCTGCCCATACATCGTGTGTATACGCACACAGAAGATCAAATACGCACGTTGAAGATCCTGTAATCCATGTCCGCGTTCGGTGGGTTATGGAAACAAGAACACACCCAGCATGCACACCCCTCGAAAACGGAGTTTGGCTGCCTACATGATGGGGATAGATAAACAAAAACGGTCATACACGTAAAATGTTAAATGTTACACGTTTGTCTAAGTGTGTATGTGTGCGTGCCTGAAATCTGATTGAATGACACAGGAAACGAATGATGAGCGGCCAGTGGCAGCCGTCAGTCGGCTCCACCTAGGTAGGCAACCTGTTGTGTAAATGACCCCGTGTTTGTAAAGTGCGTAGAGCTTGGATCTCCGACCGAGGATAGGCGCTATATAAGTATTCATATTAAATTTCACTCTTCTTGTGATGGTGGTGGTGGTGATGGTGGTGGTGGTGAATGTTGTTCTTTGTTGTTTTATTTGTTTCGCAGTCAATCGGGTTGACGTCTTTTCGAGTTTTGTTTTTCGGTTCGTCCTCCTCCTCCTCCTCCTTTTTCTTCTTCTTCTTCTT
>NC_134899.1:51166459-51169006 GCF_041734735.1 Babylonia areolata | reverse complement strand
GTAAAAAAGAAAAGTAGATTATTTCATGGCTTTTTTTCCTATAAATGAAAAATTTTTTGAAAACGGAGGGGGGGTCCCCAGAAAGATTAGAGTACAATGTTGTTGTTGCTGCTGTTCGACAGTTCACCTCTGTGATTAATGAACAAGAGAGAGGTCTGACATCGACCTGTCAAATATTCCTCCTTTCTGTGGTAAGAAATTACTCACCTTGTAAAGACTTAGATTAGTATTGTGCAATAACACCTACTCCATACCATGTGCCATCAGGTTTTGGAATCATAAATTTGGTGTAGATCTGAATAAGAAAATATGGAAGATTCCCCGTCTATGGCTCAAAAGAAACACGCTTAAGAGTATTGCAATGGAAAATCTTGCATAATATTATCCAACTAATATCCTGTTGTGTAAAATGAGAAAGAAAGACAACCAAAGGTGTACCTACTGCCCAGAAGAAACTGATTATATTGAGCATTTCTTTTTTCATTGTCCGCCTGTCAAAGTATTCTGGGATATATTAGTCAATACATATTAAATGAATATAATGTAAAAGTAATTTTGTCTGAAACTGATGTTTTTGTTTGGGATACCAGTCCTACACAGACCCAGGACCATACACTGATGCAAATCAATCATATTCTTCTGATTGCCAAAATGTGCATCAGCATATATAAGAAAACTGAATCAAAATTACCATTGTCAATGATATTTGAAAATCAGCTTAGATATCGTAAGATTTGTAAGAATTTCATAATATAAATTGCTTGCATGCACGCATGCACGCAAACACACAAAAACATACACGCATATGCATATACATGCACGCACACATACACACATATCCTGGCAAGTATTGGCTTTTCTTCCCTTGCTGGGAAGGGAGTGAATTCTTGCCACTTTAAACCTTTCCTTTGACCACTCTTCTAGCTATCCCCTTGTTCGCTTTCGCTTTACCTTTCAACTGAACAAGGGACGGCGCCTTCTGGGAGAGATGCTCAATGGAAAGGATGTGCCCTACCACTTTTAACTCCGCATACACTGTTACATACATGCACTAGGTCAACAAAACCACTGGCATGTAAACAAATGTAAACATTAAAAGGGAAGATAGGGTCGGCCCATTGTTATGATACAGATGACAGATCTTTGATTCATTTATTTATTTATTTATTGGGTTTAAGATAGATGAGGAAGAGAGAGAAAGCTTCAATATCAACAAACAACTCACACTAGGGCAACAATAAACCCAGACAGATGTAATCACTTGTCATACATGTTTAGAATGCATACATCAGAACACTAGAACATCAAAAAAAACCCTGGCAAATGTACACAGACATCGAATATTCTTAAAAAGCATGCCTCAAGACACACTGGGGCAATTGCTGCGCCAGACGATAGGGGAAAGAATGAAAGTGATTAGTTAAGGTGTGTGGGGGAAAGTGGTGCATGAAAGGTAAATATGAGTTTGTTGTGAAAGAAGAAGAAAAAGAAAGATGTGGGAAAAAAGAGGAGGATGGAGGTCCCACAAAAAAAAAAAAAAAAAAAAAGAAAGAAAAAAAAAAGAAAAAAAGAAAAGAAAAGAAAGTGGGAAAAAAGAGGAGGTTGGAGGCCCCAAAAAAAAAAAAAAAAAAAAAAAAAAAAAGAAAAGAAAAAAAAAAAAAAAAAAAAAAAAAAATTTCCCCGAACTTACCATCTACCACCACCCCTCCTCTCCTACCGTGTAAACTATGACGTTCAAATGTGAAAACTAATATTTTAACAAACTATCTTCAGTCATCAGTACATGTAACGGGACATTATTTAAAAAAAAAAAAAAAAAAAAAAAAAAAAAAAAAAAATCCTCCTCCCCCTCCTTATACGGTCATACACGTAAAAATTCACTCATAGTGATACACATACGAATGAACGCGAGAGGTGACAGCCCAAAAGCGCAGAAGAAGAAGAAGAATATTCCTCCATAATTTTCTTCTCGTGGTTTTGTGAGGAATCTTCGATGAATGTGCCGCCTGAAATGGAGCGGGAACATCACCCAAGCTTTCGAATAGAATAGAATAAAATAGAATAGAATATGTCTTTATTACCAAGTGTACCGGGGTCACCAGCATCGAAAGCCTGATGATCCAGTGCCAGCTACGCTGGACAGGACACGTTGCCCGCATGACAGACAGCAGGATCCCGAAGATGCTTTCGTATGGCCAGCTGAAGGAAGGCCACCGCGAACTTGGAAGACCCTACAAGCGCTTCAAGGACACCTTGAAGACAAACCTCAAACCCTGTGACATAGACATCGCTTCCTAGGAAACTGATGCCCTTGACCGCTCTCGCTGGAGGGTGCTGTGCTCTAGTGGCATAAAGACGTTTGAAAACAAGAGAACGCTGGCCATTAAGGAGAAGCGTGAGCGAAGGAAGCAGGGCTCAACTTCTGGAGATGTTTTCCCTTGCAACACCTCTGGGAAGTGCTGTGCATCCAGAATCGGCCTCTTCTCCCATATGAGGACACACACCGACAGATAAGCCTGCCTGCCTACTCGTCCGTCGGTCCGACGG
>NC_134899.1:51126459-51136459 GCF_041734735.1 Babylonia areolata | reverse complement strand
AAGAAAAAAAACCCGTTAATGACTTCACTCTTGACCTTTCACAGGTCAGAAGTACCCGGGCCCAGAGCACGTGAGGGGGGGTGGGGGTGGGGGGTGCGCGGGTGTGACAACACCACCCGGAAGCGACAGTGATCCCACCCTGGCTAAAAACCTGTCGATAATAATCATAGAAACCACCCGGGGTAGCCAGCCAACAAGTGGTAGAGATTAAATAAAGTAAACCCAGATCAAAGCCCGAAGAGTAGTCTTCAAAGTCCATGGAAGTAAGTTGGCCGTGGCCCGCTTGCTGTTCACACTCCCACACACACACCAAAGTATACGTCGTCCTCTTCTTCTGTGACAAAGCCTGGCTGTCGGATCGTCAGCGAAGACAGACCCACGTTAAACGCGAAGCTAGCCAGTGGGTGAGGAAACCTGTCCCGCCATCGTGGCTGGGATGGGAGAGAGAGAAAGAGAGAGAGAGGGGGAGAGAGAGGAGGGATGGGGGAGAGAGAGAGAGAGAGAGAGACAGAAAGAGAGAGAGAATGGATGAGGGGGAGAGAGGGAAAGAGAGAGAAAGAGAAGGGTTGGGAGAGAGACAGACATACAGACAGAGAGAATGGCTGAGGGAGAGAGAGAGAGAGAGAATGGATGAGGGTGGGAGAGAGAAAGAGAGACAGAGAGAGAATGGATGATGGGGAGAGACAGACAGACAGACAGATAGAATGGATGAGGGGAGAGAGAGAGAGAGAGAGAGAGAGAGAGAGAGAGAGAGAGAGAGTGGATGAGGGAGGGACAGAGAGAGAGAGAGAGAGAGAGAGAAAGAATGGATAAGGGGGAGAGTCAGACAGACAGACAGAGAGAGAGTGGATGAGGGGGAGAGAGACAGACAGACAGACAGACAGAGACAGACAGACAGACAGACAGACAGCTATGGACACAGCTCGAGCCACCACTTTCGCCCATTCTCCCGAATTGCTTCACTTTTGCAAACCCAACCCTCTGCCACTCAACCACCCGCCCACCCCTCTCCGTCTACAGTGGACTCGCCCTGGGCCCGTGGAGCCCATTGCACAATGGACGGTGCCAGAGGGGTGGGTGGGTGGAGGGGTTGGGGGGGGGAAGTAAGGGGAGGGGTAGAGGAGGGGGGGGGGTCGGGGGCGAAGACACAGATCGATGAACGGTGGCTGACCCAGGCAGGCTCGCCTTGCCTCGCTTTCTATTCCGTTGATGCTTCCTCCCCCCCACCTACCCCCTCACTCCGAACCCCCACCCCAGCTTTTATCTCCCCCTGTCCCTCACCCTACCCCCCCACCCCCACGTCGCCCCCCCCCCTTCCCCACCCAGCTGCTGGGGCGCGCTGAAGTTATCTCCCTTCATCGCTTCGCACGCCCGACGCGAGGTCCTTCAAAAAGTGGTCACTTTTATATTTAAAATAGACAGATAGATAGATACATAGATACATAGATAGATAGATTGACCATGGTGTGTGGTGGTGGTGTCTGAGTAGTAGTAGTAGTAGTAGTCGTAGTTGTAGCAGCAGTAGTAACAGAAGGAAAAGTCAGGGTAGTGGTAGCAACAGCGGTGATACCAGTAAGAATAGAAGTAGTAGTATGAACTAAAATGACTATTAGTGAGTGAGTGAGTTTCGATAAATTTCAGAATTTGTTGGTTGTATTTTTGATTGTGTACTATTTATGATTGTGTGCTATGGCTTGTGTGTGTGTGCGTGCGCGTGTGCGTGTGTGTATTGTGTCTGTGTGTGTGTGTGTGTGTGTGTGTGTGTGTGTGTGAGGGGGAAGTGTGTGTGTGTGTGTGTGGGGGGGATGAATAATTTTGGATAACGTTTGTTATCTTGTGTTCAATTTTTCCTTTTTGATATTTACGTATGTGTTACATTTATAAACGCCTGGGGCTTATTTTCAAGATTAGGCGTAAATGCTCACAATTATAGTAGTAGTAATAGCAGCAGCAGCAGCAGTAGTAGTAGTAGTAGTCGTAGAAGCATCAACAGCAGTAGCAGCAGCAGCGGTAGTACCAATAGCAGCAGCAATAGCAACAGCAGCAGTAGTATACGTTTGTTTGCCGATAAGAGAATGAAATAACTATTCTTGATGGCATTTATCATTATGTCAAGGGCGACAATGAAAGAACAAAGACTTTCTACTTCTTCTGTCACTCATTGTACAAAGTTACATTTCGTGAAGAGGGAAGGAACGAGAGATGTTCTCATGTCTACGATTTGTGTGTGTGTGTGTGTGTGTGTGTCTGTGTGTGTTGTGTGGTGTGTGTGTAGTGTGTAGTGTGCGTGTGTGTGTGTGGAGTGTGTGTGTGTGTGTGTGTGTGTGTGTGTGTGTGTGTGTGTGTGTGTGTGTGGAGTGTGTGTGTGTGTGTGTGGAGTGTGTGTGTGTGTGTGTGTGTGTGTGTGTGTGTGTGTGTGTGTGTGTGTGTGGACTGTTGCCCACCTGCGAGTTCGTTCTTCTGTGCTGTTTGTTTGTTTGTTTGTTGTTGTTGTTTTCCATCCGCCCAAACCAATAATAATAATAATAATAATAATAATAATAATAATAATAATAAAGGCAGTAATGATAATAGTGACAATAATGATTAATAACAATGAAAACAAGAAGAAGAAGAAGAACAACAACAACAAAAATAACAATAATAATAATAATAAGAAGAAGAAGAAGAAGAAGAATCATCATCATCATCATAATGAAAAAGGTGATAATAATGGCAGTAATGATAATAATGACAATAATAATGAATGATAACAATGATAGTGATACTGATAATAATAATAATAATAATAATAATAATAATGATGATGATTATGTATTGTACTTACACGGCGCAAACTCCCCATAGATTTGCTCAAAGCGCTTCACATGAAACAGTACATACATGTCAATGCATTATGTATTGTACTTACACGGCGCAAACTCCCCATAGATTTGCTCAAAGCGCTTCACATGAAACAGTACATACATGTCAATGCATTATAGATTTATACGAGACAAGAGCACATGAAAACAAGGAAGTGGAAAACAAGATCGCGCGCACACACACACACACACACGTTTGAACAGAAGCTGCATATTACATGTGGATGGGGTTGATGACTACATCTTCAGGTAGATGATTGTTGACTGATCACCGTGAGGAGGTGCAATTTGTTTTATTTCATTATTTCATCCCAACATTAAACACATGTGCAATATGTACACCTCATCTTCTTCACGGTGTTACAATCACGTAATCACGTACAGGTTTTGTTATCAAATCCTTTAGTACTATCTCGTGGCAAATTGATAACGACGAGAGGCACAACTGATAGACTATACATGAGGAGCAAGATACTGTACCAGAAATAGGTTGACTGTGTTTAACCAGTGTGCAGTTCTTCTTCTTCGTCTTCTTCTTCTTCTGGTTCGTGGGCTGTAACTCCCACGTTCACTCGCATGCACACGAGCGGGCCTTTACGTGTATGACCGTTTTTACCCCGCCATGTAGGCAGCCATAGTCCGTTTTCGGGGGTGTGCATGCTGGGTATGTTCTTGTTTCCATAACCCACCGAACGCTGACATGGATTAGAGGATCTTTAACGTGCGTATTTGATCTTCTGCTTGCGGACACATACGAAGAGGGTTCAGGCACTAGCAGGTCTGCACATATCTCCACCCTTTACCCACCAGGCGCCGTCACCGTGATTCGAACCCAGGACCCTCAGATTGACAGTCCAACGCTTTAACCACTCGGCTATTGCGCCCGTCACCAGTGTGCAGTAAGGATGGTAGCTATGTGACTACATTGATACAGGCTTACAGATTGGCCAACAGCAAAGCGAGAGCTATATGATCAATGAGTTCTCCATTACAAAGGGAAGTCATTTACAGCTTCGTCTTTTGTGAAGGACTACGACTCTCAAACTAGGAGGCAATATTACACTGGCTCTTAGTGCTGCAGCCTTGGGGGCTAGTTGGCCTTTGGGGAACCATCCCAACGCCGACTGTCCTAAAAACCCTCTTGGCCGGGAGAGAGTGGGGATGTAACTTGGGCAAGACACTCTCCACAAAAATCAAATTCTAGTCCATGTAATTGGCACAGCAGCTGACGGCTCTAATGGTCACAGTCGTACACGACTGACAATCATACATACATATCGTCACGGAACCACTTGACAGAACACTACGTAATACACATTGAAAAACAACAACAACAACAACAAACAAACAAATAATCCACACTGAATTTTCATCAGAAGCAGTTTTGATATCTTATTCTGTTAAAAGCAACAACAACAACAACAACAACACACACACACACACACACACGCGCGCACACACGCACACGCACACGCACAGACACACGAAATAGAAAAAGATATCCTGGCATGTGTTTCTGTTGTAGCGTTTGCTTCGTCGATATTCTTCATGTTACTGGATATCATAAGATGGATTTGTTTAAAAAAAACAAAAAAACAAACAACAACAACAACAAAAAAACCTGTTTGTAATCATTACAATAATGGTGATAATAAATAATACAAAATGTTCCTTTTTTTGTGCATAATTATTGGTTGTTGTTTTTTTTGTGTGTGTTTTCAGGAAATTGTCGTTTGGTTTTTGAGCTTATGAGATGATTACTTCCCATGTGTTCCGTAACACGGAGGCATCTTTTGGGAAGCCAGGCAAATTAAAACAAAACAAAGCGTGTTAGAAGAACTGGCCTGCAATCAGAGAGAATGAAACAATAGTGAAATAAAACGTACATCCAAAGACAGGGAAGAGGTAAGGAGATCGTAGATGGGTCTCTGTGTGTGTGTGTGTGTGTGTGTGTGTGTGTGTGTGCCTCTTTGTGTGTGTGTAAGAGAGAGAGAGAGATAGACAGACAGACAGACAGAGACAAACAGAGAGACTGAATGTGAAAGAGAGAGAGAGAGAGAGAGAGAGAGAGAGACGAGACAGGAAGAGAGAGAGAGGCAGACGCATATACACTAATTCACACACACACACACACACACACACACACACACACACACACACACACAGACGCGCGCGCGCGCACACACACACACACACACACACACACACTTCTCTTTAAAACAAAACGAGCCACCCCCAACACCACCCACCCACCCCCACAAAAAAATAAAGCAAAAAAAAAAAAGAAAGAGAGAGAGAGAGAGAGGGGAAAAAAAAGAAAAAAAAAAAAGAACGGAAATTGAAAAAGGCAGACACCATGAAGGCCAACGAAGGACTTGCCGAAACACAAAAGCTCTGGCGTAAAGCAAACCTCTGCCGACCGCCAGGGCAAACAACAAGGAAAAAAAAAAGGGGGGTGGGGACAGGGGGGCGGGAGAGTGTGTGTGGGGAGGGGGGGGGAAGCGGGACGGAGGGTGGTGGGGGGAGAAGAAGACATTGAGAGACGGAGAAAACAAAGACATCTGGCTCCCTCTGCAACTTCCTCCTCCCTCCCTCCTTCCTCCTCCTCCTCCTCCTCCTCCTCCTTCACCTTCCGTTTCCTCTTTTCCCTTTCGTTCGTTGACGCCGACGCCATCTTGGTCTGGTCGTCATCGCCCCAAGGCCAGGAACTCCTAGTCCCCGGGAGAGAGTGATTGCGAGGGGAGACAATTAGGTGTCTGTGATGAACAACATTGTGGACATGCTTTCGCTATGATACTACCTCTTTGCATCTGTCATAAAAAAAAATTAAAAAAAAAAAAGAAGAAGAAGAAGAAGAAGAAAAATAAATTGCGATGGCTTGGCAGATGGATTGGAACTTTCTGAATTGAATTCGTAACGTTTTTAAACGCTCTGCTTTTTGTTGTTGTTGTTGTTGATGGTACTTTATTTGCGGAAAATCTCGAAGTAAAGAATGGGGAAAAAAAAAACTTTACAGGAAGAGAGACAAAGACAGAAAAACCTATGGTGTTGGAAAAACACTGTGTTCAGATTTTTGTTTTTTTTGTTTTTGTTGTTTGTTTTTTGTTTTGTTTTTTCATCACAACAGATTTCTCTGTGTGAAATTCGGGCTACTCTCCACAGGGAGAGCGCGTCGCTACACAGACAGCCCCCAACCCCACCCCCCACCCCACCCCGCACCCCCCCGCCTCCCCACCCCCTCTTTTTTTTTTTTTTTTTTTTTTTTGTTTTGTTTTCCCCCTGTTTATTTGTTTTTCCTGTCGAAGTGGATTTTTCTTTCAGAATTTTGCCAGGGACAACCCCTTTGTTGCCGTGGGTTCTTTTACGTGCGCTAAGTGCATGCTGCACACGGAACCTCGATTTATGGTCTCATCCGAATGACTAGCGTCCAGACCACCACTCAAAGTCTAGTGGAGGGGGAGAAAATACTGCCGACCGTACCGTGATTCGAACCAGTGCAGTCAGATTCTGTCGCTTCCCAGGCGGACGCGTTTACCTCCAGGCCATCACTCGACTGTATCTTTGTCTCGACTTTGTTCCTTTGTTTGAAAGAACTCAACTTTGCAAGACCTTCATTTTGCTCTCTGTGTCTCAACACATTCATTCATGTACATTTTGAAGAACCTCAACCTCAACCTCAGGCCCATGACTACAAAGTAGTCGTTGGGGGAAGCCTGAGGACTGCAGACGCAACCTCCCTTCTGCATCTGTCTCTGTCGGCAGCCGCTGGCAGCAGCTCACGTGTGTGGAGTCCGGTCCATTGTTTGATGTTCTCATGCCAGTTATTCCGCTGTCTTCCTCTTCTTCTCCCGCCCTCGATGGTGCCTTGCATGATTGTTTTGGACAAGCTGGTGTGTCGAGTGTTGTGTCCAAACCATATCAGCTTGCGTCTCTTCAGTTGAAAGGAGAGGTTCCTGAGGTCCAGCAAGGTTCTCAGTTCTGCTCCGTACATGTTCATTGGTCCTGAAAACCACGAATACAAAAGAACATTCACAAACAACTTCTTTGTTTGTTCGACTGATTTATCTAATTTGCCTGTCATATCTATTTATTTGCTTATTTACTCATTTATTGCCTCCACCAAGCAATATTTTAAGTTCATGTTGGTTCTTTTCACTATTTCGTTTGTTCATTTCTTTGTTTATTTATTTATCTGACTGATGGATGGGTCGAGTTTTATTTAGTTAATCATTTATCTATATATTCATCAATCTATTTGAAAAAGA
The DNA here is from genome assembly GCF_041734735.1 of Babylonia areolata. Classification (NCBI taxonomy): domain Eukaryota; kingdom Metazoa; phylum Mollusca; class Gastropoda; order Neogastropoda; family Buccinidae; genus Babylonia; species Babylonia areolata. The sequence goes on along the minus strand of NC_134899.1, from coordinate 51,129,330 downwards.
GGAACATAGTTTCAGTTTCAGTTTCAGTAGCTCAAGGAGGCGTCAGTGCGTTCGGACAAATCCATATACGCTACACCACATCTGTCAAGCAGATGCCTGACCAGCAGCGTAACCCAACGCGCTTTGTCAGGCCTTGAGAAAAAAAAAACACAAAAAAAACAAAACAAAAAGTCAACAACAACAACATATGTTTCACAAAATATTCGGGAGAATCGAAAAAACAAACAAACCCAAGAAGGTTTGCAAGTTGCTGGAAGTTGTTCTTGGCGGTGATTACAATTTTATTTCCAGTCCTGGTGACATTGTAGTACTTTTTTATTTATTTATTTTTTTATCTCATTGATTGTGGGGGGTTTTCCCTGTTTTCCATTTTGAAACATTTGATCGAGGAAGGTAGAATTCCCCTTCTCCTCCACCTCCTTCTTCTCTTTCTTCTCCTACTCCTCCTCCTCCTTCTCCTCCTCCTTCTCTTTCTCCTCCTCCTCCTTCTTCTTCTTCTTCTTCTTCTTCTTCTTCTTCTTTCTTATTCTTCATTCGTGGGCTGCAACTCCCACGTTCACTCGTATGTACACGAATGGGCTTTTACGTGTATGACCGTTTTTACCCCGCCATGTAGGCAGCCATACTCCGTTTTCGGGGGTGTGCATGCTGGGTATGTTCTTGTTTCCATAACCCACCGAACGCTGACATGGCATTACAGGATCCTTAGCGTGCGTATTTGATCATCTGCTGGCGTACACACACGAAGAGGGTTCAGGCACTAAGCAGGTCTGCACATATGTTGACCTGGGAGATCGGAAAAACCTCCACCCTTTACCCACCAGGCGCCGTTACCGAGATTCGAACACGGGACCCTCAGGTTGAAAGCCCAATGCTTCAACCACTCGGCTATCGCGCCCATCGGAAGGCAGAATAAAGCCACGAAGGCGTGAAGGAAGTAAAGGCAAGAAAGAGGGAGAACAAGATTTTAATCAAAATAAAATAAAAATAAAGGTAGGAAAAACCCCCAATCATGACATAAATAAAACTGAATCCCTGTCAGACCAGGACGGACACTCCCCGGAGATTGACTGACACTAGCTCATGCAAAATGCAGATGTGTCCCTGAGCGAAGGTCCAGATATAGAGACCAAAAAACCAAACCAAACCAATCCCCCCAAAAAACCCCAAACACACACACACACAAAACAACAACAACAACAACCCTCCCCCCCAAAAAAAAACAACAACAAAAAACAAAAAAAAAAACCCACTGGGCTATATGCATGATCAATTTGCAGTGTTGGTTTCTTCTTCTTCTTCTTCTTCTTCTTCTTCTTCTTCTTCTTCTTCTTCTTCTCTCTCTGTGTGTCTCTGTCTCTCTCTATTATATCCTTGATTGCTAAGATCTCTCTCGCTACTGCTCCTTTTCTGTCTCCTTGTCCTCTACCTACCTACCTTCCCTCTACCACATTCCCTCTACCACCCTTCCCTCTACCACATTCCCTCTTCAACCTTTCCCTCTACCACCCTTCCCTCTACCACCTTCCCTCTATCCCCTTCCCTCTACCACCTTCCTCTACCCCCTTCCCTCTACCACCCTTCCCTCTACCACATTCCCTCTACCACCCTTCCCTCTACCCCCTTCCCTCTACCACCCTTCCCTCTACCACCTTCCCTCTACCACCTTCACTATACTACCTTTCCCTCTACCACGTTCCCTCTACCCCTTCCCTCTACCACCTTCCCTCTACCACCTTCCCTCTACCCCCTTCCCTCTACCACCCTTCCCTCTACCCCCTTCCCTCTACCACCCTTCCCTCTACCCCCTTCCCTCTACCACCTTCCCTCTACCACCCTTCCCTCTACCCCCTTCCCTCTACCCCTTTCCCTCTACCACCCTTCCCTCTACCCCTTCCCTATGCCACCTTCCCTCTACCCCCTTCCCTCTACCCCCTTCCCTCTACCACCTTCCCTTTACCACCTTCCCTCTACCCCTTCCCTCTACCACCTTCCCTTTACCACCTTCCCTTTACCCCCTTCCCTCTACCCCCTTCCCTCTACCCCCTTCCCTCTACCACCTTCCCTCTACCCCTTCCTTCTACCCCCTTCCCTCTACCCCCTTCCCTCTATCCCCTTCCTTCTATCCCCTTCCCTCTACCACGTTCCCTCTACCCCCTTCCCTCTACCACCTTCCTTCTATCCCCTTCCCTCTATCCCCTTTCCTCTACCACGTTCCCTCTACCCCTTCCCTATACCACCCTTCCCTCTACCCCTTCCCTTTACCACCTTCCCTCTACCCCCTTCCCTCTACCCCTTCCCTCTACCCCCTTCCCTCTACCCCCTTCCCTCTACCCCCTTCCCTCTATCCCCTTCCTTCTATCCCCTTCCCTCTACCACGTTCCCTCTACCCCTTCCCTATACCACCTTCCCTTTACCACCTTCCCTCTACCCCCTTCCCTCTACCCCCTTCCCTCTACCCCCTTCCCTCTACCACCTTTCCCTCTACCCCCTTCCCTCTACCCCCTTCCCTCTATCCCATTCCTTCTATCCCATTCCTTCTATCCCCTTCCCTCTACCCCCTTCCCTCTACCACCCTTCCCTCTACCACTTTCCCTCTACCACCTTTCCCTCTACCCTTTCCCTCTACCACCTTTCCCTCTACCACCTTCCCTCTACCACCTTTCCCTCTACCACCTTCCCTCTACCCCCTTCCCTCTACCACCTTCCCTCTACCACCTTCCCTCTACCCCTTTCCCTCTACCACCCTTCCCTCTACCCCTTCCCTATGCCACCTTTTCCTCTACCACCTTCCCTCTACCCCCATCCCTCTATCCACTTCCCTCTACCACCATAGGTTTCTTTTTGCTTCTCCTGTTTTCCTCTTCTGTC
>NC_134899.1:51093959-51096459 GCF_041734735.1 Babylonia areolata | reverse complement strand
TGATAGATGTGTCTAACTAAGACCTCCAGATCAACAGAGGATGTAGTTGCTATCCCGACTATCTGGGCTAGAATCTGATTATTGTGGAGAATGTTTTGCACAAGTTACATCTCCACTGTGTCGACCAAGAGGGTTTTAATTCCTACATTGTCTTCATTATCTTCCACACAAATCTCTTCTGCACCGAATCCACGACTGGGGGGTCTGCACCAGAAGGACAGTCTGCACGCGTAGAGGGAGGCTGGGGGTGGGGTGGGGGTGTAGGGGTGGGGGTGGGGGCGTTTATTTAATGTCCACGTGTGGTCAGACGTGATCAGGTGGCACTGCTGCTGATTGGGTGATTTAAATCACGTGACCACTGACTGGACCGAGTCCTTCGCATGCGCGATTAGTTGTGACAATGCCTTGGTTACTTTCCAATGAATGAGTGTTGCCAGAATTACGCGAGGTATGACTGATTTCCAATGAATCGTCAGGATTACGCTAGTGATGATTGATTTCCAATGAATCGTCAGAATCACGCTAGTGATGATTGATTCCCTATGATTGTCAGAATTACGCTAGTGATGATTGATTTCCAATGATTGTCGGAATCACGCTAGTGATGATTGATTTCCGATGATTGTTAGAATCACACTAGTGATGATTGATTTCCAATGATTGTCGGAATTACGCTAGTGACGATTGATTTCCAATGATTGGCAGAATTACGCTAGTGGTGATTGATTTCCAATGAATCGTCAGAATTACGCTAGTGATGATTGATTTCCAATGATTGTCGGAATTACGCTAGTGATGATTGATTTCCAATGATTGTCGGAATCACGCTAGTGATGATTGATTTCCAATGATTGTCGGGATCACGCTAGTGATGATTGATTTCCAATGATAGAAATACACTAGAGATGATTGATTTCCAATGATTGTCAGGATCACGCTAGTGATGATTGATTTCCGATGATTGTCAGATTCACGCTAGTGATGATCATCTCATCACTCATCAGCTGAGGAGCTGTCTCCGCGAGGAGATATGACAAGCAGAAAAAGAAAAAGGAAGAAGGAAGAAAAAAAAAAAAGCATACGTTTTGTCTGAAAAACTACAGCAAGCAACAAAGATAAGCACCATCATAATCACCGTCACGAACATCGTCATCCCCGTCATCACATCAGCATCACATGTTCTGGCGTGTTTCCGAGAAGGCGAGGTATGTGTGTGGGGGGAGCGGAGGGTGGGGTGGGGGGGGGGGGGCGCGGGGGGGTGCAGAGGGGAACGGAGAAACAGACAGACACACACAGGCAAGGGTTCAAGTTCACGTGTCAAGCAGTCATTTGTCGTGACTGACATCTCCCCTGGAGATCCCATCTGGCCGGAACAGCAAAGGAATCAGTGGAGACAAGTCGAGGACCACCTTACCCTCCTCACTCACCAGCCCTCTTCCCCTTTCCATACAACAACCCTCGCTTTTAAGAAAACAAAAATTGTTTGACCCCCAACTAACTGGATACCTCAAGTGTTCCATTGCAAGTCAAATGATGGTCACTCACCCGTCAAGAAGAGATGGTCAGGACCCAATGATCACGTAAATCCGGCTCTGCCCAGGTAGGCAGCCTGTTGTGCAAATGTCCTCGAGTTTGTGAAGCGCTTAGAGTTTGGTCTCTGACCGAGGATAGGCGCTATATAAGTATCCATGTCAATCCAATCAAATCAAAGACAAGGCCAAAGGTCTGGAAGTTGTCCATGCTGTCATCACACCACATTCTCCCACATCCTCATCAATTGCATACAAGCGGTTGGGGGCAGAGGGGGTGGGGGGGTGGGGTGGGGGGGGGGGTGTCCACCACTTCACCCTCGTACAATTGTTTGACCCTCTCCGCTCGTTTCCTGTCTAGCTGCTTTGTTTCCTTGGCCCCGGAAGTAACCTTTTTTTGCCTCTCTCTCTCTCTCTCTCTCTCTCTCTCGTGGGGTTCCGGTTCCGGTTCGCGGAATCGTTGAAGCCGCAGGGGGTTGGAAGAGTGTGAGTGTGTCTGTCTGCCTCAAGCCACCGCCGTGCAGTGCCTGCCCTCAATTTTCCTGCCTGGGGCATTTCAAAGCAATTTTGAAATCATTGCCAGCATCATCACTGTCGTCATCAATTTGATTACCATCGCAGTCATCACTAGTGTCATCATTTTCTTACTGGTGTTATCTGAAAGTTGCTTTTTATATTTGATGTGGTCTTTGTTGTTCTTGGGATACAAAATGACGGTTTGCGTACTCACATTTTGAAGGTGAATTACATAACTGTGTTACGCAGTTCATACGAGCAAAAGAAACTGACACCTTGACGGCAAGTCTAAGTGGAAAATACATCCATTCTCCCTGACAACAACTTATCTGTATTTGTATTTGTATTTCTTTTTATCACAGCAGATTTCTCTGTGTGAAATTCGGACTGCTCTCTACAAGGAGAGTGCGTCGCTACACTACAGCGCCACCCTTTAAAAAAAAAAAATCCTGCGT
>NC_134899.1:51073959-51076459 GCF_041734735.1 Babylonia areolata | reverse complement strand
AGCACAAGTTTCAGAAACATCGATAACAAATACATGTCCGTCTTTCTGTTAAAGAGGCATGCACTCTGTAAGAAAAGTCCGCGTGGGGTCGGTATCATAACGGATGGAAGGAACGGTTTTTAAAACATAAAGGGACATTATTCCCCGAGAATATTATTAAAGAAAAGATACCAAATCCATCAGCTTGCTATACAATATTAATAACCTCTATTTTCTTCCGAATAAAAAGTGATGCGCTGAAGACAAAGTACAGTAAAAAAAAAAAAAGAAAAAAATGTCACATGCATATGTGGAAAGCAGTTCAGCTTGCATCATTGTTTGTTTCACTGTCAGCAGTTACGTACCTTCTTGCCCAAGTGTTTCAAAGACAATAACTATTCTGCAGGCATTAGTCTACGTTCCTTTAATGCACTTCAGAATTCTGTTAATGGCTTTAGTTATTATTATCATTATTGAACTGTTATCGTTAAATCTAACTGCATGTTAGTTTTGCACTTCTTGTTAGTTTTCTACCTTTTCTGTTTTCCTCTCCCCTCCCCACTTCCCCCCCCCCCTCCCCCTTTTATTTTAATCGTCTGATATCACTGATAGTGTAAAGACGTTAAACTAAAGAACGAACGAACACACACACACACACACACACACACGCGCACGCACACACACGCACGCACACACGCACGCACACACGCACGCACACTTCCGCTTCTTCTTCACTTTCCCTTTTACCTTTCACGCCGTCCCTTCGCCCATGCCAGTGAGTGAGGTTAGCAGAATGTCAATTTCGCTTCTTTGATTTCCGCTGCTGCCATTTGAATGTCACGCACACTCAAGCAACAGAGCGCCACGCACACTCATGCAAGAAAAAAAAAAAAACCCACGCCATCAGCCTAAACCTTTGAAAGGTTTGAAAGAGAGAGAGAGAGAGAGAGAGAGAAGGGGGGGGGGAGAGAAAGAGACAGAGAGAAAGAGATTCAGATTCAGACGGTTTATTCATTTTAGGCCTCATGGAGGGGAATGTGAACAGACAATAAGTTTCAGTTTCAGTATCAGTGGCTCAAGGAGGCGTCACTGCGTTCGGACAATTCCATATACGCTACACCAACATCTGCCAAGCAGATGCCTGACCAGCAGCGTAACCCAACGCGCTTAGTCAGGCCTTGAGAAAAAAAATTAAAAAAAATAAAAAAAAAAAATAAATAAATACATAAAAAAGAATTACTACTGCTACTAATAATATGTATAAGGCGCAAAAACTTGATGAAGTCAACTAGAAGCATACAAAAAGTAATGATAATAATAATAATAATAATAATAATAATAATAATAATAATAATAATAATAATAATAATAATAATAATTTTAAAAAATATATATATATAAATAACTAAATAACTAACTAAATAATAATGATTAAAAAAACCACCAAACAATAATCATAGTACCAAATATAGACATAAAGATGAAAACAATGCAGTTATGGATATATAACAGGTTAATCAGGAACATTAGTTAAGTAAGTATTTCCCTATATCTAAAGGCTTTGTAGAAGGAAAAAAAAAGGACAAATTTCGCACATCAGGGTCAGTACAAGACAACAATAAAACCAGTTTGAAAAGACAAGAGAGAGACAGAGAGAGAGGTAGAGACAGAGAAGGATAAAGAGAGGGGGAGTGAGAGAGAGAGGGAGAGAGAGAGAGGAGGGGGGGGGGGGGGGGGGACGACACCGACATTCATGACAATGATAGTGGCATTAGCGAAGACATCAACAGTAGACGGTGAAGGTGATGCACTTTTTTTTTTTTTTTTTTTTTTTTTTTTTTTAGTGTGAATGCATGAGTATGTCAGTGAGTGAGTGGATGAGTGAGTGAGTGATGTGTGTGTGTGTGTGTGTGTGTGTGTGTGTGTGTGTGTGTGTGTGTGTGTGTGTGTGTGTGTGTGTTCTATTATTAAAATTAAAGGGAAAAAAAACAACCGAACCAACCTGGTGAAAATAAACTGGACTTAAATAATGGTTCGCCGTCTGTCTGTCTGTCTGTCTGTCTGCCTGTCTGCCTGTCTGGACTGTCTGTTCCATCGTTTGTCTGTCTCTTCCCGCCCACCGACCCACTTTCACTTCTGTCGGCCTCTTCTTCTTCTTCTTCTTCTCCTTCTTCTTCTGTTTCCATTCTTCTTTGCCCGTTAAAGATTCGATCAGTCAACCAGCCTTCTTCTCAGTCTTTCTGTCTCTATCTGCCTGTCTCTCTGTCTGTCTGTCTCTGTACGCCTTTCTGCCTGTATGTCTGTCTCTGTCCCTCCCTCCCTCCCTCTCACCCCCATCCCCACCACCTCTCTCTCTCTCTCTGTCCAGCCAAAAGAATAACATTATCGCATCGAAGTTACCAAAGGGGGCGAACGAGGTCCCTGGCCTAACTAAAACAAGGGCCAGGGGAGGGGGGGGGGGGGGGGGGGACCGGTTGGATAACCGACGCCGAGCTGGCCTGAAAATTAGTGAATGTTGGTG
>NC_134899.1:51058959-51068959 GCF_041734735.1 Babylonia areolata | reverse complement strand
GGGGGGAGGGGGGTGTATGCTGGGTATGATCTTGTTTCCGGTAACCCACCGAACGCTGACATGGATGACAGGATCTTCAACGTACAGTATTTGGTCTTCTGCTTGAGTATACACACACGAGGGGATTCAGTCAAAAGCAGGTTTGTACATAATAAAATCATGTTGACCTGGGAGATCGGAAAAATCTCCACCCTTTACTCACCAGGTGCCGTTACCGAGATTCGAAACCGGGACCTTCAGATTGAAAGTCCAACGCTTTAACCACTCGGCTATTGCGCCCGTCGTTTTGTCTCAATTTACCCCCCCCCCCCCCCCCCCCCCCCGCCTCCCCCCCCCCTTCCCCCGTCTGCCCGCTCTAAAAAAAACACCCCATGAATTGAAACTCCCTCGGATTTAATGCTTTGAGTAGGAGCGCTGTAGTATAAAAGCGACGATAGCGTTCTTTGTGTTTTCCTGTAGCCAGATTTGAGGCTTGAAGATTTTGGGGGCTCTTATAGGTTCAGGAAGACTTCAACCCAACGTGCATGTGTGCATGTGCATGTGCATGTGTGTGTGTGTGTGTGTGTGTGTGTGTGTGTGTGTGCGTGTGTGTGCGTGTGTGGAGATTTTTCTTTTTCCTGAAGCGGGAAGTTCTGGATTTGATTAAGGCTAGGAGGACCTGACACTGAATGTTTTCATTCGATCTGCGACTGCCTCAATTAAAACTCCGCTTCTGATTAAAAATAAATTCGAGAAAGGGGCTGGCTGAGCTGGTGGAAACTACGACTACAACAACAGTCCGCTGCCATTGTGGAGTGATCGCTGACATGGCGAGATTGACTTACTGGTTTAAAGGGTTCGTCGGATGAGCAGGGAGAAGATTGTGCCTGTTTTTTTTACTGAAGGTTTATTTGCTTGAAGGAAAATCAGTATGACAGGAAAATACGGATGGAAACAATTCCATTTTGTGCAGAAACAGCAGCCTGCTCTTCTGGAAAGTGTGCAGGTTTGATTGCTTGCAGTGCACGCTAATTTCGACCACGACAGACACACACACACACACACACACACACGAGACAAACGGCTTCCACAACAACAGCGACTGTTCAACTAGCGCCATTGGCAGCAGCATGCGGCCTCCATAGCACGATACCTATGGCTACCTGCCTGTCATGGCACACCCCGCCAAAAAACCCACCTCCGCTGGGGTTCGAACCTGCGTTCTCCCAGCCGTCAGTCCGCAACGCTAACCACTTCGCCACGGCGGCTGGTCGCTTGCCGGAGTTGGCAAACGGTGAATTTCAAGTATCGTTGTTTGTCCACTGTTGTTGGGAAAAATATTGGTTTGATCAAGTCCTGAATCCCTTTTATACGTACATCTGCAATGGGTTTCGCGGTTCTTTTCAGGTGTCTCACACAACAGCAAGTTTGCAATCTACCGCTTGAAGGAACGGTTTCGCCTCTCAACTTCTTCTTCCGGTTACTTTAGCCGGGAACGGAGAAAAATCTCATCTTCAGTCACGTGACAAAGCTGCGATTATTTTCTGTAAATATGACTGTATTGGCAAAACAGCGTTTTTTGGAAATGAGCGCCCTGGTGATGCACACGTTGGCATTTCTCTTGTATCACATTGTGCTTCATATGTTTGCTTTGCAGACTGACTGCGACCTTGTATCGTTCACCACTTCTCGCGGCATGTTCAGTTTGGTTTCAATTCGTATTTATTGTTCAAACCGAGCGTCGGTCGAAATCCTCTCTAAATCTCCAATGTGCGAGTTCTTGGGTTTATTTCAACTTGATTTAATAATAATAATAATAATAGTGGTATTCATATAGCGCTGAATCTTGTGCAGAGACAAATCAAAGCGCTTTCGCGCATGCATAACTCTAAAACTGGAGAAACAGTTCAGTTTCAGTTTCAGTAGCTCAAGGAGACGTCACTGCGTTCGGACAAAACCATATACGCTACACCACATCTGCCAAGCAGATGCCTGACCAGCAGCGTAACCCAACGCTGAAACAGAAGATAAGGAAGAGGCAGGGAAGGGAGGCTATTTTGGGAAAAGTTGGGTTTTAGGGCCAGACTTGAAAGAGCTGAGTGTGGAGACTTGACGAAGCGAAAGAGGAAGTTCATTCCAATTGCAATGTCCAACGACAGAGAAAGAACGACGGCCAACAGTCGAGTGTTTGAATCTGGGTATGCGTAAAGAGAGTGGATCCGAAGTCGATCGTAGTGAGATTTACCCATACAGCAGCAACAGGAATCGCAGATCTAGCGGTAGTTCGCAAAGTGGAAACGCGTTTTCACTCGAAACATTAATACTTATCTCGCAAACTTTGTCCATGGTTTAGAATCACATGTTTCTTCACTGAAGCGTTTGTCACAGCTAAAGCAACCACCCTCTGTCGATACATTAGAGATCCACTCTGTTTACGCATACCCAAATTCAAGCTCTCGACTGTTGGCCGCCGTTCTTTCTCTGTCTCTGGAATTGCAACTGGAATGAACTTCCTCTTTCGCTTCGTCAAGTCTCCACACTCAGCTCTTTCAAGTCTGGACTTAAAACCCACCTCTTCCCAAAATAGCCTCCCTTCCCTGCCTCTTCCTTGTGTTCAGTTTCTCCAGTTTTAGAGTTATGCATGTGTGTGAATGACTGGTGCGAAAGCGCTTTCATTTGTCTCTGCACAAGATTCAGCGCTATATATAAATACCATTAACATTATTATTATAGAGATTCAACTGGACAATTCATCAGCGTTCCCAGGCCATGTTCAGACGGTCCGGAGTAAATGACGAAGTCCACAGTCCATGGAGCTCTGTCGCCGTTCCCCACAACTTGCCCTGGACCGCTGCGGGACTGGGCCCAGGTCTGGCGCCTCAGCTCTTTGTGTAGAGGACAGTCTTACAGGACATTGGCTGGAGTTTGAGGAGCGGTGTCACACGGACATTTGTCTGTGTGGGAAATTTTCATTTTTCAAGTTTACTTAGGGTAAAAACTGACAAATCGAACGCGAAACCTTTATCAAATTATATCAAGTTATTTTGTGTGAGACAAAGAACGGACTATTCACAAACTCCGCAGCTTGTTTTTGGCCGTACTCTAAGACCACTGCCACAAGTGGAGAACTCCCGAGCACACACAGTGCTGTGAAGAAAGTATCAGTATCAGTATCAGTAGCTCAAGGAGGCGTCACTGCGTTCGGTCAAATCCATATACGCTACACCACATCCGCCAAGCAGATGCCTGACCAACAGCGTAACCCAACGCGCTTAGTCAGGCCTTGAGAAAAAAAAAGTAAAATAAAATAAATACAAATAAAAAAATAACAAAAATAAAGTAAAAAATAACAAAAATAATGATAATATAATAATAATAATCATAATAATCATAATAATATTATTATTATTAATAATATAAATAAATAAATAAATAAATAAATAAAATAAAATAAAATAAAATGAAAAAAAAAAGAAGATAAATACATAAAAATACTGAGAGATGAGAAATGAGATGGAGTCTCCCAGTCGGTCCGACGGACGAGTAGGCTGGCAGGCTTATGTGTCGGTGTGTGTCCTCATATGGGAGAAGAGGCCGATTCTGTGAAGACACAGCAGTGCGTTGTACGTGGTCGGCGTGCAGATTCCAATGCGTGTGACAATCACGTTAATGTCCACCCCAGAATGTACTTTTTCCGCTGAACTTTTCTTGTTCTGCAAGAGATTCCCTCCAGTCTACCCACTTCAACAAAAGTGTTCACAAAGTCTGTGCAAATGTACCGATAGCATTTGGGTAGGGTACACTCTTGTCACCCACGAGAAGCAAGAAATAAATGCAAACGAATGCAATTTACAAATAATGCATGCATCAGTGTGTCCACGATTGTAACGCCAATCACGGTGTACATATATCATTGAGATACTGAAGGTTCTGCCGGGGGTGACTGAGTAAAAGGCTCTCTAGGTAATGATAGTGGTAAATAAAAGACAGTTCATTGCACTCATGCGAACTCCAAGTAACTCTCAGAGAGAGAGAGAAAGTAGGGGGAGAGTGGAGAGGGGGGCCGGGGGGGGGGGGGGGGGGGGAGGCGTTTCCAGTCAGAACCCTTGCTTCCACAAGCTTCAGTATCAGTATCAGTAGCTCAAGGAGGCGTCACTGCGTTCGGACAAATCCATATACGCTGCACCACATCTGCCAAGCAGATGCCTGACCAGCAGCGTAACCCAACGCGCTTAGTCAGGCCTTGAGAAAAAAAAAGAAAAAAAAGTAATAATAATAATAATAGATAAATACATAAAAAAAAGAACTACTACGAATAATAATATGTATAAGGCACAAAAAATTGATGAAGTCAACTATAGGCGTACAAAAAAATAATAAAATAAATGAAATAAATAACTAAATAAATAACTAAATAATAATAATAATGTAATAAAAAATAATAATAATAATAAAATAGATAAATAAATTAATTAAATAAATAAATAAATAAAGACAATAATGATGATAAATGAGCAAATAAATGTTAAAAAAAAAAAAAAAAAAAAAAAGCACGAAGTAGATGTGTGCAGCAAAGGAAGCCCCGTGCTTTGCAGGCCAACAAGCACGTTGTTGTTCCCAGCTTTTGGGGGTCACCGACCAGACAGTGGGTGACGTGCATGCAAAATGATGATGACACGCATAAAATGATGGAGAAGAAGAGATAGAAAAGAGATTGGAGACGGCAAAGAAAGAAAAGAGAGAGAGAGAGAGAGAGAGAGAGAGAGAGTGTGTGTGTGTGTGTGTGTGTGTGTGTGTGTGTGTGTGTGTGTGTGTGGCCGAGGTGGGAGGGTGGGTAGAAGAGAGAAGAGCGCAGGGTGTATAAAGTATCAGGGAAAAAAAGTATGACATTAGCATACAAAGAAACAGCGAAAGGAACAAAGTGATCAAAGAGGAATCACTTGCTCTACGCCGCGCAGAACATCGCATTGGAAGTGGAGGAAAGAAGATGTTACTCAATCCTGCCGTTCGCAGACAAATTAGACTTTAACCCACAGGAGCTAGCGTGGGTGGTCACCCTCCGAACAGCAGATAACAGGAACACAAGAGTGCGATACTCTTTTGACATTCAAGGTGTCGCCATTGCGTGGATACAATCTTACCTCAGTCTGAATGACCACAACGTCTCAGGAAATGGCCTCTCTCTACCAATCAGATCCTGGAATACGAAGTTCCACAAGGTTCTGTGTTGGGACCCATTTTGTTGTTGTTGTTGTCTTGTTGTTGTTGTTGTTGTTTTTCCTTGTACAAGACACCAGTTACTTTAGATCTCACAAACGTTTTAGCTGACTGTCAATTCTACCAGCTAAGTTTCATCCCTGAAATCAGCCAAGGGATTCTGAAACTGCATCCATGAATTGAACAGATTCGGTAACTTTCAGGTAACTACAGTTTAATGACGAGAAAACATACCTCCCCCCCCCACCCCCGGGCCCCCACTCCCCCCCCCCCCCCAAAAAAAAAAAAAAAGTTTTGTAAACTGTCCCTCCTCAGTTTAGAAAGAGATCCCTCGCTTCCAGCCAAACTCTGCATTAACAGTACAGACACTCAGTTATCTGTCTATGTACGTTATCTATTTAATTTAAGCAAATAAAGAGTTTTGAAGTGTTGCATGCCTGCTTCAAATGTAGTTCGCTCAAGTACCCCACAGAGAGAGAGAGAGATTACCAAATATCACCTGAAAGTCAAAATGCGTTAAACTAAAGCACGAACGAACGAACCAACCAACCAACCAACCAGCTAAGACACACACACACACACACACACACACACACACACACACACACACAAGGTCGCACGCACGCACAAGCATGCACGCACGAACACATTATACACATATACTTGGGAAAAAAAAACAAGAAAAAAAAAACTGTTGCAAATATTGAGATTGGATGGAACGTTTGAAACTTCAGGAAACTGAATTGATTCCCGGAGAAAGTAAGTATGGAACAACTTTGCCAGGGCGGTAAGTAAGAAGTTGAGCCAAAGACGTGATGGGGTGGGACTTTACGGGTAACATCCACTTCCCCAGCCAATGAAGAGGGTACACACAACGGGAGAGTCTGGTATAGACCTTTGCATTGATTTTTTCAGAAAGTTTTATCTGGTGTCTTTAAAAAAGGGTGTCTACATTCAATAGTATAAGGTTCCAAGTTTTTCCCACATCCTCGCACCAACAGGTTGACCAAGTGTGAGGCGATTGCAACCATTCGAGCGAAATGTTTCGGTGTATGAATGATAAGTTATAGTACATACAGAAAATACAGAACAATGAATAAATTTGGGTTATTTTCCCTTCTTTTTTTTTTTTTGTCTCGTACCTCTACAACCTGACATAGACTACAAAGACCAAAACGATTGCTATCTCTCCATCCATGTTAACGTCTTAATGAACGATGATGTTTGTAGTTGTATTTCTGTGAAGAGAGAGACAGAGAGAGGGGGGATGAGAGAGAGTGTATGTGTACGTGTGTGTGCGCGTGGTGTGTGTGTGCGTGGTGTGTGTGTGTGTGTGTGTGTGTGTGGGGGGGGGGGGGGGGGTAGATGTGCAATGCGATTTGGCTGACTGAAATGGAGAGGCACGTAAATTTCAGTAATCTGTATATTTGTATATAGCTATTTCCATTTGGTGCCATTTAATTTATCTTTTTATTTTCTATTCATTTTATTTGTTTGTTGTTTTCTTCTTATGTTGGACATGTGTTGCTGCCAAAAAGGAACATCTCTGTACCAAAGTATAGACAATAAAGTTTGTGTATTGTATTGTGTGTATTGTGTATTGTCTCATTTCGAAATCAACGAAACTGATTGATGGCTTTTTGTTCAGAGTTATAGCGGCACGGTTATCATGTGTATTTGTATTTGTTGTATTTATATTTCTTTTTTATCACAACAGATTTCTCTGTGTGAAATTCGGGCTGCTCTCTCCTGGGAGAACGCGTCGCTATACTATATCTGCACCTTTTTTTTAGTTCTTTTTTTTTTCCTGCGTGCAATTTTATTTGTTTTTCCTATCGAAGCGGATTTTTCTACAGAATTTTGCCATGAACAGCCCTTTTGTTGCCGTGGGTTCTTTTACGTGCGCTAAGTGCATGCTGCACACGGGACCTCAATCTATCGCCTCATCCGAATGACTAGCGTCCAGACCACCACTCAAGGTCTAGTGGAGGGGGAGAAAATATCGGCGGCTGACCCGTGATTCGAACCAGCGCGCTTAGATTCTCTCGCTTCCTAGGCGGATGCGTTAGCTCTAGGTCGTCACTCCACGGTAAACATTCTCAGTTACTTTTTTATTTTGCACAACTCAGAAACTTCTAGAGATCAACATACTTGACAGTCGCTCATACGTTAGGAAGGCTGACACAGCGCTCGAAGTATCTAGATAAGTTTGCAGTTATTTGACAGGGTGTCTCATTTCAACCGATGTTTTCCTTCAAACGAAATTCTCATAATTTTATTCCTCACTGAACCATAAACAGTTATATGAACGTGGTTCGATGTCCAATTCGGATTCAATAGGAAAAACAAATTAATCTACACGCAGGAAAAAATAAAAATAAAATTTTTTTTAAAAAAAGGATGGCGCTGTAGCACAGCGACGCGCTCTCCCTGGGGAGAGCAGCCCAAATTTCACACAGAGAAATCTGTTGTGATAAAAAGAAATATAACTACAAATAAAATACAAACAAGTTTGTATGATATGAGCTGTGGGTTCATCATTGCTTTTTTTTTCTCCTTCCTTCCAACGGATTCAGGCTGTTGTTCTCCATATTGTGAACGGATATCCAAATTGCATTTTCAAGGGCTTGCTATTTTTTTAAGCAAATTGTTGACTCTGATCACACACAAGGAATGACAACAACAACAACAGCAACATGCTACTACTACTACTACTACTGATAGTAATGATGATAATGATGATAGTGATAACAACAACAATAATAATAACGATGATAGCAATGATTATAATAATAGTTGTAGTAGTAGTTGTTGTTGCTGTTGTTGGTCTTGTTGTTGTTGTAGTGATTATTCGTCTATTTGGTGATATTTTGGCTTCGGTTTACATACAGGAAATGCTGTTGGCCTCTTTCAAGGAACTGGACACATATGGTGCCTATCGTTCTGAAGAACCTGTGCTCACAGACGGGGGGATTATTGTGCCTCTCCTTCGTGAAGAAGTTGACAGTTTTGTTCTGGAAACATCGTTTGGTTGACAGTTTTGTTCTGGAAACATCCTCTGCAGCCACACAGAGATCAATCACATTGAACCCGCTTTTTGTTGAAAGACATGAAGCTCAACAGTTTAAGGTCTGGAACGAGGGCACAAAATGTTCCGCTTTCACTGACCATAAAACAGGTGCACTATCAGTATCAGCATCAGTAGCTCAAGGAGGCGTCACTGCATTCGGTCAAATCCATATACGTTACACCACATCTGCCAAGCAGATGCCTGACCAGCAGCGTAACCCAACGCGCTTAGTCAGGCCTTGAGAAAAACATATTAAAAAAACAAACAAAAAAACCCCCAGAAACGAGGAAAGGGCTTGTGACAAAAGCTGGACACTCTCAGCGCTTTTAAACCAAGTGAAAAACAAAACAAAACACGAAGAAACAAAAACTACACCCCTTTAAAAAATAGATAAGAAAAAAGCAATCTTCCTGTTTGCTCCATTTGATATGCATAGATTGCAACACTGGAGAAGACAGTCCGTTTTATTCAGTACTCTTAAAGGTGAGTTACAGCAACAGAACACAAAAAAACTTTTTTTTCTTTCATTCTTTTTTTTTTTTTTTAATTATTGCCTAAACAAATGAGCGATATGGATCACGTCAAAGGTTGCGTGTCTCTGGAAGAGAGAATTTGTATATTCGACAATTAAAACAACAACCACGTTACTTTCGCTTTCAACTAATTCAATGGCGTACAACTTGAGGGAATTTTAATATTCGACAATTAAAACAACCACGTTACTTTCGCTTTCAACTCATTCAATGGCGTACAACTTGAGGGAATTTGAATATTCGACAATTAAAACAACAACCACGTTACCTTCGCTTTCAACTGATTCAATGGCGTACAACTTGAGGGAATTTGAATATTCGACAATTAAAACAACCACGTTACTTTCGCTTTCAACTGGTTCAATGGCGTACAACTTGAGGGAATTTGAATATTCGACAATTAAAACAACCACGGTACTTTCGCTTTCAACTGGTTCAATGGCGAACAACTTGAGGGAATTTGAATATTCGACAATTAAAACAACCACGTTACCTTCGCTTTCAACTGATTTACGAAACACGTGTAACCAGTTTCAAATGTTAACATTTTTTGGAAAAAAAGTTATATATTTCAAACTGTTCTTTATTAAAGTTAGCTAGCTATGTGTTAAATAGTCCAGTTAGTTGTTTATTGTAGGTCCCCACATGAACCTCTTTTCAAATAATAATCTACAGAAGTAGTGCATACAATATTTGATTATTGATAATTTTTTTTTTCCTAATCCCGCTTCCCCCGTCCCGCCTCTCACACGCACCCTTCCAATATTATGTTTTTTTCTTTCTCCAATCACTGACACTCACTCTCTCCATTTTAGATTTTGTACTCTATCTTTTCCACATTCTGTTCTCTCTCTGTGTCTGTCTGTCTGTCTGTCTGTCTCTTCCTTTCTTAGTCCCCTCCCCCTTGCCCCCACCCCCAGGCCCCCTCCCCTCCACCTCAACCGCCCCCCTTTTCATTCGAATATACAGAAATGTCGATTTCTAATTAATAATAACAATCATCATTATGATAGAAATGATAATAATCCAAATGATAAAATACTATCATTTATTTTCAGTCTAATATCATCATCTTAGATGAACAGACTATAGATAAATAAACGAAGAACGAACGATGATTCAATGGCGTACAACTTCAGCCCAACGTCAGAAAGCCACTACCACAAATCCCAAGCCTTTTAATCCGGCCTCGGGATCAACC
>NC_134899.1:51038959-51043959 GCF_041734735.1 Babylonia areolata | reverse complement strand
TTTACGTGCCTGACCGTTTTTGCCTCCGCAATGTGGGCAGCTATACTCCGTTTTCGGGGGCTTTCCAAGTTCCAATTCACACCCCGATTGTGTGTGTCCTTCATGGAAGCAAGAACATAACGTACCCATAGCGGCAAGGACCTACATACTTCCATAGCCCACTGGGGCGGAGAGGGGGTGTGATCGGAAATGCTTCACTAGGGTCCAGAATCTCCAGGTAGCCAGAGGGGCGGCGTGTGGCCATTGACGGACTGGATGAGGATTGGGTGCTGCACATCCTCCACTGGCTACCTGTCTCACACAGAATAAAGTACAAGATCAGCACTCTATGTTATAAATGTTTTCACAAATCTGCCCCTTCCCATCTCTGTGGCTGCCTTCACCTCCACACTCCATCTCGCTTTCTACGATCGGCTTCGGGTCCACTCTGTATACACATACCCAGATTCAAACACATCGACTGTTGGCCGCCGTTCTTTCTCTGTCTCTGGACCTTGCATTTGGAATGAACTTCCTCTTTCGCTTCGTCAGGTCTCCGCACTCAGCTCTTTCAAGTCTGGCCTTAAAACCCACCTCTTCACAAGATAGCCTCCCTCCCCTGCCTCTTCCTTGTCTTCAGTTTCTTCAGTTTTAGAGTTATGCATGCGTGTGAATGACTGGTGCGTAAGCACTTTGATTTGTCTCTGCACAAGATTCAGCGCTATATGAATATAATAATGATTATTATCATTACATGTGACCATAGATATATATCGGTGGCTGCTCTGGCTGTGAACGATATTCATGCCCATAGAATGCGTTTGTCTCTAATTCTTCTTTCCTTGCTTTTCAATTTTTTCTTTTCTTCCCTTTCTTAAAGAGCGTTTGTCTTTTCGTTTCTCTTCTTGCTTTAAAAAGAAACTTCTTTTAAAGATTATTTGTACCTGTGTCTTCTTTGACTGCGTTATTTCTTTTCTCTCTTTTTTTTCCAAATTCATTTTGGTTCTTTCGTGTTTAATATCCATTTTATGTTCCCCTTTTTCCCTCGGAGTTATGGGCAAGAACGTGCGTGCGCACGCACGCGTGTGTGTTTGTGTGCAAGTGTGTGAGTGCTCAAGCGCGCACTTATGCAACCCAGCGCAATTAGCAATCTGCATCAAATATGTAGTATATTTGACACTCCGCAGAACGGACCGCTGGTACCGCACGATCTGTCGCCACTCAGTTCTCCTCCGTTAAACTCTTTTCTTTTTTCCCCGTCAAACAAATTAACTTCCACTAAAGACAAACACAATTAGCTCCCTGCTCATCAAAAGACGAACCGCTTAAACTAATTAGCCAATCTGCCCAGGTCGCCGATCTCTCCAAGATGGCAGCTGACTGCTGTTATAGTGGTTTCCACCAGCTAAGCCCCTTCCTCGAATTTCCTTTTAATCAGAAGCGGAGTTTTAATTGAGGTGGTCGCGGATTGAATGAAAACATTCAGCGTCAGGTCCTCCCAGCCTTAATCAAAGCCAGAGTCTCCCCACACCCACACCCCCGCCTCCCTCTTCAAGACGAAAAAAAAAAGGGAAAAAGAGTAGAAGAAGAAAAAAATAGTCACTTTCAATAACTCTGCATGCACACACAGACATGTCGAGCGAACGTCGCCTGCACACCCAACACCTAGTGGATCTCCAAATCTTCTTCAAGCCGCAAATCGGGTTAGAGACACAAAGGACGCTAGCTGGCCACCGCTTCTCTTTTCCACACAGCGCCCGCTGCTTTGGGGGAATTAACTCCCCTTTTCAGGGAGGAGGAGGGGGGGGGGGGGGGGGTTGGGAGCTCTCTACAGGGAGTGCAATTCAATGGGCGGTTTTTAGTGCTGGGGGAAAATTGAAACAAAATGACCTGGCCCCGTGCCTGTTTGGTGTCTGGGACAGCGGAGGATAGCCAATGGAAAATGAGCTCTGCACGTGACCCTGATTACGTCGGGGGGGTGATGATATCTAAACACGTTCTGATTGGAAGGTGGCGGAGACGAACAAACCCTGGGATCTGGTTTCTGTTTTCTAATCCCCTCTAGTGCTAGCTCCAGTTTTGTGCTCTCGTGAATGCCCAGCGGAATGAGCGTATCACACAAAACATATACGTATCTTTCTCCCTCCCCCCTCTCCCCTCCCTGCACCCCTCCTCCCCGCATCCACCCACCCACCCCCCTCCCCCCATCCCCGTTTCTCTCGCTCTCTCAGCGTCAGTGTCTTGGGATTGACGCAAGATTGAATATAAGCATCCGTAGGACACATCTGTCATCGAAACTTGATTGAAAGAAAAGATTGAAGAAGAAGAAGAACAAGAAGAAGAAGAACAAGAAGAAGGAGGATGAGGAGGAGAGGAAGAAGAGTGTGCGTAATCATATATATAATATTCCAAGAAAAAAGAATCAGTTTTCTTTTCCTGTTTGTTATCTTTCTTGCTCTGTGTCGTTTTTTCTTTCTTTCTTTTTCTTTTTTTTTTTCCTTTTTTTTGTGTATATATTGATCTTTATTTCTATTGCTCTTGCCACCCTCCAGTTTTTCGTTTTCTAGGTCTTCCTTCTTCTTCGTCTGTCTCACACAGAATAAAATATAAGATCAGCACTCTATGTTATAAATGTATTCACAAATCTGCCCCTTCCTATCTTTGTGGCTGCCTTCACCTCTACACTCCATCTCGCTCTCTACGATCGGCTTCGGATCCACTCTGTTTACGCATACCCAGATGCAAACACTCCACTGTTGACCGCCGTTCTTTCTCTGTCTCTGGACCTTGTGTTTGGAATGAACTTCCTCTTTCGCTTCGTCACGTCTCCGCACTCAGCTCTTTCAAGTCTGGCCTAAAAACCCACCTCTTCACAAGATAGCCTTCCTCCCCTGCCTCTTCCTTGTCTTCAGTTTCTTCCGTTTTAGAGTTATGCCTGCGTGTGAATGACTGGTGTGAAAACGAGTTGATTTGTCTCTGCAGAAGATTCAGCGCTACATAAATACTATCATCATCATCATCATCATCATTATTATTATCATCATCATTATTATTATTATTATTATTATTATTATTATTATTATATTATTATTATCATCATCATTATTATTATTATTATTATTATTATCATTATTCCTTTTTAAAATCATATTCTTTTAATTCACTGTTATTCCTTTTTTTTCTTTCTATTATTTCTCTCTTGGTATTTTCTGGGGGGGGGGGGGGGTTCTTCCCCCCCCCCACCCACCCCCCCTTTTTTTTTTGTTTTGTTTTTTTGTTTGTTTGTTTGTTTGTGCTTCCCAACCATCTTTCTTTCTCTGTTTTCTTTCATCCTTCTTGCATCCTTTACGGCTTCTCTCTCTCTCTTTAAAAAAAAAAAAAAAAAAAAAAATCATGGTTGCTGTTTTGTTTCTTTCCTTTTACTTTCTTTCCTGCTTTCTCTCTCTCTCTTTCTTTTTTTCCTGTCCTTCTCAACTTCACTTTCTCCCATGGAGAAGGAAAAACAGCAGCAACAGCAACAACAACAACAGCAAAACTAAGAAAACATCCGCTGCATCAGTAGTGTCAGTGGCTACAATGGCAAGGGGAAAAGGCGATGGGAACGAACCCCACAGCAGTTGAGTGTTGTGTCAGACAACAGACTTCCCTGCGGAGCCACAGCCGGGGCCCAAAGTGAGGGGCCTGACCCTGTGTGTGTGTGTGTGTGTGTGTGTGTGTGCGTGCGTGTGTGTGTGTGTGTGCGTGTGTGTGTGTGTGTGTGTGTGTGTGTGTGTGTGTGTGTGTGTGTGTGTGTGTGTGTGTGTGTGTGTGTGACCCTGCCTTCTGCCACTGTCGTCTCTCTTCTAGACCCTCCCCCCTCCATACCCCCCCCCCCTCCATCCCTTCTCTGGAACACATGATGGCTGTCCTTATGTGTGTGAGGCTATGATCTTTGGGTTTTTTTCTTTCAATTGTTTATGATGCGAGGTGTGAGTCTGTCTGAGTGCGTATGTGGGTTTAGGAGGGTGTGCTGGGGAATGGTAGGGGGGCGGGGGGGGGGGGGGGGGGGGGGGGGAGACAGGGGGGTAGCTAGGGGGTTGGGGCTTGTGGGGTGGAGTGCAGAGGTGGGCGTGTTTTTTTTAGGAAATGTGAGGAAGGAGGTGATGGATGGTGGTGGTGGTGTTTGCAGTGGGTTCTTTTTTTTCTTTGTGTGTGTGTGTGTGTGTGTGTGTGTGTGTGTGTGTGTGTGTGTGTGTGTGTGTGTGCGGGCACACGCACGCACTATTGCATGTATGTGCAGAACATGTCACAGAATAACAAAATATATTTTACCAAAGACCACTATCACAATGGAAATTATTGAGCTGAATTATTGGCTGTGGGTTGTTTGTGTGTGTGTGTGTGTGTGTGTGTGTGTGTGTGTGTGTGTGTGTGTGTGTGTGTGTGTGTGTGTGTGTGTGTGTGTGTGTGTGCATTTTTTTTTCTCAGTTTTGTGAACTTTTGAAATTGTTTGGATATCCTCACTGACAAAAAGAATGCTCCAGGTTCTGATAAGGTTCCATATACTGCCAACATTCCGTTTGTCTTTGCGCGCCCTCTCTGTCTGTCTGTCTGTCTGTCTGTCTCCTCTCTCTCTCTCTCTCTCTCTCTCTCTCTCTCTCTCTCTCTCTCTCTCTCTCTTCTTGGGAATAGTTTCAGTTTCTGGACTCAATCCCGAATCAACCCCAGCCATTCTTAAGAATTATCAGTTCCGTTGGTACGGGGACCCTATCTCTCGCTGATGTGGAGTGATGGCCTAGATGTAACGATACTTCCTCCCCCTCCACTAAACCTTGAGTGGTGGTCTGGACGCTAGTTATTCGGATGAGACGATAAGCCGAATTCCCGTGTGCAGCATGCACTTAACGCACGTAAAAGAACCCACGGCAACAAAAGGGTTGTTCCTGGCAAAATTCTGTAGAAAAATCCACTTGGATAGGAAAAACAAACAAACAAAAAAACTGCACACAGGAAAAAATACAAAAAAGGAATGGCGCTATAGT
>NC_134899.1:51008959-51023959 GCF_041734735.1 Babylonia areolata | reverse complement strand
TTTGCCCAACAGCATACACATACATACCTACACACATACATATACAGACAAACAGACAGCCCATCTTTCCGTAAAAGAGGCATATAGTTTGATAGAAAAATCAGCATGGGGTCGATTTCATAACCGATGGAAGTTAAAGTTTTTAAACCATAAAGGAACATTATTCCTCGAGAATATTATTAAAGAAAAGTTACCGAATCCATCAGCTTGCTGTACAAGATTAATAACCTCTACTTTCTTCCGGATAAAACTTGATGCGCCGAAGACAAAGTATAGTAAAAATGTTACATGCATCTGTGGTAAGCAGTTCAGCTTGCATTATTGTTTGTTTCACTGTCAGCAGTTACGTACCTTCTTGCTCAAGTATTTCAAAGAGAATACCTATTCTGCAGATGATTTTTGGAAAGTTATTTCTGACGAGGTTCTTATGGTCGAACTTTCACAGGCATTAGTTCACAGCCCTATTTCTACATTCCTTTAATGTACTTCAGAATTGTGTTAATGGTTTATGATTATTATTATCATTATTGAATTGTTACTGTTAAATGTAATTGCATGTTAGTTATGCTTTTTTTTTTTGTATTTTTCTATCTTTTATGGGGGTGGGTGGGGGGGTTAGTTTTCTACCTTTTCTGTTTTCCTCTCCCCCCTTCCCCTCCGCTCCCCGCCCCCCACCCCCCTTCCCAACTTTTTTTTTTAATCGTCTAATATCACTCATAGTGAAAAGACGCTAAACTAAAGAACGAACGAACAGACAGACAGACAGACATGGAGCAGCTGAGTCCTAGCCAGACAGTAAGTAACTCTAGACTGTTTAGCAGCCGTTTTTGGTATCGTGCCTGGCATGGTGGTGGTCAAGTCACTGAGCACTAAACCGTAAACGAGACTGCAGGTCTCAAGGCGGTATCAACTTTCCTTGACGCATTTCGCAAGAGAGCGCTCAAGGGAAAGCACTGTCGGTGAGAAATGTGGAGTGAAAGAACACAGGGAATTGCTGCTGTGTCTCAAGAATACCCCTGTGACGTGAAGAGTGGGTGGATTCAGTCAGTCCTTGTTTCCTCAGTTAAAACCGTCTGTTCTGGGGGGTTTTCTCGGTGTTTGGTCAAACTGGACAATTCCCATTCCCGAAAAATAAAGTCCCCCCCCCAAAAAAAATGGGAGAGCACTATTGGTAGAATAGCGGAGTGAATGGCCACTCCAGTGACTTGCAAGAGTGGATGGGTTGACCTAGTCGTACCTACTTCTGTCAAAACGGTCTGTTATGTGTTTTCTGGTAGCTGGTCAAACTGGATACTCGCCATTCCAGAAAAATAAGGTCCCCCCCCCCCAAAAAAAAAAGGGAGAGCACTATTGGTAGAAAAGGGAGTGAAAGAACACAGGGGATTACTGTCTTAGTAACATCCCACAGACTTGTAAGAGTGGATGGATTCAACCAGTCGTTCTTACTTCTGTCTAAACGGTCTGTTATGTTTTCTGCTATTGAGCTGGACGCCTGCCATTCCAGAAAGAAAAAAAAAGTCTCAAAGAAAACAAAAACGGTCTCATGGATCGTACAAGCCTGCTATCATAGAATACATGTCTCCATGAAAACGTTTACGACTGCCTGCATTTAAATGACTAATTACTAACTTATCAAAACACGCAAAAGAAAAAAAACAACTCAAAAAACAGTTTTTACAATATTAAACCAAACCACATCTTTTTTATTTCCCAAGACAAATGGCTGGCTTTTGCAATGCCGCGTCAAAATAGTTGGGAGCATACCACTCCTTGTTAACGAAAAGGTGTCTCTCCCTCTTTCTGAAAAGAAATCGTGAAAAGCTTTACGAAGAGTGTGTACCTGATGCACAGTATATGTTTGTGCTCGGCAGGAGTGTGGTGTGGTGTGGTGTAGTGTGGTGTGGGAGGAGTGTGTGTGTTGACGTGTCTATTTGTGGTGTGATGTTGGTTGTGAAAGTGAATATGATGAAGCTACTCTGCGCACGAACGTCCGTGACGGTAACCTTTTTATTGTCATCATCATTATAATAATTATTAATATCGTCATTATCATGTGGTGTGGTGTTGGTTGTGAAAGTGAAATGGTCTGCCTATGCACGTCACAGTAACTCCTTTATTATTCTCAAGACAAGTGAATTTTATTCAACAGCCAGAAAACTGCACTTGTGACTGCTGCTATCTTCAGTTGCTTTGAAGACTCTGCGAGTCGAAGTACTCAGCTTCTCCTCTCCCAAGTGGGTTCAAAGTTTCTTCCTCTTGTTTTTTGTGTTTGATTTTTGTGTTTTTGACTCACTTGTGTAAACAAAGTGAGTCTATGTTTTAACCCGGTGTTCGGTTGTGTGTGTGTGTGTGTGTGTGTGTGTGTGTGTGTGTTTGTGTGTCCGTGGTAAAGTTTAACATTGACATTTTCTCTGCAAATACTTTGTCAGTTGACACCAAATTAGGCATAAAAACAGGAAAAATTTAGTTCTTTCCAGTCATCTTGTTTAAAACAATATTGCACCTCTGGGATGGGCACAAAAAATAAAAAAATGAAGCCTAATTATATGCAAACTGCATTTACTGTTATATTTATATTTTTTGTATTCTCTAAACTTGGCACTTTGATCTGATATTCTGACCCAACAACAAGAGCAGTCATTATTATCATTTTTTGTTCAAACAGGAACTTCTTTTGCTAAGCATGTAAGTTTTATTTATTTTGCAAACGTTTTGGTGCAGTTAGTAAAAAAGGGAAATTATTCTGTAATTAATGCTAGGGGACTTAATTCGAATCTGGTTAGGACTTTTCTTTCTTCTTTTTAACGCGAAGCTTTATAATAACAAATACAGAACACATTTTAACGATAAGATTTTTTTTTTTTTTAAGTGTATCACAAGTGAGTCTTGAAGGTCTTGCCTCTCTTGTTGTCATTATCATTAGTAGTAGTAGTAGGTGTAGCAGCAGCAGCAGCAGTAGTAGTAGTAGTAGTTTTAATGTCATTGTTGTTGTTATTGCTGTTGTTGCTGGGCTTTGGTTGCGCCGCTTTCGCTTGGCACACAACGGGTGCAAAACGATGTGTCATCGTTCCACAAGAAGAAGAAGAAGAACCATCATCAAAACAAACAAACAATAACAGCACACACACACACACACACACACACACACACGCACGCACGCACGCACGCACGCACACACACACACACACACACACACACACAACCAATCCCGATATCCTAGAAACCATTACTCACAGCGCGCGGACTTCTTGTATAATGTGTGTGTGTGTGTGTGTGTGTGTGTGTGTGTGTGTGTGTGTGTGTGTGTGTGTGTCTGCTGGCGTGTGCGTGTGCTGGCGCATGTGTGTGTGTATGTGCGTGTGCTGGTGCGTGTGTATGTGTGTGTATGTGTTTTCTCCGCCCCCCCCCCCACCCCACCCACACCCCGTCTTCCCCGCACCGTCCCCCCCACCCACCCTCCCACACACCCACACACCCACACGTCACATCGGAGGAGGGAAATGGAACCCCTGGCCCGGAGCCAGGCTGGCCCCCGGCAAGGCTGGACAGGACGGGGCCTTGTCAGGCGGTGGAGAGAGATGATCCTGGGAGACGCCACTGCTTCCTATCTTCGCCCGTCCCTCCTCGACTTGCTGCTGTCGCCTTTCATTGTCTTCGCCGTCGCAAGGCTTAATGCAGTTAGCGCTGGCCACTTCCCCCCCCCCACCCCCCCCCCCGCACCCCCACCGAGGGGCGTGACGCAAGGGAGACAACCCCCCCCTCCTCCTCCTCTTCTCCTCTTCCTACCCCACCTCCCCCGAAAGGGAGGGATGGAGGGAGGGCCCTGGACCCTGAGGTGAATATTTCCGTGAAGCTGCCGGCCTCAATGAGCCAGTTCTTTCCAGTAGGCAGACGTGCAATCATTATCAATCATCTCTCGGACAATTACCAGGGAAGCCCTGGCCAAAGCGTTTTGGAGGGAGCCACAGAAGAAGATGGCGTGGACTGAAGACCGAAGCTTGTGGGATTGCGCTTTCTGTTTTCGTTTCGTTTTCTTTCCCTTTTTTTGTGGGGTGGGGGGATTGGGGGGTGGGGGTGGGGGCGGTTAGCGGGAATTGGGGGGGCGGGCGGGGGGGGCTGTAATGGAGGTGAGTGGTGGAGGTCCATTTGCATATCTATTTCCTGGTGATTCAGCAGTCCTTTCGGAAACAATAAGGAGAAATGCCACTGATGAATGAATTCCTGACGGAATGTATTCATTGTTTGAGCACGCTTTCTTATATCTATCTCCTTGTGTTTCATGTCTTTTCCGAAAAAATAACAGAGTTGCCTTGGATGGATCTATTCCTTGTCTAGGCAATACTTCTTCTTCTTCTTCTTCTTCTTCTTCTTCTTCTTCCTTCTTCTTCTTACTTCTTATTCTTCTTCCTCCTCCGTCTTCTTCTTCCTTCTTCTGTCTTCTCCTTCCTTCTTTCTTCCTCTCCCTTCTTCTTTCTTTCTTCTTCTTCCTTCCTCTTTCTTCTTCCTTCTTTTTCCTCTTCCTTCTTCTTTCTTCTTCTTCTTTCTTCTTCCTCTTCTTCTTCTTCTTCTTCCTCCTCCTCCTCCTCCTCCTCCACCACCACCATCACCACCACCACCTCCACCACCACCACCACCACCACCTCCTCCTCCTCCTCCTTCTTCTTCGTCTTCCTAATGCATCTTCATCTTCGTATATGAAGTTACGCTTTTAACTCACTCAGTACGGCCAGCCCTCTCTTCTCCTCTACACAGACCCCTCGGATGTCCAGTGGGTGTCTGAATGACCCAACCTTTAGCTTCTGTCGTCAGAATTGTGGTATTCTTTGTCAACATTCACCTCTTCAGTATAAGAGCCTTCCGCTTGCAACATTGTGATGGTGGTAATTGGGGTGAAACGCTGTTAACGTCGTCTCTTTCGCCGTTCGTATGGAGAGAGTTAAACGTAGGCTTGGATTAAACCCTGATTATCCACTAACACTGTGGACTGACTGTATTACTACATACATGATATGAGAACGTTGCGATGGCCGGGGGGGCCTGGGGGGTGGGGGGTGGGGGTCGAGGGGGGGAGAGACAGAGAGACAGGCAGAAAGAAAGAACAAACAAACAAAGAAAAGGAAATAAAGAATGAATGAAAGAAAGAGAAAGAAGAAATCAAGACACAACAAAGAAAGACGCAACCCTGCACTAACCCTCAGTCTTTCAGTCGCTTATATCACAGATTGACATGTTTTACATTTGGGCCAACAGCAAAGTGAGAGCTGTATTATCAATGGTTTCTCCAATCAATGGGAAATCATTTACAGCTTAGTCTTTTGTGAAGGACTATGACTCTCAAACTAGGAGGCGAAATTGCACTGGCTCTTAGTGCTGCAGCCTTGTGGGCTAGTTGGCCTTTGGGAACCATCCCAACGCCGACTGTCCTAAAACCCACTTGGCCGAGAGAGTGGGGATGTATTTGGGCAAGACACTCTCCACTATAATCAAATTCTAGCCCAAATAGTCGGAACAGCAGTTGCCTCCTCTGCTGTTCTGATGGTCATAGTCGGACACGACTGACTATCATATATACAGCAGCACCTTTTTTTCTTCTTCTTCTTTCTTTCTTTCTTTCTTATTTTCTCTGCCTGTAATTGTACTTGCTTTCCCGTGGAAGTGGATTTTTCTACAGAATTTTTCCAGGGACAACCCTTTTGTTGCCGTGGATTCTTTACGTGCGCTAAATGCAGGCTGCACACTGGACCTCGGTTTATCGTCTCATTCATATATATATTACCCTGGATGATCTACCTTCTCTAGAAGACAGAAGCGGCTACTCAGAAAAGCAAAATCAATCAGCCAGGACGAATCACATCCAGCTTTTGGGATTTTCGAGATGCTCCCCTCTGGTCGACGGTACAGAAGTATAAAGACGAAAACCAATCGCTTCGCCAATAGCTTTTCCCCCAAAGTAGTCAGTGCCCTGTCTCTCGAACAAATTCAGTATGATATATAGAACTGTGCAATCAACAACCATCTACCTGAAGATCTAGTCATCAGCCCCATCCACATATAATATGCAGTTTCTGCTGAAACGCGCGCGCGCGCGCACGTGT
Organism: Babylonia areolata; assembly: GCF_041734735.1. Taxonomy (NCBI): domain Eukaryota; kingdom Metazoa; phylum Mollusca; class Gastropoda; order Neogastropoda; family Buccinidae; genus Babylonia; species Babylonia areolata. Next base: position 51,017,864 of record NC_134899.1, on the reverse strand, counting down.
TTGTGTGTGTGTGTGTGTGTGTGTGTGTGTGTGTGTGAGAGAGAGAGAGAGAGAGAGAGAGAGAGAGAGAGAGAGAGAGCATGCACAAGTTTTTATATTGATATGCACTTGTATGTATCCTAATTTCTACTGTATCTGTGTTTGTGTATGATTTTCGATTTATGTTCGTATCTTGTTATGTATCAAAAACGATTTATTCTTCAGAATTTTGCCAGGAAACAACCGTTCTGTTGCCATGGGTTCTTCTTCGGTGCGCCATGGCTGTGTATGCTGCACACAGAGGACCCGGGTTTATAGTCTTGTCAGAATGTCCCAGACTCTCCGTTAAATTTTCCCAGTCAAACTGGGAAAGAAGGGGAACCCAAACCAGTTCCTCACAGATAAGCGTCTTAACCATTATACCACATTCTTTCTCAGATAAACCAAATGAAAGAAAGAAGGAAGGAAGGAAGGAAGGAAAGAAAGAAAGAAGGAAAGAAAGAAACATAGAAACACACAATTACACAAAACGGAAACTAACAAGAAAAATATAAATAAATAAACAAAAACACCGGAATTGAACACATACAACAGCAAAACATACAAACACACAATTAAACAAACGAAAACGAACAAACAAAATATAGATAAATAAACAAGAAACCGGAATTGAGCACATACAACAGCATCAATAATGTAGGAGTCTTATAATGACCAGATTACCTGAATACAGAGAACGTATTGCTTTTCTTAATATTATATTTACTCTTCGTAACAGAAGAACTAATCACTGAATGGGTAGGGAGGGGGAATATGTCAATCGATATGCACTGGAAAATTCTGTTACGACTATTCTTTTCTCTGCATATGGTTATTAAAAAGACTAAGAAAGCAACATACTGTTGTGTTTATACAGGCACATGCTATTTGGCTTCTGTTTCGTGTCGAAATGAAAGTGAAGACATTGCCCTGCTGTGCTTTGGATTGCAGAAATTATTCTCTATGAAAAATGTTTTCGTTTTCACTGGGAATTCTTATGTTCTGTCTGTCAAACAAAGTGTGTGTGTGTGTGTGTGTGTGTGTGTGTGTGTGTGTGTGTGTGTGTGTGTGTGTGTGTGTGTGTGCGTGTGTGTGCATCCGTGCGTGTGTGTGTGTGTGTGTGTGTGTGTGTGTGTGTGTGTGTCTGTGTGTATGCATGTGTTGTGTGCGTGTTCTTTTGGGAGTGTACATTATATTGCCCGTATTCATTTTGTACCAATGATTTTATTTCAAAATTCCTATTCTTTGCACACACTGCGAATGTTTATTACGGTCATTGTCGTCGGTCCAATTATTAGCATCACTATCGCTGAACTCATCATAGCCTTCGCCTAAGGTCAACACCGCAAAATCATAGCAGCAGCAGCAGCAGCAGGAGTAGTAGTAGTAGTAGTAGTAGTAGCAGCAGCAGCAGCAGCAGCAGCAACAGTAGTAGTAGTAGTAGTAGTAGCGTTTGTAGTGAAGTATTTTTTTCTGGTGGAGGATGCGGTGGTGGAGTGATAGTAGTAGTAGTAGTAGTAGTAGTAGTAGTAGTAGTAAAGTTTGTAGTGAGGTATTGTTTGTGGTAGGGGAGGTGGTGGTGGGGTGGTGATGATCGTCGTCGTCAGCGTTGCCGTCGTCGTCGCAGTAGTAGTAGTAGTAGTAGTAGTAGTAGTAGTAGTAGCATTTGTGGTGAAGTATTGTTTCTGGTGGTGGGGTAGTTGTGATTGTCGTAGTAGTAGTAGTAGCAGTAGCGTTTGTAGTGAAGTATTTTCTCTGGTGGAGGAGGTGGTGGTGAGCTGATTGTGATTGTCTTAATGGTAGTTAGTTGTAATAGCAGTAGTAGTAGTAGTAGCAGTAGCGTTTGTAGTAAAGTTTGTTGTGAGGTATTGTTTGTGGTGGGGGAGGTGGTGGTGGGGTGATTGTGGTAGTAGTAGTAGTAGTAGTAGTAGTAGTAGTAGTAGTAGTAGTAGTAGTAGTAGCAGTAGCGTTTGTACTGAAGTATTTTCTCTGGTGGAGGAGGTGGTGGTGGGGTGAATGCGATTGTCGTAGTGGTAGTTGTTATAGCAGTAGTAATAGTAGTAGTAGTAGTGGTGGTGGTGGTGGTGGTAGTAGTAGCAGCAACAGCAGTAGTAGTAGTTGTAGATAAGTTTGTGGTGAGGTATTGTTTGTGGTGGGGAAGGTGGTGGTGGTGTGGTGATAGTGATCGTCGTCGTCATCGTCGTCGTAGCAGCAGCAGCAGCAGCAGTAGTAGTAGTAGTAGTAATAGCAGCAGCAGAAGCAGCAGCAGCAGCAGTAGTAGTAGTAGTGGTGGTGGTGGTGGTGGTATCTTAGTGGTGGTGACAGTGAAGGTAGTGGGGGTGGTGGTGGTCGTGGTGGTGGTGATAGTATGAGCAATAGCATAACTGATATAATGGCTATTATCACGATTACTGTCTGATGATGTGGCTGCTGCTGCTGCTGCTGCTGCTGCTGCTGATGATGATGATGATGATGATGATTAATATCACCCCCATCTGCCTCATCATCATCATCATCATCATCATCGTCATCATCATCGTCATCATCATCGTCATGACAACCGTCAGTTTCATGGACACCTCACAGCAGCCACACATCATCGTCGTCATCATCATCATCATCATCACATCAAAACTCGCTCAAACGACTCAGTAGTTGTTCCGTCTTCCCCCCCCCCCCGACCCCCCACCCCCCAACACGCCCTCACCCCACCCCCACCTTCCCACCACCCCAACCTTTTCCATCCATCTTCCAGTCTCCTTTCCTCCTCCTCCACTCCCTTTGCTGTCCCCCCCCCACCCCACCCCCACACACACACCCACCTCCATCCCCTCACACCCTCCACCCACCCCCACCTTCCCCTCCCCCTCCCCCCCCCCCTTTCCTTCCAAGAGCCATGATTCATATCAGAGCGCCCCCCCCCCCCCACACACACACACACAACCCCTACCACCTCATAACATGGTGATGTTAACTTTTTTTTTCTTTTTTTTTTGTGAAAAACACAAGTGTCTGTTACCAAGCACTGTTGTGTTTGACACCCCCACAATGCCCGGCCATCAAAAACAGAGGGAAGACATTAACCCCCCACCCCCCACCCCCTCCCTCTCCACCAACCCCTCCCCCCCCTCACCCCCAGAGGGGCCAAAACCACACAGACCGCAAATTGTCGCAAAGGAAGGAAAAAGCGCCAGTGTGGTAGTAGTAGTGTATAGAGGGTGGTGGGAAGGGGAAAGAGGGTGGGGTGGTGTGGTGTGTGGGCGTGGTAGAGGTGTGGTGGTCGGGGGTGTGGGATGGGGGGGTGGGGAGGGTGTCATCTTTAAGCCGATTTTTTTTTTTTTTTTTTTTTTTTTTTTTTTTTTGTCTGTGGTGTTCTACTCAGCGTCCTGAAAGTTTCATTCATCCTTGTAACCCAGATTTTTTTTTTCTTCTTTATTTTTCTCCTTTTTTTTTTTTTTTACTTTTTAAAAATTTTCTTTAACAAAGTCGGGGGGCGGGGGGGAGGGGGGGGGGCAGCAGAGAAAGACAAGACAAAGGAAGGAATAAAAAAACAAACAAACATGAGGACAGGGAGATCGTTGGGGGAAAAGGAGAGGGAGAGGGAGAGACAGAGGGAGAGACGGAACAGACAGAGAGGCACAGAGAGGCACATAATTGCAGACAGACAGACAGACAGACAAACGTATACGCAGACTGACAAAGACAGGCACAGAAAGAGACTGAGAATCCGATGAAACAGAGGTAGATATATGGAAAGCAATACGAAGGTACAGACACAGCAAGGATAATAGATGTACACACACACACACACACACACACACACACACACACACACACACACACACACACACACACACACACACAGACAGAGTGAATAGAATAGAATAGAATAGATTTTATTGTCATGAAACCTTAAGGTTTATAAGACACAAGTGCAATGGTAAATGAATGAATGAATGAATGAATGAAAAATACACAATTAATTAATCAATTTATGCAATAAATTGCAACAGCATTCATAAACACATTTTCCTGATCTTGTTTGTATATATTCATCATCTGTTAGCATCACCTGACTGGAAATATTTCCTGTGTTATTCGGATTTTGAATATCTTTTAAAAATTGTTGCCTTAAGGTTTTATATTTAATACAATGATCAAGAAGATGGGTTTCGTCTTCCAGTATGTTAAACTTGCTGCACAATCTGTCTTCTTGTGGAATATTCAAATACCTACCTTTCTCAATCTTGCGCGCTTATTCTGAGTTTTGTTAAAGCTTGTCTGTGTTTTGTATGTGTGTGTGTGTGTATGTGTGTGTGTGTGTGTGTGTGTGTGTGTGTGTGTGTGTGTTAGAGAAAGACAGGGGGGTGGGGGGGTACAGCCAGAGACGACAAAGACAGACAGACAGACAGACAGAGAGATGGTAGCAGGAAACTATTTTGAAGCATTAGACGTCTTTGTTTACAGCTGGCAAGCGACGGTTTCAGCATGAGCTCGCAAGTATAAATAATGGGCCTGACCTCTCTCTCTCTCTCTCTTCCCTTATCTCTCTCTCTTCCCCCTCTCTCTTCTCTCTTTCTCTCTCTTCCCCTCTCTCTCTCTCTCACCCCTCTCTCTATCCCTCTCCCCCTCTCTCTCTCTTCCCTCTCTCTCTCTCTCTCTGTCTCTTTCTCTCTCTGTCTCTATCTCTCTCTCTCTCTCTCTCCCTCTCTCTCTCTCCCTCTCCCCCCTCTCTTCCCTCTCTCTCCTATCTTTGTCTGTCTCTTCCTCTCTCTATCTGTCTCTATCTCTATCTCTCCCTCTCTCTCCCTCTCTCTTCTCTCTCTCTCTCTCTCTCTCTTCTCTCTCTTCCCCCTCCATCTCTCTCCCCTCTCTCTCTCTTCCCCCTCTCTCTCTCCCCTCCCCCTCTCTCTCCCTCCTCTCTCTCTCTCTCCCTCCCCCTCTCTCTCTTTCTCCCTCTCCCCCTCCCTCTCTCTCCCCGCCCCTCTCTCTCTCTTGAAAGGTTAAAAATCAAACCAAGACTGTTTTTTACGCTTCTTCCACTACTTTATAGATAACGAAGCCATCTGAGCTTGGAATTTTTATTCTATCCTCCTGAGCCCCACTCCCTCTCTCTCTTTATATCTGTCCATCTATCTAACTATCTGTCTGTATCCATCTGTATTCATTCTTTTCTTTCGTGCTTTCTTTCTTTCTTCCTCTCTCTTCCACACAGTAACCTATGTATAAGTGCTTCCTTTGGTTGTAGAAACCTTCTGACTGGCTGTCTCTCATCCTCCAGGTCTGACGAGTGTGTTGGTTGTATGCGAATGTCAGGCATCAGCTCCTGGAGAGAGAGGGGGGGGAGAGAGTGAGAGAGAAAGGTAGAGAGAGGGAGAGGGAGAGAGAGAGGGGGAGGAGAGAGAGATGGAAGAGAGAGAGAGGAGGGGAGGAGAGAGAGAGGAGAGAGAGAGAAGGAGAGAGAGAGGGGAGCAGAGGGAGAGAGGGGGGAGAGAGAGGGGGACAGAGAGGGGGGGAAGAGAGAGAGATGGGGGTAAGAGAGAGAGGGGGGAGGAGAGAGAGAGGAGGGGGAAGAGAGAGAGAGGGGGAAGAAAGAGAGAGGGGGAAGAGTGAGAGGGGAGAAGAGAGAGAGCGGGGAGAGAGAGGGGGAAAAGAGAGAGAGAGGTGGGAGAGAGAAGGAGGAAGAGAGAGAGGGGGGAAAGAGAGAGATACAGAGAGGGGGGCAAGAGAGAGAGAGAGAGAGTGGGGGCGGGGGAGTTTTGCCGCTGGCTTATTTCCGACTGCTCCGAGCAATGACTGTGGTCTTACCGCCTTAAGGTCTCCATGTCCCAAATAGGGTTTCTCGGATTAGAAATGATTTTGAACCTTTGCAAACTAATTCATATCGTGCCGTTTTACATTTCAAAGGCCTGTCAACATCTACCAGCAGATAAGGTTTAAGATCTTGTACACTACGGAAAGTTGTATACATATCAAATCTGTTACCAGTACGAATGTGATCACACCACGTTTGCCATCTAAAATCGATTAGACTTTGAAGACAAACAGATATAAAAGCATTGACACTTTCATCCACACAAACCGAAATCCACATTCAAACAAATATAACTTAATACTGTGTTCTGTTATCTTTCATTTGCAAATATTTAAGCCAGTTCACAACAGAGTTCGTATTTCATGACAATTTGCTTCACCGTAAACAAGATCATTAGGCGTTCGCATATGAAAATCATACTCCCTAAAAACTCTATAAAAGCCAGTAAATGGACTAATTTACAATTTAAAAAAAAGCATGATCTAACCTGCATATCGCACTATTGGTTGTATTTGACAGTCAAGAAAGCTTGATGAATATATGGAGAGACACAGAGAGAGCGAAAGAAAGAAAGAGAGAGACAGAGACAGAGAGACGGACAGAGAGACAGACAGAGAGAGAGACAGACAGAGACAAGGACAGAGAGACAGAGAGAGACAGAGACAGACAGACAGAGACAAGAACAGAGAGACAGAGAGAGACAGAGACAGCGAGACACACACACACACACACACACACACACACACACACACACACACACACACACACACAGATCACATTCTCTGCCAAGCCCATCCCAGAGACAATTACAGCCATTGTGTGTGTCTCTCAGACACTGACTGCCGCCGTCAAGCGTCGGTTTGGTACCAGACACAGGTGGCCAGTTGGTGCCCTGCTGTCGGGGCGGGGCCTGCAGTCACGCAGGTTTAACTCACTCAGTACGGCCAGTCCTCTCTTCTCCTCTACACAGACCCCTCGGATGTCCAGTGGGTGTCTGAATGACCCAACCTTTAGCTTCCGTCGTCAGAACTGTGGTATTCTTTGTCAACATTCACCTCTTCAGTATAAGAGCGTTCCGCTTGCAATATTTTGATGATGGTGATTGGGGTGAAACGCTATTAACGTCGTCTCTTTCGCCGTTCGTATGGATAGAGTTAAACGTAGCTCCTGAGCACCACAGTGTGCTGTAGCTGTGACCGAGGGAGTGATGGAGGGGTTTGTGATTGAAAAGGACCTGGCTGCAAAAGGGAAGGGTGTCTGAGTGAAACACTCCAGTTTTCTGCGATTGGCCTATTTGTTTTCATGGAATGAGTGGGGAGGAGAAAAGAAGAAGAAGAAGAAGAAAAGAATGAGAGAGAGAGAGGGGGACACACACACACACACACACACACACACACACAGAGAGAGAGAGAGTGTGTGTGTGTGTGTGAGTGTGTGTGTGTGTGTGTGTGTGTGTGTGTGTGTGTGTGTGACAGAGTGTTTGCATGTGTATATATGTGAATGTGTGCGTGTCTGAGTGTTCGTGTGTGTATGTGTGGTAATATATATTGTTTAGAGAGAGAGAGTGAGAGAGAGAGAGAGAGTGAGAGAGAGAGAGAGTGAGAGAGAGAGAGTGAGAGAGAGAGAGAGAGGTCCAAGTGTTTGAAGTGGGAGTTGTGGGAATTGTAGCGGTACAGTTGTCACACTGTTCAGCTTTCTTTAATCTGATTGCTTCCTGTTGTTGTTCGTTCGTTCTTTAGTTTAACGTCTTTTCACTGTAAGTGATATTAGACGATATGTTCCTGTTGTCTTAACTCACTCAGTACGGCCAGTCCTCTCTTCTCCTCTACACAGACCCCTCGGATGTCCAGTGGGTGTCTGAATGACCCAACCTTTAGCTTCCGTCGTCAGAATTGTGGTATTCTTTGTCAACATTCACCTCTTCAGTATAAGAGCCTTCCGCTTGCAATATTTTGATGGTGGTAATTGGGGTGAAACGCTGTTATCGTATCTCTTTCGCCGTTCGTATGGAGAGAGTTAATGTTGATGGTTCTCTCTTTGCCGCTCTGTTTATTCTGTGTTTGTTTGTTTGTCTTTGCTTCCCTCTTGCTATTCTTTCCTTCCTTCTTTCTTTCCGATGTTCCGAAAATCCATCGAAGAGAAGGTGGTGAGTCTTGACTCACTGAATGAGTAACGAAGCACTGATACCGTCTTATAGTTCGTCAGCGATCACGCGCAACATAGCATTTTGTTTGCAGATGTCATTTCCAAGCAAACAGCGATTGAAAACTGGCTATTGAAAGTTAGCGTTCTGGTGATGGAGCTTACGTGTTTTTAATACGTGGTCGCAAGGGGCAAAATGTGTTATCATTTCAGGGTGGAGTCATCGGGTTTCTTCACATACCTCACTGCAGCGGTGGCGTTTAACTCACTCAGTACGGCCAGTCCTCTCTTCTCCTCTACACAGACCCCTCGGATGTCCAGTGGGTGTCTCAATGACCCAACCTTTAGCTTCCGTCGTCAGAACTGTGGCATTCTTTGTCAACAATCACCTCTTCAGTATAAGAGCGTTCCGCTTGCAATATTTTGATGATGGTAATTGGGATGAAACGCTGCTAACGTCGTCTCTTTCGCCGTTCGTATGGAGAGAGTTTATCAGTGCGTTTGAAAAGACCTTGAAAGATGATCCCTATCCAAAATGACCATTGAATACTGCTGCATCGTCATTGCTTTGTGTAAATGCTGTTGAAAGAGAATGCAAAAGTTTCATTTAGAATAAAAAATAATGGATACATTGGAAGAATGGCAGCAAATATCACATAATTATCTTGCAGTGCAAAAGCCTTGCAGCTATTAGATACCTCCGTTACTTGTAATGGACAGAAGAGGGCCTGGGAGTATTGCTGTAGAAACGTGCTCACCAGGTTGCAGCGACAAGAGGAGCCCAAGGCTGTTCAGGAAGGTGTCACTGTGTCTAGCCATTTATCATAAGATAATCCAGCAGTCATTTGTCTCAACTTTTCCAGATGAGTCAGTCCTGTTATGCACTGATGAACTCGGATTATTGACGGTAATACTGGTAGTTCATTCTTT
>NC_134899.1:50991459-51003959 GCF_041734735.1 Babylonia areolata | reverse complement strand
GTGCGTGTCTGTATCTGTGTGCGTGTGTCTGTGCGTGTCTGTATCTGTGTGCGTGCGTGCGCTGGTCCACAAACACACAATTGTTTTGTTGAACTTCCTTTGAACTTTTCTTCAAGAGTGGGCGTTTCGCTTAGTGGAGGCAAAGCCACCCCCCATTTACCTCTGCCTGTTTCTGTCTGTCTGTCTGTCTGCTTGCCTGTCTGCTTGTCTGTCTCTCTTCGTCTGTTTCCCTCTGTCTCTCAGATTCTCTCTTTCTCTCTCTGTCTCCCCCTCTCTCTCTCTTCCCACTCTCTCTCTTCCCCCCTCTCTCTCTCTCTCTCTCTTCCCCCTCTCTCTCCTCCCCCTCTCTCCTTCCCCTTTTCTCTCCCCCCTCTCTTCCCGCCCTCCTTCTCTCTTTACCCCCTCTCTCTCCCCCCCCTTCTCTCCCCCATCTCTCTCTTCCCCCCTCTCTCTTCCCCCTCTCTCTCTCTTCCCCCTCTCTCTCTTCTCCTCTCTCTCTCTCTCTCAACAGGAGCAGATACCTGACATTCGCATACAACCAACGGCACTAGTCAGACCTGGAGGATGAGAGACAGCCAGTCAGAAGGTTTCTACAACCAAAGGAAGCACCAATTCAGCGAGCACACAGGTAAATAAAAGGTACATTGGAACAAACCCAGACACTTCCGCAAAAAAAAAGGAAGCGCCGGGCTTGCTCTTATACCGATCATTTGACACGTGCACACAGCAGCAATGACAGAAGAATCTGTTTGTTTGTTCCGTATTCATTTCAGTGTTCGTCTTTGTTTAACGTGTTATTGTTGTTGTTTTCTGTCATGTTCATCAGATATGACCATCAGAGCATACGCTTGTACAAAGAAACTTGCTTCTAACCATGTGCAATGATATGAAACCAAAATAAAATGAAATAAAATAAAATAAAATAAAAAACGGAACATTTCAACTTCCAATACAGGAATGCGGTTTCGAGGTGCAGTTGCGAAGCTCACATATCCCCATCAGCACAAACATAAATATCCCCTCCAGCCCCAACTCCATCCCCCCTCCCGCCCCCTCCCCAGCCCCCCAAGAAGGAGAAGGAGAGGGGTAAGGGGGGTGGGGGGGGGGGAAGGGGCAAACACAGGATCCTGTATAAACAAAGTCCGATCCAAGTTTGCAGTTAAAAAAAAAAAAATTCACCCGTTTTTATCATCGATTTCGATTGCTGCTTTTGGCTCGAAACCTTGACAGCTACAAACAAAACTGAAACCAGGCCAAAACAGAACATTAAGACCCATGTCGGATGCAATAGCTGCTCTAATGATCGAGTGTATATCATGTGTTTGCAAAACACTGACAAAATGGTGTTGAAAGCAGTCGAATCTTAATGAATCCCTGACCAGTTGGTTTGAACCAATGACAGACTGAAGGTTTGCTGCATAGTCCAACTGGACATTTGTTATAGGTGTTACAGTTGTTTGATGTTAGCGTTTCCTTCTATATGTCTCCCCTTTTAATGTTTTATTTTTTCCAATCTTCTGAATCTTTCCCCACCACACACACACGCGCGCACACACACATACACACACACACAACATTCTTCACCCTCTGCTTAATACTGTTCCCAACACCAATACTGTACACACACACACACACACACACACACACACAGAGAGAGACACACACACACACACATATATATATATATATATATATATATATATATATATATATATATATGTATGTATGTATGTATGTATGTGTATGTTTTCGTTTATGTGTTTGTGTACACACACACACACACACACACACACACACACACACACACACACATTTATACACGTGTGCGTGCGTGTGGGCGTGTGTGTATGTGTTTGCATACACGTTCATGCACAGGCTTGCAAAGGAAGTTAATTACCAACTGCAATACCCAAAAAAACAGAGACAGAAAGAGGAAACAAAACAGGAGAGACAGAGAGAGATAAAGAGAGAGATTAGACAGAAAGACATATGGTGAAATAACTGAGAGAGAGAGAGAGAGAGAGAGAGAGAGAGAGAGAGAGATACAGAGACAGAGACAGAGAGACAGAAGAAGGGAGGGAGGGAGGGGGGTGTAGTTTGCGAGCACTAGATGTTGCCTTCATTTTAATTTTTTTTTTTTAAGAAGAAAAAAAAAACCCAACGATTTCTTTAAGACATGGGACAAACTATAAATAAAGGCTACGTTTTATTTTTATTTTTTATTTTTTATTTTTAAGCATCTTTGGCACGTTCCAACTTCAACACTTTTGTTCATAGCACGTGCAGCGGGCTAGGAACTCTGCCACAAAACGCCGTGTTGGCACGAATGTACAACACGTGATTTCACACGTCACTTTCTTTTTATAGTTTTCTGTTTTTCGTTTTCTCTTCACAGGTCCCACCCCCCCCCCCTGCCCCCACCCTCCCCCCACCCCCACCCCCACTCCCTCTACATACAAGTGCCACTTTAGCTTTTGGGTGTGAAGTATGCAGTCCTCAGGAAGCAATGAAAAAAAAAAAAAAAAGAAAGAAAATAGTCCGATGTGATCAAGATCGTTTGAACGAAACCGACTTAACTAAATTGCTTTTCTGTGGAGGGAAAAAAACACAAAAAAAACCGAACTAGCCACCAGGACGTGATATTCAATCCATTGTGATGGTTCCATTCCTCTAATCAAAGTTGGCGATTTTCGTGCCTAGGTGGGTAAATTGATTTGGGTCAACATTATTGTGATGGAATTTCTCGCCAACGCCACGTGGAAGGCACGAAATTTTGAAACAGTGCCTGTTGGAATGCTGCACATTTTATTTCCTTTGAAACACACACAAATACTGTTGTGCAGTGAAAAAAGGTGGAGTGGGGGGGGGGGGGGGGGGGGGGGGGGGGGGGGGGGGGGAGGGGGGGGAGGGGGTGATGGAGCAAAGAGAGCACATGTAATCAGTATAGCTAGCTGAACGAAACATGAAAAAAAAAAAAAAGTTTGTAGTTATTTTTTTTTTTTTTGTAATGAGTGTTTTGTTCAAAAGTATTTGAAAACTGTGTTAACCCTTTTATAATCACCAAAAGTGAAAGAATGTGATTTTTGTTGAACATTATCAACATGCCTCTTAACAGAGACATACTTTTCAAGAGTGCACGTTTGTGTTTGTAACCCTTTTAATCACCAAATGTGAAAGAACGTGATTTTGTTGAATATTATCAACTTGCCTCTTAACATAGACATACTTTTCAAGAGTGCACGTTTACGTTTGTGTTGTGGTGGAAGGCACAAATAATAAAGAAAGAAAGAAAGGAAGGAAGGAAGGAAGACAGGAGAATACTGAGAGACGATTATTTTTATCATTGGCAAGCATTTCCAACTAACACTGTAAGGGGAAAAAAAAGGAGGCAAAAATACGAAACTAAAGAGGCAAAAGCAAAAACAAAACGACAACAAAGGGAGCAGCCAATCACAGTTTGTCGGCAACGGGACTTAATTCAGGTGAACACTGATTGGGTAACGAACGAATCAAGGTGAGTTTTTCAGTTTCAGTTGCTCAAGAAGGCGTCACTGCGTTCGGACAAACCATATACGCTACACCACATCTGCCAAGCAGACGCCTGACCAGCAGCGTAACCCAACGCGCTTAGTCAGGCCTTGAGAAAAAAAAAAAAAAAAACACCCAAAAAAACAAACAAAAACAAAAAAAACACACACACAAAAAAAAAAACGGGGAAATAAATAATAGATAAGCTTACATAAATAAATAGATAAATAAATAAATAATAAATATAATATAGAAAAAGGTAGTAGTAATAATAATAGTAATACTAATAAAATGATTTTAAAAAAATAATATAAAAAAAAATAAATAAATAAATAATACAACAATGGTGATAAATAAGCGAATAAATGTAAAACATGAAGACACACATTCACACACACACCCACACATGCACAACAGAAATGCACCAAACATGCAGTTTCACAGATATGAAAGCACAGTCAAATACATATAAACGTACATGAGCTCCAACACACACACACACACACACACACACACACACATTACCTTGCACCTCCTCTACCCCCTCCTCCAAGGTGAACACTGGGTAACGGAATCAAGGTGAACACTGGGTAACGGAAGAAGAGTGGTGGTAGCCTCCCCTCACTATCGGTGGCTTTGCGCAAACGGAAGAGAAAACATCATTAATTTTCTATGCAAATGACTCACACCTCAAAGAGAATGACACATCGCGAAACATTACAATATTTAAAATCGAAAGTCGTGTCGCTTATTCTAATTACTTCAATCGCCAAAGACGTGGAACAAGCTCCCTGATAACCTCCGTCATTCTGATTCTCTCGCATCTTTTAAAACTCGTCTCAAAACTCACCTTTTCCCTCAGCAGTAAGTTCAATTGTGGCAGGTCCACTTCCTTTGCTTTAGCTGTGCTTGACTATGTATGTATACATATGTATGTGTACATAACTACATGCATGTATATGAATGTGTATTGTGTGGGCGTGAGTTTATGTAAGTTTGTGCCTGCCTATGTGTGCGTATGTGTTAGGGTAGCTGTTAGATACACATGTATTGTTAAAATGTATGTATGCAGTGTGTGTGTGTGTGTGTGTGTGTGTGTGTGTGTGTGTGCGTGCGTGCGTGCGTGCGTGCGTGTGTGTGTGTGTGTGTGTGTGTGTGTGTGTGTGTGTGTAGTCATATTTTGGTATGTGTATGTAACATAGATGTAATGTTTTATGTTAACAAAGCGTTTTTGTAAAGCACCTAGAGCAAATTTCTGGATAGTGTGCTATATAAGTATCCATTATTATTATTATTATTACTTCAAAATGCGAAAAGGTCATTCCTTGGCAGCTCCCTCAATCAGCTAACCATGGAACAACTTATTTCTACAGAGTATCTGATGCGCAGACAAAAATTAATGGTTGACTGGCGGATTGTCTGGTCCATTGACTCGCTCATTAACAGATCCAGGAACGTCTAGATTATTCATCAAAACGTCAAATGTAGACCATCGCCTTTCTCAATCGTTAGGTCATGCGCGCTTATTCTGAGTTTTGTTAAAGCTTGTCTGTGTTTTGTATCTTATGTGTGTGTGTGTGTGTGTGTGTGTGTGTGTGTGTGTGTTGGAATGAAAACGTGCGTGTTGATAGGGATGAGGGGGGTGGGGAGGAAGGGAGGGAGGGGGGAAGCTGAAGCATCAAAGTTCAGATCTGACGTTGATCCATCACGAACTCCGTCAAACTGACAGTGTTTAAGAATGAATGACTATACAAATCGGCTTAAACAAAATAAATCGTTATGAAATGAGAGAATGCACAATGGGGTAATGGTGGGGGTTAATTTGGGGGTTTTCTTTTCAGCCAGTTTATTATCTAGCGGAATGGTCGGGATAAATTATGACAGCACACGATTTTCCTTTGTGTATGCTGGGTGGAGAGCTCGTTAGGCTTGCAACTTGCTCCAAGATGCCAGCTGTTCAGTGCCTGGCATTGGGGGTTAGCTCTTGTATCTGAGGAGGAACAAGGAAGAACTCTCCAAAATTGGGCAGGATTATGTCACTCAAAGACTTACACGAACGATAACTGGGCAGGATTATGCCACTCAAGGACTTACATGAACGATAACTGGGCAGGATTATGCCACTCAAGGACTTACATGAACGATAACTGGGCAGGATTATGCCACTCAAGGACTTACATGAACGATAACTGGGCAGGATTATGCCACTCAAAGACTTACATGAACGATAACTGGGCAGGATTATGCCACTCAAGGACTTACATGAACGATAACTGGGCAGGATTATGCCACTCAAAGACTTACATGAACGATAACTGGGCAGGAACATGCTACTCAAAGACTTACACGAACGATAACTGGGCAGGATTATGCCACTCAAGGACTTACATGAACGATAACTGGGCAGGATTATGCCACTCAAAGACTTACATGAACGATAACTGGGCAGGAAAATGCTACTCAAAGACTTACATGAACGATAACTGGGCAGAAAAATGCTACTCAAAGACTTACATGAACGATAACTGGGCAGGAAAATGCTACTCAAAGACTTACATGAACGATAACTGGGAAGGAAAATGGCACTCAAAGACAGACTTACATGAACGATCAGGTATAGAAACTAGAGAACTCTGATTACAGTATATATATATATATATATATATATATATATATATATATATATATATATATTTTTTTTTTTTTTTTTTTTTTTTTTTTTTTTTTTTTAAGTGTCCGAAATTCTTAGCAAAGGGCCTCCGATATGGAATGATAAACCACAGGCAGCAAAACGGTTTTTCCCCAGACAAAACAGCCGAACACAATGCACCACAACATATGCAGGCACAGAAGGGAAAGGATGAGTAGGGGAAGGGTGGGGGTGGGGGTGAAGAAGAGGCACTGTGGGAAGAATTTGTATTTGTATTTGTATTTCTTTTTATCACAGCAGATTTCTCTGTGTGAAATTCGGGCTGCTCTCCCCAGGGAGAGCGCGTCGCTATAATACAGCGCCACCCATTTTTTTAAATTTTTTCCTGCGTGCAGTTTCATTTGTTTTCCCTATCGAAGTGGATTTTTCTATAGAATTTTGCCAGGAACAACCCTCTTGTTGCCGTGGGTTCTTTTACGTGCGCTAAATGCATGCTGCATACGGGACCTCAGTTTATCGTCTCATCCGAATGACTAGCGTCCAGACCACCACTCAAGGTCTAGTGGAGGGGGAAAAAATATCGACGGCCGAGCCGTGATTCGAACCAGCGCGCTCAGATTTTCTCGCTTCCTAGGCGGACGCGTTACCTCTAGGCCATCACTCCAGAATGGGGCAGAAGAGAACTAATTGAATCAGTCTTGCTGTCATTTCACGTGACACATGAGCTACGTTGAATCAACCTTTTATTCACTTCATTTGACGGGCCGCCCTTTCAAATTAAGATGAAAGAAAAAGAAAAAAAAAGAAAAGCAATCTCCAGAAACCTTTTCTTTTAAACACACACGGAGAAAAGAGCACAAAGGATAAATATCGACGGCCGAGCCGTGATTCGAACCAGCGCGCTCAGATTTTCTCGCTTCCTAGGCGGACGCGTTACCTCCAGGCCATCACTCCAGAATGGGGCACACACAGCACGCACAAACTTCACCAAATTTGTGCAAACATGCTCTCAGTAGTGAAAGACCTTGCATACGAACACAGTGGTGTTCGACCAAACGCTCAATTACCACTTTCCTTTCTCCTTTTTCTCCATAATTATCATATAACAGGCCCATACCTAGCCCAACGAGCGCAGTAACCGAATGGTCAAAGCGTTGGACTTTCAATCTGAGGGTGCCGGGTTCGAATCTTGGTGGCGCCTGGTGGGTAAGGGGTGGGTACTTTTCCGATTTCCCAAGTCAACATATGTGCAGACCTGCTAGTGCCCGAACCCCCTTCGTGTGTATACGCATGCAGAAGATCAAATACGCACGTTGAAGATCCTGTAATCCATGTCAGCGTTCGGTGGGTTATGGAAACAAGAACATACCCAGCATACCCCCCCCCCCCCGCCCCCCCCCCCCCTCCCCGCCCCCGAAAACGGAGTATGGCTGCCTAAGTGGCGGAGTAAATAAACAAAACGGTCATACACGTAAAAATGTTACATGCCTGTCAAAGTGTGTATGTGTGCGCGCATGAAATATGATTGAACGACACAGGAAACGAATGATGAGCGCCCAGTGGCAGCCGTCAGTCGGCTCTACCCAGGTAGGCAGCCTGCTGTGCAAATGACCCCGCGTTTGTAAAGCGCTTAGAGCTTGGTCTCCGACCGAGGATAGGTGCTGTATAAATATCCATATCAATCAATCAATCAAAACTTGAAGAGAAAGGGGGGTGGGGGTGTTATGGAAGAATGGAGGTTGAGAAATAAAAGGCGAGCGGACAAAGTGGGTGTGGGAGAGAAGAAAGAAAGAACAGCAAAACTGATTCGATCTTTCATTTAACAAATGAGCTACAGTGAACCAGTTCTGATTCATTTCATGTCACAAACACTCCCTAGAAACAATGAAATACAGGAAAATACCAGAAAAAACGTATTTTTGACACATACACACAAAAAACCAAAACAGAAAGAGGAGCTCAGCTCAAAAGAGGCGCGCGTGGCACGCACACCTTTTCAACACCTCTGTGCAAGCATGCTCAGCAGCGGCCAAGTCCTTGCTTGCACACGATCAGCCACGAAAGTGGTCTTCGACCAAACATACAGCACATGCTTTCAATTTCCACTGTCTAGAACACCCTTTCTCTTTCAACCCCCCCCGCACCCCCACCCCTCCACCTTCAACCCCCTCCTCCTTCTTTTTCCTCTTCGTCTTCGTCTCGTCGATTCTCGGGCGTGAGGGTCAGGCCCAAGGGAGCAAAGGAGAGAGAGTCAAGTTTGATCAAGATCGTGCAGTTTGAAAGGAAACAACTTTACGTTATTGGGTTTGCGAGAAAGAGACAGAAGCTCTCCAACACGCAGTGGTAAAGCTATTCCGAAAGTGCATGTTGTTGTTTTTTTTCCTCTGAAGCTTTTTGAAAATAATATGCTCTTTCGTGGATGATATTGGACTTCCGCATTCAGTGGCATCTGAATGTGTGTTCATGTGAATGTCTTTCTAGTTCCTGACTTCTGTTTGATAAGACAGCAGAAGAAAGAGTGAATACATCCTTGTAAAGCAAACAGAAATAAGCGACACTGTTTGTAAGTTAGTGCGCACAGGTCTTTTTCCTTTGCATTTTTTTTTTTTTTTTTTTTTTTTTTTTTGTATATCCAGACAGAGAAAGGGGCGCAGAGAGAGAGACACAGAGAGAGAAAGACAGAGACAGACAGATATAGAGAGAGACAGAGACAGACAGACAGAGACAGAGACAGACAGAAAGAGAGAGAGTGTGTGTGTGTGTGTGTATTGGTATGTAATTTACATGACAAGCACTTCTGTTGAAATGCCTTTATTTCTTTATCAATCGATCAGCCAGTCATTCAAGCAAACCAGCTGAGGCTCTAAGCACCATAATTTCATTTCATTTCAAGCAACCCAGCTTAATGAGTTGCAACACGAGTTGCCCCCCTTTTACCAATAATTTGAGAGGGTTTCAAAAGTCTTCGTTGGAATTGTAGGATAAGAGAAAAGCATTTGTTGATAGCACCATCTAATTTGATTACCCAATCTTAATGGAAATTCACGTCTGTCTTTTTTGTATTATTAGAAAATGGTCGTATTCACAAATGAATTTGTAAATGAACATTCCAAAACTATCACTCAATCAGGTAATGAACCCCCACCCCCACCCCACCCCACCCCCACTTCCCCCCGCCCCCTCACCCCCTTCTTCTTCTTCTTCTTCTTCTTCTTCTTCTTCTTCTTCTTCTTCTTCTTCTTCTTTTTTTTTTTCCCATTATCCAAGCATTCACTTTCAATTACTCATGTATTTTCGAGAAACTTATCAAGCCATGAAAAGAGCAAAAGCGACTGTTAAATGATGCATTACCCTGCAGTCTTGATGCTTTTTGTTTTGACAAAGACACAGCACGTTGTAGTTGTACTTGTATTTCTCTTTGTATCACAACAGATTTCTCTGTGTGAAACTTGGGCTGCTCTCCCCTGGGAGAGCGCGTCGCTACACTACAGCGCCACCCTTTTTTTTTTTTTCTTTTTTTTTTCCCCCTGCGTGCAGTTGTTTTTGTTTTTCCTATCGAAGTGGATTTGGCAATAAAGACATATTCTATTCTATTCTATTCTGTTCTATTTTTAACAGTTTTTCCATGGTATGTTTTTCCCCCTTCACACTTGTCTCGTCAGATTATGGCGTGAGGGTTGGCCCAAAAGGAAGCCAGTGGAAAAAAGTGTTCAGTTTGATGAAAATCGTGAGCACTGAATGAAGGCAACTTTTACGCTAATGATTTTCTGGTAAAAAAACACAAAAGCTTTTAAAAACTATTACGTTCAGGCCATCGCCATTCTTACAGCATTCTTTCGTTAACGTTGTTGGCAGTGTGTGTTTTAACTTTAAGGAGCGAAAGTTTGAGTACTGGTTTATTGAACTGAACAAGTAGATAATATTTCATCCACAAAAGAAATGCGATTCTTCATTTTTGTTAAATTCAGTTAGCTTAAACACATTCCATTTTTGAGTCATTAAATCACAATAACATTGCAAATTGTTGTTTTTGTTGTTTGTTTGTGGTCTTTTTTTTCTTTTTTTTTCTCAAGGCCTGACTAAGCGCGTTGGGTTACGCTGCTGGTCAGGCATCTGCTGGGCAGATGTGTTGTAGCGTATATGGATTTGTCCGAACGCAGTGACGCCTCCTTGAGCTACTGAAACTGATACTGAAATTCACTGCCACATAGTGGGCACACACGGGTAGACTTTCAGAATGGACAGTCACCAACAATGTTTCTTGGAAGCTGACTACAGGGCAGATCAGTAACGAAAGTGTCCGCCATTGGCACCTATAACGTCCTGAACCCTAGAGACCATCGAGCACATCACATGGTTTCCTGCTGCTCTTGGAATGTTGTTCAAACACGTGACTGGCACAGTTTTATGCTCACTGATGCAAAGACAGGTATCATTGTCTTGCTGAAGTGCCAAGTGTACGTTTCTGGTCATAGTTAAATCGTATTTTGTTATTACGAGCATGTCAGAAAAAAAAAAATAATCGTGTTTCTTTTGTGGATAGGTATATAATTCATGAATGGAAAGGCGTTGTGATCAACTATGTGTGTTGTTGTTTTTCTTCTATTTTTGCCTTGGCTCCACCACAGCATGAACTTCTTCCGTCCCCCCACACCCCCGAAACACACACACACACACACACACACACACACACACACACACACACACACACACACACACACACACACACACACACACATACAACGTGTTGATAACAGCCATTAACCGTACCCCCATTCATTGAACTCAAGCGCAACAACAACAAAAAATAAAGTCAGATAAAAAATAAAATACAAAATAAATAAAATAAAATAAAAAAACAAAGAAGATAGAAAGCTACCACATGAATTCGTGTCTCAAGGCTTTCGCTTGATCTTCGCCACAGCCCTTAATACTATAAGGCTTCATGCGCATCTTGGGATTATATTTTTCTCCCTTTTCCTCTATCTTTCTGGGCGTGCCAGTTGCGTGGTGATTAGTCCCTCTCCGTCCTCTCATTCGATCTCTGTCTCTCTGTCTCTGTCTGTCTGTCTGTCTCTGTCACTGTCTGTCTCTCTTCTCTCATGATTTTGTATGGCCTTCACGTAATAAGCAGGAATGTCGTCTTTTGATGTCGAAAAAAAATGTTTCATCATTTAGAAATAGTATTGAGAATAAACTTTTTTTTAGGGTGAGAATAAAGTGCATTATTTTGCGAACTGCAATTGCGAGTAGGGTTGAAGCGAAGCTGGACGCCATTTGTCCATGTAAGCCCATGATTTTTCGCAGTCCCACGATTTCTCTCACTTCTGACAATGGCGTTAACAAGACATCAACAATAGATGGTGAAGGTGATGGCACAGTACTGGTTTAAAAAAAAGTGTGAATGTATGTGTATGTCAGTGAGTGAGTGAGTGTGTGTGTGTGTGTGTGTGTGTGTGTGTGTGTGTGTGTGTGTGTGTGTGTATTTCCTTATGTGTTTATTTGGCCGGTTGATTTCACTCTGTTTTTAAATATTTTCATGTTCTAAATAGAATCTATTTCCAGTGCAGTTTTCCTTGCGAAAGGATGCTGACACAAACAGATGAACAAATGAGCACGCATGAAATGAAGAACATTCTAAATAAATGCTGTCATATTTATGTAGAAAGTTGAATCATTTTGATATCGTTCCCAACATCCAGGAAAGATTCGGTGAAAGGCATATTATATTATATTATATTATATTATATTATATTTCTGTCTGATTATACACGTACACATTGCCTGAATTTCGTTGTTTGCTATTGAGTTCCGATGTTGAATTTGAGGTCGATGCATTGCCAAAGTATAGACAATAAAGTTTGTGTATTGTGTATTGTATTGTATTGCAGTGATCCATCTTATGTGAAATACAATCAATAGTTGTGTTTCAGTGTCATTGCTGTTCATGCCTTCGCTAACGCCACTGTCATTATCATGATCGTCGTTGTAGACGCTCCCATTTCTCTTTTCTTTTTTTATCTATCTCATTTTTCTCTAAGTTTTGCATTGGGAAAAGACAAGAAACCAACTCTGATGATAAAGGAAATATGTTTGATAAAAACTCGGGGGATTTGCCACGATTTCTCACACATTGTGAGAAATCGTGAGGGCGCAAATATGTATTATATATTATATATTGTATATTTATTCATTCATTTCTCTCTGTCACTCTCTCTGAAAGTGTGTGTGTGTGTGTGTGTGTGTGTGTGTGTGTGTGTGTGTGTGTGTGTGTGTGTGTGTGTGTATGTGTCGCGGTTTTTTTTTTTTGTTTTTGTTTGTT
>NC_134899.1:50983959-50986459 GCF_041734735.1 Babylonia areolata | reverse complement strand
CCACTCGGCTAGTGCGCCCGTCTGTCCCGCTTCTGTATCCGGGTCAGGGGGTGTGGGGAGGGGGGGGGGGGCGGAGTGGAGGAGGGGGCTAGGGCCAGGGGGTGTGGGTGGGGGGGACGGGGTGGTGGAGGGGGCTAGGGCCAGGGGGTGTGAGGAGGGGGGAGCGGAGTGGTGGAGGGAGCTAGGGCCAGGGTGTGTGGGGGACGGGGTGTGGGGAGGGGCGGGGTGGTGGAGGGGGCTAGGGCCAGGGGGTGTGGGGGGGGGGGCGGGGTGGAGGAGGGGGCTAGGGCCAGGGGGTGTGGGGAGGGGGGGGGGGCGGAGGGGGCTAGGGCCAGGGGGTGTGGGGGGCGGGGTGGTGGAGGAATCTAGGGCGAGGGGGTGTGGGGAGGGGGGTGGTGGAGGAGGCTAGGGCCAGGGGGTGTGGGGAGGGGAGGGGTGAAGGGGGCTAGGGCCAGGGGGTGTGGGGAGGGGGGGGCGGAGTGGTGGAGGGGGCTAGGGCCAGGGGGTGTGGGGAGGGGGGGGGTTGCGGGGTGGAGGAGGGGGCTAGGGCCAGGGGGTGTGGGTGGGGGGGGACGGGGTGGTGGAGGGGGCTAGGGCCAGGGGGTGTGGGGGGGGACGGGGTGGTGGAGGGGGCTAGGGCCAGGGGGTGTGGGTGGGGGGGGACGGGGGTGGTGGAGGGGGCTAGGGCCAGGGGGTGTGGGGGGGGACGGGGTGGTGGAGGGGGCTAGGGCCAGGGGGTGTGGGGAGGGGGGGGCGGGGTGGTGGAGGGGGCTTTTTTTGTGTGGGGGGGCGGGGTGGTGGAGGGGGCTAGGGCCAGGGGGTGTGGGGGGCGGGGTGGTGGAGGGGGCTAGGGCCAGGGGGTGTGGGGAGGGGGGTGGTGGAGGAGGCTAGGGCCAGGGGGTGTGGGGAGGGGAGGGGTGAAGGAGGGGGCTAGGGCCAGGGGGTGTGGGGAGGGGGGGCGGGGTGGTGGAGGGGGCTAGGGCCAGGGGGTGTGGGGAGGGGGGCGGGGGTGGTGGAGGGGGCTAGGGCCAGGGGGTGTGGGGAGGGGGGGCGGGGTGGTGGAGGGGGCTAGGGCCAGGGGGTGTGGGTGGGGGGGACGGGGTGGTGGGAGGGGGCTAGGGCCAGGGGTGTGAGGAGGGGGGGAGCGGAGTGGTGGAGGGGGCTAGGGCCAGGGAGTGTGGGGAGGGGAGGGGGTGAAGGAGGGGGCTAGGGCCAGGGAGTGTGGGGAGGGGGGGGGTGAAGGAGGGGGCTAGGGCCAGGGGGTGTGGGGAGGGGGGGCAGGGTGGAGGAGGGGGCTAGGGCCAGGGGGTGTGGGGAGGGGGGGCAGGGTGGAGGAGGGGGCTAGGGCCAGGGGGTGTGGGGAGCGGGGTGGAGGAGGGAGCTAGGGCCAGGGGGTGTGGGGAGGGGGGGCAGGGTGGAGGAGGGTGCTAGGGCCAGGGGGTGTGGGGAGGGGGGGGCGGAGTGGTGGAGGGTGCTAAGGCCAGGGCCAGGGGGATGCAGAAGAGGTGGCTAAAGCACAGGATCAGGGGTGAGGGGAAGTGTTGTTATAGGAATGTACAGAAGTTTTGTTTTGTGTGTGTGTGTGTGTGTGTGTGTGTGTGTGTGTGTAGTCCCGCCTTCCCCTTCTTCCTCCCCCACTTCCCCCTCCACTCACACCCACCCCACACCCCCACCTACCTACCATCCTTTCACTGCTGTCTCTGTGTGAAGTGTTTGGGATTTTTTTTTTTTTTTTTTTTTTTTTTTTTTTGGTTTGGCGTGTCGTTTGCCGGGGACCTTAGGACAGGAAATTAATTATGGAGAGGGGAGCTCCCTGCTCCCCCCCACCCCCCCCTAAGGAGTCGGCCTCCTGATCGGTTGACAGAGTTCCCAGAAACGTGATCTACTTTGGTGCCATCGCTCGGCTCCCTCCGGACAATTCCGCTAATCCTCGGCCCTCCCCGAGCTCCCCGACTGGACCCGAGTGATGGCGGGGTCTATGCGGGTGCAGTCCAGTCACGCGAGGCTATCCGTTTTCTTGGTTTCGGGTGTTACAACTCTCTCATGGTTTCTACTCGGTCTCTGTCTCTGTCTGTGCCTCTCTGTCTGTCTGTGTGTCTGTGTGTCTGTCTGTCTGTCTGTCTGTCTCTTCTCCTGCCTGTCTCTCTTGTCCCTACTGTCTTTTTCTCCAGTAACATCGTAAATTTGAAAGCGGGGGACTTGGTGGATACAGTTTCAGTGAGAGAGTTGATTGTGTTAACTCTCGACGGGTAAATGGCTTATCTCAATGAAATATGAGATTTCGTCGCAGACAGCATACTCGAGAATGCAGAAAGTCTCTGCCTGTCTGTCTCTCTCTCTCTCTCGGTCTCTGTCTCTCTCTCTTCCTCTCTCCTTCAGTCTCTCTATCCCCCTCTCTCTCTCCCTTTCTCTCTCCCTCTCTCTCTTCCTCTATCTCTCCCTCTGTCTCTCTCTCCCCTCCCTCTCTCTCTCTCTCTGTCTCTCTCTCCCTCTGTGTCTG
>NC_134899.1:50968959-50973959 GCF_041734735.1 Babylonia areolata | reverse complement strand
CGCAGGAAAAAATACAAAAAAAGGGGGGGGGGGGGGTGCTGCTGTGTAGCGACGCACTCTCCCTGGGGAGAGCAGCCCGAATTTCACACAGAGAAATATGTTGTGATAAAAAGAAATACAAATACATACATACATACATACATACATACATATAGCTCGCATGCACTCAAGGCCCGACTAAGCGCGTCCACTGGTCAGGTCTAGGTATCTGCATTATAGACGACCAGCAGCTTAACCTTCGTCAAGACTCCGATCAAGCGAGACCACTCTCACGCGACAGAAGTGACAGGTAATCGAAAATACGTGATCCGTGTCCAGTCCATAGTGGCATCCGTGGCAGCCAAACAACATTTCGTGATGCGCTGATGTGATGTATGGTTGCTTTTACGTGTGCAAATGCTCGTGTGAAGGCCGGGGTGACGGAGCAAGGCCAGGAAGAACGGTAGCATCAGAGGAATTCTGCTCCAGTGCCGGCCAAGTGTTGTTCTTCCTGATGTTCAACGTTCTGAACTAATCAATGCCAACGGAAAAAAAACTTCACATCGTAAGTCCCTCCTCCATCCCTCACCACCACCATCCTTTGGTTCTGGTTCTCACGCCCGCTTCCTACAAGAGAAGAAGAAGAAGAAGAATGAGGAGGAGGAGGAGAAGAAGAATGAGGAGGAGGAGGAGGAGAAGAAGAAGAAGAAGAATGAGGAGGAGGAGAAGAAGGAGAAGAAGAAGAAGAATGAGGAGGAGGAGGAGAAGAAGAAGAAGAAGAAGAATGAGGAGGAGGAGGAGAAGGAGACGAAGAAGAAGAAGAAGAAGAAGAAGAAGAAGAAGAAGAAGAAGAAGAAGAAGAAGAAGAAGGACAATTAATGTTGAATAACAAACTCAAAAAGACAGAGAAGGAGGGGAAATAGGCTGATGGACACACACACACACACACACACACACACACACACACACACACACACACACACACACACACACACACACACACACACAGAGAGAGAACTCAGAACTCAACACGCTTTTTTATTCAAGGATTGAGATTTTAGGCTTGACCCATTCTTCCAATCTGTCCTTGCTGAGAGAGGGGGGAGAGAGACAGAGACAGAGACAGAGAAAGAGAGATAGGTAGAAACTGAGAGACAGACAGACAGAGAGTCAAACAGAGTCGGAGCTTAGCAACAGAAACAAAACAAACAAACAAACAAAGACCAAAAAATACTACTGTAGAAAATCAACCCATCAAGACCTCCCTAAGAACAGACACGGCAGTCTAATTTACCAAGGAGATTCACAACGTGCAAGTAAGATTTTCTTCTTTTTTTTTTTTTTTTTTTTTTTTTTTTTTTTTGCCTGCCCCGCTTAATTTCTTTGTCTTGGTGTCTTTGTTTTCACAACCTCCTAGTCATTTGGATGTGGGTCAAGGGAACAGAAGATCCTTTGTTCACGAGTGTCTGCTTTAATCAGGTCTTGCATTCGAAACGAAGATATAAAAAAAGAAAAAAAAAAAAGAAAACTAAACGGTTTACCTTTATCTCTCCAGAAGGGAATATAAAGAACAAAATGGAGCACCGTTGTATTTCGCTTTCCAGCTAATGTGGGACATTGATTAGTGAGGCGCTGAAAAAGATAGACAGGGGGGGATAGGATGTAATCCTGATCTTCTTTTTTTTCTGTCACGTGTATAATGCTAGGGATACCAGCTGTAAAAGTTCTTCTTCTTCTTCTATCTTCTTCTTCTTCTCCTTCTTCTTTTTCCTTCTTCTTCTTCTGCTTCTGCTCCTCCTCCTCCTTCTCCTCCTTCTCCTGCCCCTCCTCCTCCTCCTCCTTCTTCTTCTTCTTCTTCCTTCTTCTTCTCCTCCTCTTCCTTCTTGTTCTTCTTCTGCTCCTCCTCCTTCTCCTTCTTCTTCTACTCCTCCTGCTCCTTCTTCTTCTTCTTCCTTCTTCTGCTTCTGCTCCTCCTCCTCCGTCTTCTTCTTCTTCTTCCTCCTTCTTCTTCTCCTCCTCCACCTCCTTCTTCTTCTTCTGCTCCTCCTCCTCCTTCTTCTTCTTCTTCTTCTTCTTCTTCTTCGTTTTCTTCTTCTTCTACTCCTCCACCTTCTTCTTCTGCTCCTCCTTCTTCTCCTTCTTGTGCTCCTCCGCTTTCTTCTTCTTCTGCTCCTACTTCTTCCTTCTTCTTCTTCTGCTTCTCCTTCTCCTCCTCCTCCTTCTTCTCCTCCTCCTCCTTCTTCACCCCCTCCTCCTTCTTATTCTCCTTCTGCTCTTCCTCCTCCTTCTTCTTCTGCTCCTCCTTCTTGTGCTCCTCCTCCCCGTCCTTCTCCTCCTCCTCCTCTATTCCTCCGCCCCCCTTCCCCCACTCGCCCACTCTCTCTCTTTCGCTCGTTTTCTCACGCACACTCAAAATTAATGCTCCTTTTCCCTCATTCCTCTGGTTCATCGTGTTTTATTAACAGGTAACTTGCGTGTGCAACACGTGCACACTCCATGTGCGCAGGTACTTAAAAAAATCCCAAGTGGTGAGACTCTCTCTCTCTCTCTCTCTCTCTCTCTCTCTTACAACAAGGTTTGGACTGGGTATTTCTGATTTGGCTGTACATAGGTATAGAAACAAAAAAGTGAAAGAATCTGATTTGATTTGTCCTATGTGTAAACGTTCAAAAGAAGATGAAGTTCATTTTGTTCTTTGTTGTGAAGTACTGAAAGAAATCAGAGAAACTTTTATTCGACCCAGATACTATCGGCAACCTTGTCTCTTCAAATTGGTTCTATTGTTGTCTTGTACTGACCATGATGTTGTGCGAAATTTGTCTCTGTTTTTCTACAAAGCATTTAGATACAGGGAAATTCTCACTTCTTAATGCTCCTGATTAACCTGATATATCTATAGCTGCATTGTTTTGATCTGTATGTCTTAAATGATATGATTATTGTCTGTTCACTTTCCCCTTCATGAGGGGCCTAGGCCTAAAATGAATAAACCATCTGAATCTGAATCTCTCTCTCTCTCTCTCTCTCTCTCTCTCTCTCTGTCAAAGGAGAGTGTATATGGCCAACGCAGTTTTTCATACCAAGTCTCTTTTTATTTGCCCGCGCAAGCGAGCAAGAAGGGAGGTTTACGTAGTTGTTGGGAACGATCCTGCACTGAGTCTGGTAAGTAACGGTTGACTGTGCAGAGAGAGTGTCTTAATATTTGTATTTGTATTTGTATTTCTTTTTATCACAACAGATTTCTCGGTGTGAAATTCGGGCTGCTCTCTCCAGGGAGAGCGCGTCGCTACACTACAGCGCCACCCCTTTTTTTTACCCCTACGTGCAGTTTTATTTGTTTTTCTTATCGAAGTGGAATTTTTCTACAGAATTTTGCCAAGAACAACCCTTTTGTTGCCGTGGGTTCTTTTACGTGCGCTATGTGCATGCTGCACACGAGACCTCGGTTTATCGTTTCATCCGAATGACTAGCGTCCAGACCACCACTCAAGGTCTAGTAGAGGGGGGAGAAAATATCGGCGGCTGAGCCGTGATTCGAACCAGCCCGCTCAGATTCTCTCGCTTCCTTGGCGGACGCGTCACCTCAAGGCCATCACTCCACTAAATACTGTTGTGTATTCGCCTGCGTAGAACTTAAAGTGTGTCCGAAAACTACACTAAAAACTTTACCTCCAAACTCTTCAGTCTTCCGGAGACTTTGTCACGTGGAGAAGTGTCGTTGGAGGAAAGGAGGGTGGGGGGGAGACCGGGGAGTCTGTGGGAGGGCAGGTTGGGGCGTGCTGGTGTTCTCCACTCTAGGGGTGGGGGGATGGGGGGGTTGGGGGGTGGGGGGGGGGGGTGGAGATGCTCATTCAGTCTGGTTCCGCGACGACACGATCATTGTCCTTAACAGGAGGCTTAGCAGGTGGTATCCTGCGCGCATGTTGATTTGGGAACTGGCACACTGTAGTTGTTTCTATGTTTCTGTTTGTTTTGGGGGTTTTTTGGGGGGTGGTTGTTGTTGTATTTTCAACCCTCCATATGCAAGAGGGTGTGGGTATTTAGTGCAGATCAAGATCGGTTTTGCAATGTGCGGCAACGGAGAGAACTTCGCTGAGAATGATCCCCAAACATGGCTTTACATTTCTAGATTGTGGATTCACAAAATAGCTCTCATTCTCCTGCTCCTTCTCCTTTTCCCCTACCCCTCTTCCTACTCCCCCTCCTTCCTTCTTTCCCTCCTTCCTTCCTTCCCTTCTTCTTCTTCTTCTTCTGTGCTTATGATCTGCAGTTCACCACGTTACTAGTTTCTATGCAAGTGCCTTTACATGCATATACAGCCAGTTTTTTTTTGTTTTTTTTCCCCTCTGCTGTTAAGATATCTGTACACTCATGTGCAACTAATCTGAAACTACAAATCAGAGGGGGACGGGGGGGGGGGGGGGGGGGGGGAGAGGGCGGCGGGGGACAACAACCTTGGCATACACACAGGTGTGTGTTTTTGTTGTTGGTTTTTTTTTTGTTTTGTTTGTTTGTTTGTTTTGTTTTTGTTTTTTGTTTGTTTGTTTTTTTGTTGCTTTTTTTTTCACATAAACAACAACTTCATACAACCACGAATGAATTTTGCGGCAGCCCCCAGCCAGTGAAAGCAATAAACCATACCGTGAGATAAATATGATAGGGGAAGCAGTCCACTAGGGTTACACCGGGCCAGAGCGCCCTTCATCCCCAGAGACAAGTCTGGCAACGCTGAGACAATCGTGGAGGGGCAAGAGGGACACACACACACACGTCTAAAGAAGACAGCCGTGGAGAGAGAGAGAGAGGGGGGGGTGGGGGCGGGGTGGGGGGCGGACGGGTGGGGGGGGGGGAGGGCCGGGGAAGGGACAGAAGGACTGCGAAGGGGACGACTGACAGATATTTAAAAAAAAAATCAACAGAAAAACGTGGAGAAATGGAGAAGGAGAATCTGACTGACAGTCACACAGAAAAGGAAAGAGAGACAGACAGACAGACAGAGACAGAAAGAGACACAGAGAGAG
>NC_134899.1:50961459-50963959 GCF_041734735.1 Babylonia areolata | reverse complement strand
GCTCTCAAGGCCGCTCCGCCACCACAGATGCGGGTGCGCCATCAAATTAATGCCACCCCCCATAAACCAGACCCCAGCCCCTTTTAAAGCCTCATCCCCATGTCACGCCTGGTATGACCTGACAGCAGCAGTGGCCATAACATTTTCGGATCATGCCAACATGTTCCCGGCGCTATAAACACAGAGAGGCCTTGAAATCACGCTACTCTGACTTCTCCCACTTCAAGCACACTTCTAGGGAAGTACAGAAAGAGGGGAGCACAGAGAGAGAGAGAAAGTCTCTCTCTCTCACTGTCTCTGGAGATTATATATATATATATAAACTGAGGAAGATCTGAGACCGAAAATTTCGTTCTTGTGCAAGAGGCTTGTTGTTCATTTTTCTTTTTATTTCTAGTTACACACACACACACACACACACACACACACACACACACACACACACACACACACACACACATATACATACATATATATATATATATATATATATATATATATATATATATGACCTGTAGACTTCGCACGGTCCTACCACCACCACCACTCCCAATATATGGTCAGCACATGCTCTAAAGGCCGCTCCGGCACCAGAGATGCGGGTGCGCCATCAAATTAATGCCATCCCCCCATAAACCACACCCCAGCCCCTTTCACACTCATCCCCATGTCGCGGCTGGCACGGCTGAAAGCATCAGCGGCCACGGCACGCTCGGTTCAAACCAGCGTTCTCACGACCCCGTGAGCTGAGAAAGGCCTGGGTGAAAAGAAAAGCCTTCCTTTCTTCTTCTGATGTCGGGTCAGACTTGAGGAAGCGCTCAAAACAGGAAAAGGACAATGAGAAAGGGAGACAATGGAAACGGAAATCAGACGGGTTGGCAGTGAGGGGCTGGAGTTATCTTGCTAGGGAATGAGAGGACGAGAGAGAGAGAGAGAGAGAGAGAGAGAGAGAGAAGGAGCAAGTGAGAAAGACGGGGAGATCATCTGAACTATTGATATACATATGTGTGAATTCATTCGTAGAATTGACTTATTGACTCTCTCCTTTCATCAGTGACGAGGAGACAGTTGATTGTAGCCACAATTAAATGAACACGTGCGTATGCGCGCTCGCTCGTACACATATACATACGTTATCATTATTATTATTATTATTATTATTATTATTATATTGTGTGGAGTGATGGCCTAGAAGTAACGCGTCCGCCTAGAAAGCGAGAGAATCTGAGCGCGCTGGTTCGAATCACGGCTCAGCCGCCGATATTTTCTCCCCCTCCACTAGACCTTGAGTGGTGGTCTGGACGCTAGTCATTCGGATGAGACGATAAACCGATGTCCCGTATACACCATGAACTTAGCGCACGTAAAAGAACCCACGACAACAAAAGAGTTGTTCCTGGCAAAATTCTGTAGAAAAAAATCCACTTCGATAGGAAAAACAAATAAAACTGCACGCAGGAAAAAAAAAAAAAAGAGGTGGCGCTGTAGTATAGCGACGCGCTCTCCCTGGGGAGAGCAGCCCGAATTTCACACAGAGAAATCTGTTGTGATAAAAAGAAATACAAATACAAATTATTATCATTGATAATATCAGTAGTAGTAGTATTAACACCATGATTATCATGTCATATAATGCATCTGCAGTTGATACAAAGAATCGTGAAACTCGATGCCCCTCCACTTCCGTGCTTGGGGTGAGTCCTGTCAATGTCGTCAGTGTCGGCAGATTCATGGGGGGCTGTTGTTTGAGGGACCTGGTGGCGGTCTCCACTCTGGGAGAGACGCTCACTCAGTCTGGCTCCGCGACTAAGCCATTATTGTCGTTAGTAGGGGGCTTAGTAGGTGGTGTCCTAAGTACGTTAAAACAGAACAGGCACCACTGAACACCACCGAAGTGACTCAGCAGCAGTGCAGGGTCTCCTCTGGTGTGTGGCCTCCTGGCGACCTAACATCGATGGTTCCCTGTGGACTGCCGACGCTGGAACTGCGACGGACGAACCCAGGTGTGGCCGTGTATGGGGGAATCTAAATGAGCGGCGTGGGAGTAATGCCACTGAAACGGCGCAGATGATGGGGCAGCAAAAAAAAAAAAAAAAAAAAAGAATCGTGAAACTTGTCCACGCACGAAAAGATGTGGTACTGATAGTATCATCAACGCTATGAGTTGCAAACTTTAAGTATGCATATACATACTTCTATTTCGGCCAACCCAGTGCATGTGCAAATCAGTGTGACGATATGGTTAACCAGTAGCCAAGTGCACAGAGCATCGACATTATCCATTACCCGGGTTCAATTCATGCTTGCCCCCTCAGCTAAACCTTTAGAAGTGACATGTGCGCTAGTCTTTTGGCTGAGAAAATAAAATGTCAGTCACGGTCCTGAGAACTACATGCATCTAGCGCATGTTAAAGAACCTACAGCAACAAGAGAACTGTCCAGGTCACAGTTATGACAAGGAAGCATAGACACATGCAGACGGGAAAAGAACAACAGCAAC
>NC_134899.1:50953959-50956459 GCF_041734735.1 Babylonia areolata | reverse complement strand
ATAATAATAATACTGCTACTACTGCTGCTGCTGCTACTACTACTATTACTACTACTACTAAATGAGTGGAAGAATCTATCTATCTATCTATCTATCTATCTATCTATCTATCTATATATATATGTGTGTGTGTGTGTGTGTGTGTGTGTGTGTGTGTGTGTGTGTGTGTCTGTACACCATTATGTGCAAGGCTTGCGAATGTGCATGTATGCTTGTAGATAAGTGTGTGACGACGAGACAGAACCAGGTGAAATACGAATTAAACTCCCTCATCGTCATCTTTGATGATCATCACCACAACCAACACCAAACCTCCACCATCACCACATGCAACCATCACCAATATCACTGTCATCGTCCTCATCGTCATCATCACTACCACAACAATGAGGGATAGAAAGGGAGAGGGAGGGGGGAGAGGGGTGAGGGGGAAAGAGAGAGAGAAGGTGGAAGGGAACGAGTGTGAACAAACAGGTGTTCTCAGGGAAACATACACAAGCTAAGTTAAGCTAAGAATAACTTTATAGTATCATTGAGAGAAATTACATTATTATTATCATTATGAGCATTTACACCTAATCTTGAAAATAAGCCCTAGGCGTTTACAAATAGAACACATATGTAAATATCAAAAAAAGAAAAATTGAACACAAGATACCAAACATCATTAAAAACTATTCATCCACCCACCCACCCCCCCAAACACACACACACACACACACACACACACACACACACACACACACACACACACACACACACACACGCACACACACACACGCACACACACACACCGTCTAAAAACACTTATAGTGAATAGACGTTAAACTGAAGAAGAAAACACACACACACACACACACACACACACACACACACACACACACACACTACACTCAAGCACACGCGCACGCACAAACACAAGTCATACCACACAATCGTAAATAGTACACAACCAAAAATACCACCAACAAATCCTGAAACTATCAAAACTTACATCAGGCGCAGCAAAACATACGTAGACAATTACGTAACACAAAAACATAAACATGACTCAGTTCAAGAGAAGCAATAACATATAAGACGTTGATATAAAAACTATTGCTTATATTCACTATTTAAAAGCGTTGTTATTAATCATTATTGTAAACCTATTGAAATACACCAAGGCTAACATTGCATGTATTATATTGCACATTAATTACGATAAGATTAACTTTGTTTACTACAGAGTAATTATCAGTATAAGTATATCAAAAGACACGAACATTGCACAGTTTCTGTTGCACATTAATTAAGATAAAATTAACTTTGTTACTACATGGTTGTTTCCCTGAAAGCTTCAAGTCTGCTATTGTACGTCCACTCATCAAGAAACCATCTTTGGATCATAATTGCTTGAAAAATTATCGACCTGTCTCTAATCTGTCATTTTTATCAAAACTGCTAGAAAAGATCATATTGTCTCAGCTCTTAGCTCATCTGGAGCAGAATGGCTTACTTAATTCCCACCAGTCAGCTTATAGACGTGGTCATAGTTGCGAAACAGCCCTTCTTAGAATAGTGAATGATTTGCTTTCGGGATTTGATGAGGATAAGATATCTGTTCTCGCTCTCTTAGATTTGTCAGCAGCTTTTGACACTATCGACCACTCTATCCTCTTGAACAGACTTAAAACTTCCTTTGGTATTCGTGACACTGCACTAGCATGGATCACGTCTTACCTGTCAGATCGTACACAGAAAGTGTGTGTAAATGGTAGATACTCTAGAGTATCTGCCTTGAAATATGGTGTCCCACAAGGGTCCGTCCTAGGTCCTGTTCTTTTCGTGCTGTATGCGGCTCCTGTGTCGGATGTCATCAGTCATCATGCGATGTCGCATGAGAGCTTTGCTGATGACACACAACTTTATCAGTCGGCTTCCATAGCTGAATTTGATGCACTGGTGACTCAAACACAGGAGTGCATTGCTGGCCTAAAGGACTGGATGACTCTCAACAAGCTGCAATTAAATGATGATAAGACTGAATTGATGATAACCTGTCCAAAGAAGTTTCGTCAACATCCTTCCTTTCCTGACTCTGTTCTGATCAATAGCACACCTGTTTCACTTTCTCCCTCTGTTCGCAGTCTTGGTGTAATCCTGGACCAGTCTCTTTCCTTCCAACAGCACATTTCGAATATCTGTAAAGTTGCCTATTTGGAACTGCGTAGAATCAGCTCTATCCGCCACTATCTCTCAACCGATGCAACCAAGACACTTGTATACTCTCTGGTTCTCTCAAGATTGGATTACTGCAACTCTCTTTTGGCCGGCCTTCCCAAATACCTGTTAGACAGACTCCAACGAATTCAGAATAACGCTGCCAGACTCATTTGCAGAGCTTCTAAATTTGACCATGTTTCTCCTCTCCTTCAGTCTCTCCACTGGTTGCCTGTTTCTGATCGAATAGACTATAAGCTATCCACTCTGACCTTTTCTGCAGTCAACGGATCTGGCC
>NC_134899.1:50943959-50948959 GCF_041734735.1 Babylonia areolata | reverse complement strand
CACCACAGTATCTGCGCGACCTAGAAGCCCTGCCCTGTGACTTCCACCACTAACACCACCACCAAGCACTTAGATGTCTTCTTCTCGAGGGATCTGTGATATTGATGTTTCCACAACTGACACGCATTGTAGGGATCATAATAATAATAACCATAATTATAATGATATTTATATAGCGCTGAATCTTGTGCACAGACAAATCAAAGCGCTTTCACACCAGTCATTCACACGCATGCATAACTCTAAAAAACTGGAGAAACTGAAGACAAGGAAAAGGCATGGGAGAAAGGCTATCTTGGGAAAGCAGTGAGTTTTAAGGCCAGACTTGAAACAAAGAGCTGAGTACAGAGACCTGACGAAAGCGAAAGAGGAAGTTGGTTCCAAATGCAAGGTCCAGAGACAGAGAAAGAACGGCGGCCAACAGTGGAGTGTTTGAATCTGGGTATGCGTAAACAAGAGTGGATCCGAAGCCGATGGTAGAGAGCGAGAAGTGGAGGTGAAGGCAGCCACAGAGATAGAAAGGGGAAGGTACTCGGCATTGAGAGAGAAAGTGGGGTGGATAGAGATATCTAGCTGCCAGCAGTCGACTCTCGGCCAGAACTGGGGTTAAACTTTTCATCGTTTGTTTCTCTTCTGTTGTGTTCTTCGCCCAGTAGGCTCTTGCGTGTTAAAATCTACTTCTCAAAAAAACAACTGTAAGAGGCAGTTCGGCATTTTCCCTTCTGATGCATGTTTTTGCGTCTCTCTTTATGTCTGTTTCTTTTTCTATCTGTCTGTCTGTCTGTCTCACTGTGTGTTTGTCTGTCTCTGCCTTGTGCCTGTCTGAATCCCTCTGTGTGTGTGTCTCTCTCTGTCCCTGTCTGTCTCTGTCTGTCTCTGTCTCTGCCTCTCTTCTTACTGTGGTGTGTATGTTTGTATGCGTGGGTTTTTGTGTGGATATATGTGTGTGTGTGTGTGTGTGTGTGTGTGTGTGTGTGTGTGTGTGCGCGTGCGCGTGTATGTTGTGTGTGTTCGTGTGCGTGTGTATGGTTGTGCGTGTGCGCGTGTATGTTGTGTGTGTGTGTGTGTGCATATGAGCGCGCGCGCGTGCCTGCGTGCCAGCCTGTTAAAGACCTAAACGAAGGGGAAATCAACAACGGAATAGAAATAATATAATATCTAAAAAAAAAAAAATAATAATAAAAAAAAACAGAAGAAAAAAAAAGCGAAACGCTGAATTGATTCCTTTATATCCGAATTCATGTGCCAAACACGCAAAGGCAGGCACAAAGCGGCCAAAACAATTTAATTGTGCGACAAAATAGATTAAATTGTGCGATAAAAACAATTAGATTGTGCGACAAAAACACTTTGATTGTGACAAACACGCAAACACGGAGAGAAAAGAGGGATAAAGAGAAGAGAGAATTATTAAGGACAGGGAGAAAAGAGAGAGAGAGGTGGGGGGAGAGAGTGAAAGAAAGACAGGGAGAGAGGGGAGGGGGATCGAGAGGGGGGGGGGGGGTGTGAAGAGTGAAAGACAGACAGGGAGAGAGAGAGAGACAGTGACTGAGAGACAGAGAGAGAAGGACGGGGTGGAGACACAAAGACAGAAGATGCTCACACACACACACACACACACACACACACACACACACACACACATACATACATACACACACACACACACACACACATCATACACACACATCATACACACACATACATGCTCACACAAACACACACACACTCACACACACACACATACTCACATTGTTCACACAAACACGCGCGCGCGCGCGCGCGCGCGCGCGCGCGCACACACACACACACACACACACACACACACACACACACACACACACACACACACACACACACACACACACACACACACACACACACACACGTACACACGCACACACAGACACACAGACACACACACGACACACACACATACACACACACACACACACACACACACACACACACACACACACACACACACACACACACACACACACACACACACACACACTGAATTACTGACAAACAGGGAAACAGATACATAAATTGTTGCTGTTATTTTAAAGACGAACAGAGATACATGAACGTAAAATTCATAAATCGAGCGAGCGAGAGAGAGACAGAGATTGAGAGAAAGAGAGAGAAACAGGGAGACAGAGAGACAGAGACGGCAATAGGGAGACAGAGACAGACATAATATCATGTACAGACAGAAGAGCAGACAGACAGAGCCAACAAGAAAGCGAAAACAGATGTGGAGTGATGGACTAGAGGTAACGCGTCCGCCTAGGAAGCGAGAGAATCTGAGCGCGCTGGTTCGAATCACGGCTCAGCCGCCGATATTTCCTCCCCCTCCACTAGACCTTGTGTGGTGGTCTGGACACTCGTCATTCAGATGAGACGATAAACCGAGGTCCCGTGTGCTAGCATGCACTTAGCGTACGTAAAAAAAACCCACGGCAACAAAAGGGATGCTCCTGGCAAAATTCTGTAGAAAAATCCACTTCGGTAGGGAAAACAACTAAAACTACACGCATGCAAAAAATACAACAACAACAAAATGTGTGGCGCTCTCAGTGTAGCGACGCGCTCGAATTTCACATAGAGAAATCTGTTGTGACCAAAAAAAAAAACGAATGTGGAAATGTTTACTTCCGGGCGGACGTGTGAGAATTGTGCTCTTGTTTGTTGTTTAAATTACAGCTGTTATAGTGCATCGATTTCGGAAAACTTCGACACAGATGTAGTTGGACGGTGTGTGGATGTGAAAGTGTTTTTCGTTGTGACAGAAGGTTGGTAGATTGTCCACAATTACTGTTTTTACTTATTACTATTGTCAAAGTAGGGAACAAAATATCAACACCACTCAAGAAGGTCAACAGATGTTTTATTATCGTTCTGTGTCTGCTGCACGAGTTTTTCGTAGGCACGTCTGCAGTACGACCTTGCCAAATGTTGCTGAACTCCTCACGTGAGCGTGCTTAAACACATCCGTTATTTGCAGTGCACGAGCACTCAGTCAGTGAAAACAAGCGTCATTGAACACAGGCGCCTGCAGACGTTAAATTTTGTTTACATACAAAAAGTTATTAAACTAACATAACTCATGAGTTTTACCAGCATTTTGAGCATTTTAATATTTTTTCCCCTGTGCCCTGTGAAAAACGGTCTCCCCCCTCAGCCCATCCCGCTCATCAGTATGGAGAGCAGAGGAATTGAGACTGTTGTGGATGTGTTCTGTCGCCCTGCAGCCCACCACCAAGCTGATGACCTCGCACGATACAGGCCATTAAGGGCATCACAAACATCAAACACGACCGATGGTCAAGCAACTCCACCACACTTACTAGACCTCGGGCACACTCAAATGGGCAACGTCATCGCCATCAATGGTCGGCATCAAGACACCAGAATGACTGTGGGCCTATTTAATACACAGTCCGTCGGCTCAAAGTCTAAGCGGACACAGATTGTGGACTTCATCAAGGATGAGAATATGGATGTTTTATTTTTAACAGAGACGTGGCTGAAAACTAGTGGCGATGAAAGCATATGTGCTGATTTAGTTCCGCCAGGCTACAAGCTGAGGTCCTTCCCTCGTGCAACACGGGGTGGGGGACTTGCTGTCCTCTACCGCGACCATCTCCCCGTCACCGTCACCTCCGCCTTCCCCTTCACTCTCACTTCCTGTGAGCTGATTCAGTTCACACTGACAGCACCCCAACACATCCACTTCTTCTGTCTGTACAGACCACCGCCTAGCAAACAGAACAAACTTCTGAACTCTACATTTCTGACAGAGCTGCCAGACCTGCTCGACTACTGCAACCTCCTACGAGGGAAGTCAGTGGTGGTCGGTGACTTCAATGTGCACTATGACGTGCCCGCCGATCCACTTACCTCCAAGGTGCTGGACATTGTGTCGAGGTTCGACTTCACACAGGGTGTGCAGGAGGCAACCTATTACAGAAGCGGCCACATCCTCGACTGGGTCCTGCACCGAGAGGCTGATCAGCTCATCCATTCTTGCCGGGTCAACCACATGGTCTCCTCTGACCATGCCGCTGTTCTCTGCAGGCTTAAAGTGTCCCGCCCCAAGAGGCAGCCTGTCTACCGCACAGTGCGGGACATCAAGGCCATTGACAGGGACTCCTTCAAGGCTGACGTCCAGGACATGCTAGATGACCTTGGACCCGACCTCTCCGCCCAACAGCTGGATGATGGCCTTCGCGGACTGCTGGACAGACATGCTCCAGCTACAGAAAAGCGTGTGCCTTCAGGCCACACGTCCCCGTGGTACGCAGCTGTCAGCGACATCCTGCGTGACGCCAAGAAAGAGCGCCGTCGTGCTGAGAGGAAGTGGCGCAAGAGTGGTCTGACAGTGGACAGTCAGATCTTTTTAACAGCGAAACAGTTAGTCACTGATATTGTTCAGAATGCCAAAGAAGAGTACTGGAGCTCAAAGATCAAAGCCAGTACATCTGTCAAAAACGTATTCTTAACCAGCAACCGTCTCCTTGGCAGGAGCAGAGACTTCATCCTGCCAACTAACATTCCTCCTAATGACCTCTCTGATGCTTTCGCTGAGTTTTTCACCACCAAGATAAAGACAATTAGAGATGAGCTCGAAACTTTTAGTCAGTCTGTGCCCGATCCTTTCTTTGCTGACAAACCCCACCCTTCTTCGTCTTTCAACAGTTTTCGTCCTGTCACAGAGGAAGAAGTTAAACAAGTCATTATAAAATCTAGCCCCAAAACATGTGCACTTGACCCAATCCCCACATCCCTTTTGGTTGAATGTGTTGATGCGCTCCTCCCAGCCTTGACCTCTATCATCAACAACTCTCTTCAGTCAGGCACTTTCCCAGATGTTTACAAAAAAGCCCTTGTAACACCACTGCTCAAGAAGCCGACTCTCGATGTAAACACCCTCAAAAACTATCGTCCTGTCAGCAATCTATCTTTTCTTTCCAAGGTCACAGAAAAGATTGTCC
>NC_134899.1:50933959-50936459 GCF_041734735.1 Babylonia areolata | reverse complement strand
TATTAAGATTATAACGAAAACACAGATGTAAAAATATCATATACAATGTGTTGTACATTCATTCCACACATTGCAGGCAATATTTCAAAATGTAAAATAAATAAATAAATAAATAAATAAAATAAAATAATAATAATAATGATAATAATAAACAACATTATTTTGAATAATTATGATTGTGAGCATAACATACTATATCGCACACTGATTATGATTATTATGTTTGCTTCCTTTTGTTTTGGGGTATTCTTTTCTATCGATTTACTGGTTATGTATAGACTGTAGTTTTAATTGAATTTGCTCAGTCGAATGTGGACCACCACCCACAAAGAAAAAGAAAACTGTTTTCTTTGTTAGAAATTCGTTTCCATGCACGACAGGATGTTTTGTTGTTGTTGTTGTTGTTTTGGAGTGACGATATGGCCACCTCAGATGGTATCACCTCTTGGTTCATATCTGGACAGACGGGCGCAACAGCCGAGTGGTTAAACCGTTGGACTTTCAATCTGAGGGTCCCCGGGTTCGAATCTCGGTAACGGCGCCTGGTGGGTAAAGGGTGGAGTTTTTTTTTTTCCAATCACCCAGCTCAACATATGTACAGACCTGTTTGTGCCGGAACCCCCTTCGTGTGTATACGGCAAGCGGAAGACTAAATACGCAAGTTAAAGATCCTGTAATCCATGTCAGCGTTCGGTGGGTTATGGAAACGAGAACACACCCAGCATGCACACACCCCCGAAAACGGAGTATGGCTGCCTACATGGCGGGGGTAAAAACGGTCATACACGTAAAAGCTCACTCGTGTACATACGAGTGAATGTGGGAGTTGCAGCCCACGAACGAAGAAGAAGAAGAAGAAGAAATGTGGGCTGATTTGTGATTTGTGGTCGGTCAAGCGATCTCACTACCAGGCCTTAGTCATGCTTTTGTTTTCCTGAAAATACCCACAGCTGCTGCCCTCTCTCTGTCTCTTTGTCTGTGTCTCATTCTTTCTACCCCCTCCCCCCCCCCCCCTCCTTCTTTTTCCTTCTATTTCATTTGTTATTCTTCTTCTTGTTCCCTTGTTTCTTTTCCACGGGTGTACGGAAAATTGCATGTGTGCTCTATCTGTGAAAATATATTCCAATGAAATCATTCATTCGATTTTCTCTCTCTCTCTCTCTCTCTCTCTCTCTCTCTCTCTCTCTCTCTCTCTCTCTCCCTCTTATTCTTTTAATTTCTCTCTTGGTCGTGACGCTTGTAATCTCCCAATAAAAGATATTTCACAGCATCGTTACAAAAACAAACAAACAAACAAAAACCAAAAAAATCATATTCACGCACATCGGATATAAGGAACCATCAACATACGCCTAACACATAATATAATCATACCAATACTTCAGATCACAATGATACGAAGCGATCCAGTAATTATCATCAATTTCTCTATCATCATTTATGTTTATCTGATCAAACCCCCCACCCACCCACCCCCTCCGTTTTGCTGCTCCCTTTGACACGGGCATGAGACCCAGATCGATAAAATGAACAGTTTCTTTGCAATTGTTTGTTCTCTCTCTCTCTCTCTCTCTCTCTCTCTCTCTCTCTCTGTCTGTCTGTCTGTCTGTCTGTCTGTCCGTCTCTCTCACCCTCTCTCTCTTTCTCTCTCTCTTCCTCTCTGTCTGTCTGTCTGCCTGCCTGTCTCTTTCTCTCCCTTTCTCCCTCCCCACCCTCTCTCTCTCTCTCTCTCTCTCTCGTCCTCTCTCTCTCTCTGTCTGTCTCTATCTGTCTGTCTGTCTGTTTGTCTATCTCTCTATCTCTCTTTCTCTCTCACTCTCTCTCTTTCTCCCCCCCCCCTCTTCCTCTCTCTTTGTCTCTGTTTTTCTGTCTATCTCTCTGTCTGTGTCTCTCTCTCCCTTCCTCCCTCTCTCTCTCTTTCTCTCCCTCCCTCTCTCTCTCTCTCTCTTCCTCTCTCTCTGTCTCTGTCTATTTGTCTATCTCTCTCTCTTTCTCTCTCACTCTCTCTCTTTCTCTCCCCCTCTCTCTCTCTCTTACCTTCTTCCTCTCTCTTTGTCTCTGTTTTTCTGTCAGTCTCTCTGTCTGTGTCTCTCTCTCCCTTCCTCCCTCTCCCTCCCTCTCTTTCTCTCCCTCCCTCTCTCTCTCTCTCTTCCTCTTTCTGTGTCTCTGTCTGTCTGTCTCTTTCTCTCCCTTCCCCCCCCCCCATCTCTCTCTCTTCCTCTCTCTGCGTCTCTGTCTGTCTCTCTGTCTCCCCCCTCCCCCCTCCCGCTCTCTCTCTTTCTGTCAACAGGCAGCCTGTGATCAACTAACCAGTTCTCTAGCATGCGTCCCCCTTCCCCTTTCCCTACACCCACCTCCCTGTCCTCCCATATCCCATCCATCCCCACACTCACCCCCCACCCCCCCACACACACACCCACCACCACGTCCCCAAACCAACCACGCCATAAGGACTGACCCCTTCACTAACCAGCCATGTGATCAGACGTGGACAATGACT
>NC_134899.1:50921459-50926459 GCF_041734735.1 Babylonia areolata | reverse complement strand
GATCTGAATTTGGAAATGGAAAGACAAGATGAGAGAGAGGATGGATGTGGGGGCAGGGAAGGAGCGAGGGGGGGGGGAGGGGCTGGAAAAAGCGTTCTATCTTGAGATACTGGGGGATCTGAGAGAAAGAGGAGGGGATTAGGGGGAAGAGAGATGGAGAGAGAGGGAGCGTGAGGGACGGGGGGAGAGAGATGGAGGGAGAGGGAGGCAGAGAGAGAGCAGAGAGCGAGAGGCAGAAAGAGAGCGGAGAGAGAGGCACAGAGAGAGAGAGCGGAGAGAGAGGCAGAGAGAGAGAGCGGAGAGAGACAGAGAGTGAGAGAGAGGGAGACAGCGGAGAGAGAGAGAGAGGCAAAGAGAGAGAGAGCAGAGAGGCAGAGAGGGAGGCAGAGACAGAGCAGATACAGAGCGGAGAGAGGCACACAGAGAGCAGAGAGAGTGAGGCAGAGAGAGAGAGAGAGACAGAGAGAGAGCGGAGAGAGAGGCAGAGAGAGAGCGGAGAGAGAGGCAGAGAGAGAGCGGAGAGAGAGGCAGAGAGAGAGCGGAGAGAGAGGCAGAGAGAGAGAGAGAGCGGAGAGAGAAGCAGAGAGAGATAGAGCAGAGAGGGAGAGAGAGACAGAGAGAGAGCGGAGAGAGAGGCAGAGAGAGAGCGGAGAGAGAGGCAGAGAGAGAGCGGAGAGAGAAGCAGAGAGAGAGCGGAGAGAGAGGCAGAGAGAGATAGAGCAGAGAGGGAGAGAGAGACAGAGAGAGAGCGGAGAGAGAGGCAGAGAGAGAGCGGAGAGAGAAGCAGAGAGAGATAGAGCAGAGAGGGAGAGAGAGACAGAGAGAGAGCGGAGAGAGAGGCAGAGAGAGAGCGGAGAGAGAAGCAGAGAGAGATAGAGCAGAGAGGGAGAGAGAGACAGAGAGAGAGCGGAGAGAGAGGCAGAGAGAGAGCGGAGAGAGAGGCAGAGAGAGAGCGGAGAGAG
Source organism: Babylonia areolata (assembly GCF_041734735.1). NCBI lineage: Eukaryota > Metazoa > Mollusca > Gastropoda > Neogastropoda > Buccinidae > Babylonia > Babylonia areolata. The sequence continues at coordinate 50,925,497 of NC_134899.1, read as the reverse complement.
AGGCAGAGAGAGAGCGGAGAGAGAGGCAGAGAGAGAGAGAGAGAGCGGAGAGAGAAGCAGAGAGAGATAGAGCAGAGAGGGAGAGAGAGACAGCAGAGAGAGAGAGAGAGGGGCAAAGAGAGAGAGAGAGGCAAAGAGAGAGAGAGAGAGGCAGAGAGAGAGGGAGAGAGAGAGACAGCAGAGAGAGAGCGGAGAGAGAGCGGAGAGAGAGGGAGAGAGATAGAGAGCGGAGAGAAAGAGCAGAGAGAGAGGCAGAGAAAGGCAGACAGAGAGAGTGAGACAGACAGAGAGACAGAGAGAGACGGAGACAGACACAGAGACAGACACAGAGAGAGGGTGCAAACAAACACAGGGACAGAGAGAGAGAAAAAAAGAATCAGTGACCAGTGACTCACGGAGAGCAGAAGAGAAACAATTAGTCACTTGACACGCTTCCTATGGGGGTCATCTCGTTCTCTGTGCCTTCCCTCCTCATCGTGTCCCCATTCCCTGTAGAAATCAGTTCCCGATCAGTGAGCATGCTGCCCCACAGAGAGTGGGCGTGACAGAAACAGAGACACACAGAGGTGGTGGTGGGTTGGGGGTGTGGGTGTGGGGAGGTTAGAGAGACAGAGATGAGACACACACACACACACACACACACACACACACACACACACACACACACACAGAGGTGGTGGGTTGGGGGACAGAGAGACAGAGGGGAGAGACAGAGAGAGCAGAGAGAGGGAGGCAGACAGAGAGAGGAAAGAGAGAGAGGCAGACAGAGAGAGAGAGACAGAAAGAGAGAGAACAGAGAGGCAGAGAGAGAGCACAGAGAGAGAGACAGAGAGAGGAAGGAAAGAGAGACAGAGAGAGAGCAGAGACAGAGAGACAGAGACAGAGAGACAGACACAGAGAGAGGGTGGAAACAAACACAGGGACAGAGAGAGAGAAAAAGAATCAGTGACCAGTGACTCACAGAGAGCAGAAGAGAAACAATTAGTCACTTGACACGCTTCCTATGGGGGTCATCTCGTTCTCTGTGCCTTCCCTCCTCATCGTGTCCCCATTCCCTGTAGAAATCAGTTCCCGATCAGTGAGCATGCTGCCCCACAGAGAGTGGGCGTGACAGAAACAGAGACACACAGAGGTGGTGGTGGGTTGGGGTGTGTGTGTGGGGGGGGGGGGGGGGGGGGGGGTAGAGAGACAGAGAGGAGAGAGAGAGAGCCACACACACACACACACACACACACACACATACACACAAAGAGGTGGTGGGTTGGGGGACAGAGAGACAGAGGGGAGAGAGACAGAGAGAGCAGAGAGAGGGAGGCAGAGAGAGAGCACAGAGAGAGAGAGAGGGAGGCAGAGAGAGAACCAGAAAGAGAGAGAGGCAGAGAGAGAGAGAGAGAGAGAGGCAGAGAGAGAGGGGGGCAGAGAGAGAGAGAGGCAGAGAGAAAGAGCACAGAGAGAGGCAGAGAGAGGCACAGAGAAAGAGAACAGAGAGAGGCAGACAGAGAGAGAGAGGCAGAGAGAGAGAACAGAGAGGCACACAGAGAGAGGAAAGAGAGAGAGACAGAGAGAGAGAGAGGAAAGAGAGACAGAGAGAGAGAGCAGAGAGAGAGAGACGGAGACAGAGAGACAGACACAGAGAGAGTGGAAACAAACACAGGGACAGAGAGAGAGAGAAAAAGAATCAGTGACCAGTGACTCACGGAGAGCAGAACAGAAACAATTAGTCACTTGACACGCTTCCTACTGGGGTCATCTCGTTCTCTGTGCCTTCCCTCCTCATCGTGTCCCCATTCCCTGTAGAAATCAGTTCCCGATCAGTGAGCATGCTGCCCACACAGAGAGTGGGCGTGACAGAAACAGAGACACACAGAGGTGGTGGTGGGTTGGGTGTGTGTGTGGGGGGGGGGAGGTAGAGAGACAGACAGGAGAGAGAGAGAGACACACACACACACACACACACACACACACACACACACACACACACACACACAGAGGTGGTGGGTTGGGGGACAGAGAGACAGAGAGAGCAGAGAGAGGGAGGCAGAGAGAGATAGCACAGAGAGAGAGGGAGGCAGAGAGTGAACCAGAGAGAGAACCAGAGAGAGAGAGAGGGGGGCAGAGAGAGAGGGGCAGAGAGAGAGAGGCAGAGAGAAAGAGCAGAGAGAGAGGCAGAGAGAGGCACACAGAGAGAGAACAGACAGACAGAGAGAGAGAGAGGCAGAGAGAGAGAGCAGAGAGAGGCAGAGAAGAGAGAGGTAGAGAGAGCACAGAGAGAGAGAGAGAGCAGAGAGAGGGGAGAGGAAAGAGAGAGAGACAGACAGACAGAGAGAGAGAGAGAGATGGAGACAGACAGAGAGACAGAGAAAGAGAGGGTGGAAACAAACACAGGGACAGAGAGAGAGAGAAAAAGAATCAGTGACCAGTGACTCACGGAGAGCAGAACAGAAACAATTAGTCACTTGACACGCTTCCTATGGGGGTCATCTCGTTCTCTGTGCCTTCCCTCCTCATCGTGTCCCCATTCCCTGTAGAAATCAGTTCCCGATCAGTGAGCATGCTGCCCACACAGAGAGTGGGCGTGACAGAAACAGAGACACACAGAGGTGGTGGTGGGGGGGTAGAGAGACAGAGAGGACACATACACACACACACACACACACACACACACACACACAAACACACACACACACACACACACACACACAGAGGTGGTAGGTTGGGGGATAGAGAGACAGAGAGAGCAGAGAGAGGGAGGCAGAGAGAGAGAGAGGGAGAGAGAGAGAGAGAAACAGCACAGAGAGAGGCAGAGAGAGTGAGTGAGAAAGAGAGCAGAGAGCAAAGAGAGAGCGGAGAGAGAGAGGCAGAGAAGAGAGAGGTAGAGAGAGCAGAAAGAGAGAGCAGAGAGAGAGGTAGAGAAAGAGGGGGCAGAGAGAGACACAGAGAGAGAGCGGAGACAGACAGAGAGACAGACACACAGAGAGGGTGCAAACAAACACAGGGACAGAGAGAGAGAAAAAGAATCAGTGACCAGTGACTCACGGAGAGCAGAAGAGAAACAATTAGTCACTTGACACACTTCCTATGGGGGTCATCTCGTTCTCTGTGCCTTCCCTCCTCATCGTGTCCCCATTCCCTGTAGAAATCAGTTCCCGATCAGTGAGCATGCTGCCCCACAGAGAGTGGGCGTGACACAAACAGAGACACACAGAGGTGGTGGTGGGTTGGGTGTGTGTGGGAGGGGGGGGTAGAGAGACAGAGAGGAGAGAGAGAGAGAGAGACACACACACACACACACACACACACACACACACAGAGGTGGTGGGTTGGGGGACAGAGAGACAGAGAGAGCAGAGAGAGGGAGGCAGAGAGAGATAGCACAGAGAGAGAGGGAGGCAGAGAGTGAACCAGAGAGAGAACCAGAGAGAGAGAGGGGGGCAGAGAGAGAGGGGCAGAGAGAGAGAGGCAGAGAGAAAGAGCAGAGAGAGAGGCAGAGAGAGGCACACAGAGAGAGAACAGAGAGAGACAGACAGAGAGAGAGAGAGGCAGAGAGAGAGAGCAGAGAGAGGCAGAGAGGAGAGAGGTAGAGAGAGCACAGAGAGAGAGAGAGCAGAGAGAGGGGAGAGGGAGAGAGAGACAGACAGACAGAGAGAGAGAGAGAGACGGAGACAGACAGAGAGACAGACACAGAGAAAAGGTGGAAACAAACACAGACACAGAAAGAGAAAAAGAATCAGTGACCAGTGACTCACGGAGAGCAGAAGAGAAACAATGAGTCACTTGACACGCTTCCTATGGGGGTCATCTCGTTCTCTGTGCCTTCCCTCCTCATCGTGTCCCCATTCCCTGTAGAAATCAGTTCCCGATCAGTGAGCATGCTGCCCCACAGAGAGTGGGCGTGACAGAAACAGAGACACACAGAGGTGGTGGTGGGTTGGGTGTGTGTGTGTGGGGGGGGAGGTGTAGAGAGACAGAGAGGAGAGAGAGAGAGAGAGACACACACACACACACACACACACACACACACACACACAGGTGGTGGGT
>NC_134899.1:50888959-50916459 GCF_041734735.1 Babylonia areolata | reverse complement strand
CACACACACACACACACACACACACACACACACACACACACACACACACACACACACACACACACACACACACACACACACAGAAAGAGAGAGAGACAGAGACATAGAGAGAGTTGGAAACTTTCTAAGTTGTACTTTGTCTGAGACGAATCACACGTCACAGTCTCACCCGTTATCCACAACTATACTCCCCCCCCCCTCACCACCACCCCACCTCTCTCTTTCTCTACCTCCCCCTCTCTCCCCCTCCCTCTCTCTCTCTCTCTCTCTCTTTCTCTGATCAGCTCTCACAGATCGTTTTCTTTTCAATCGCCAAAGACGAGGAACAAGCTCCCTGATAACCTCCGTCATTCTGATTCCCTCGCATCTTTTAACTCACTCAGTACGGCCAGTCCTCTCTTCTCCTCTACACAGACCCCTCGGATGTCCAGTGGGTGTCTGAATGACCCAACCTTTAGCGTCCGTCGTCAGAATTGTGGTATTCTTTGTCAACATTCACCTCTTCAGTATAAGAGCCTTCCACTTGCAATATTTTGATGGTGGTAATTGGGGTGAAACGTTGTTAACGTCGTCTCTTTCGCCGTTCGTATGGAGAGAGTAAAATCTCGTCTCAGAACTCACCTTTTCCCTCAACAATAAGTTCAATTGTGGCAGGTCCATTTCCTTTGCGTTAGCTGTGCTTGACAATGTGTGTATACATACGTATGTGTACATAACTACATGCATGTATATGAATGTGTATTGTGTGTGCGTGTGTTTATGTAAGTTTGTGCCTGCCTATGTGTGCGTATGTGTTAGGGTAGCTGTTAGATACATATGTATGTTAAAATGTATGTATGCTGTCTCTCTCTCTGTGTGTGTGTGTGTGTGTGTGTGTGTGTGTAGGTGTGTGTGTGTGTGTTAGTCACATTTTGGTGTGTGTGTATGTAACATTGATGTAATGTTTTATGTTAACAAAAGTGTTTTCGTAAAGCACCTAGAGCAGATTTCTGGATATAAGTATCCATTATTATTATTATCAGCTGACTGGACATACATTCGGCTTCTTTTTTTTTCCCCAATCAAGTACACCTGCTTCATCTACTTATTCCTCTTCTCACCCTCCTCCACCCCACTCACCCGCTCAAAACAGCCCCTTGACCATAACAAAAACATTATCCCTGCCGACGGGCGCCATAGCCGAATGGTTAAAGCGTTGGACTTTCGATCTGAGGGTCCCGGGTTCGAATCACGGTGACGGCGCCTGGTGGGTAAAGGGTGGAGATTTTTACGATCTCCCAGGTCAACATATGTGCAGACCTGCCAGTGCCTGAACCCCCTTCGTGTGTATACGCAAGCATAAGATCAAATACGCACGTTTAAGATCCTGTAATCCATGTGAGCGTTCGGTGGGTTATGGAAACAAGAAATACCCAGCATGCACACCCCCGAAAACGGAGTATGGCTGCCTACATGGCGGGGTAAAAACGGTCATACACGTAAAAAGCCCACTCGCGTATATACGAGTGAACGTGGGAGTTGAAGCCCACGAACGCCGAAGAAGAAGAAGAAGAAGAACACCCCTGCCATGTATTGATGTGCTGTCTTACCTTTCAGCCACAACTTACACCTTGAACGACAACTCTTGAATTGTCAGTTAACTCTTTCCATGCGAACGGCGAAAGAGACGACGTTAACAGCGTTTCACCCCAATTACCATCATCAAAATATTGCAAGCGGAAGGCTCTTATACTGAAAACGTGAATGTTGACAAAGAAAACCACAATTCTGACGATGGAAGCTAAAGGTTGGGTCATTCAGACACCCACTGGACATCCGAGGTGTCTGTGTAGAGGAGAAGAGAGGACTGGCCGTACTGAGTGAGTTAACAAGACTCCCATGTCTCTGTAGACTATGCTCTAACTCGTTCTCGTTATGAAAGAGTACCCCTCCCCCTCCCTTTCCTTAAGCAATACACATTACGCAAGTAGGCGAGTAAGTGGATATTGATGCAGTCGCTTCCACACAACTACCAATGACAAAAAGTACAAGAACCGCCCATTATTGTTAATGTACATTTACATAGCGCCCTTTCTAAGAGCCTAGGGCGCTTTACATGAAAGGAAAATAATTACAAGTCACACAAAACATTCATGACCACTCTTTCTCAACCCCCCCCACCCCCCCTCACACTCTCCCTTTCCCACTCGACATACATCCAAAGTGAGCTGATATGGGTGGTGTTGGAGAACAAGGAAGCTTAGAGTACTTATAGATAGGTTTTAAAAAGATGAGTCCTTAGTGATGAGTGAAAAGCAGAAATAGAATTAGATACACGGATATGATAAAATGTCAATCATCATCATTACACTATTGACTCACAAAGTGAGTCTATGTTTTAACCCGGTGTTCGGTTGTCTGTGTGTGTGTCCGTGGTAAACTTTAACATTGACATTTTCTCTGCAAATACTTTGTCAATTGACACCAAATTAAGCATAAAAATAGGAAAAATCCAGTTCTTTCCAGTCATGTTTTGGCTCGATGTGTTATATTACTTGAGCAGAGAGAGCAGGTGGTCATGTATTAAGAAATTGTATTCTCACTGTTCTTCAAGCATGTCGGCATCAGTGTTTATGAAGGCCATTGAACATGAAGTTTTTAGTCAATCCTTGTTTCAAACAATATTGCACCTCTGGGATGGACACAAAAAATAATAAATGAAGCCTAATTATATGCAAAATGCATTTACTGTTATATTTATATTTTTTGTATTCTCTAAACTTGGCACTTTGTTCTGATATTCTGACCCAACAACAAGAGCAGTCATTATTATCATTTTTTTGTTCAAACAGGAACTTCTTTTGCTAAGCATGGAAGGTTTACTTATTTTGCAAACGTTTTGGTGCAGATAGTAAAAAAAAGGGAAATTACTCTGTAATTAATGCTATGGGACTTAATTTGCTTTAAACTGATCTTTCTCATCTTAAAAAGCTTGGAATTTTTTTTTTAAAGTGTATCACAAGTGAGTCTTGAAGGCCTTGCCTCTCTTGTTTTTTTAGTGCGCTTTCAAATCTCTAAAAGCACTTTACAAAAGCCCGTCAGTCTGGCACAAAAAACAACAACACAAATACAGACAAGCAAGACTGAAAAAAAAAATAATGCAAAGACGAAAACAAACACGATGGATCAACAGAGCCCCCCCACCCCCCACCCCCCACGAGCAGAAGCATGAGCAAGTGATTAGTACCATTTAATCTCTGACCTGATCGGTTTTCTTTGGAAACTCGGTCATGATCGTCGTCCTCATCCTCCACCATCATTTGTATTTGTATTTTCTCTTTTTTATCACATCAGATTTCTCTGTGTGAAATTCGGGCTGCTCTTCCCAGGGAGAGCGCGTCGCTACACTACAGCGCCACCCATTTTTTGTGTATTTTTTCGTGCGTGTAGTTTTATTTGTTTTTCCTATCGAAGAGGATTTTTCTATAGAATTTTTGCCAGGAACAACCCTTTTGTTGCCGTGGGTTCTTTTACGTGCGCTAAATGCATACTGCACACGGGACCTCGGTTTATCATCTCATCCGAATGACTAGCGTCCAGACCACCACTCAAGGTCTAGTGGAGGGGGAGAATATATCGGCGGCTGAGCTGTGATTGGAACCAGCGCGCTCAGATTCTCTCGCTTCCTAGGCGGACGCGTAACCTCTAGGCCATCACTCCATCATAATCATATTTTAAAAAAATAATAATAATAAAATGCAGATTCTGTGGCCCTTGCCCCTGCACCCACAGCGACCTCAGCCTCCACTTCTCCTCCACTAGCCAGAGTCTGGTGACTTTCGTGTCAAAAGTCTCCGGTGTCGGCAGATCCATGGGGGAGGGACTGATGTTGCGGGGACAGTGGCGGCGGTCACCACTCTAGGGTGTGTGTGGGGGGGGGGGGGGGGGGGGGGAACGCTCACTCAGTCTGACACTGCCCCTCAGCAATTATTTCCGTGGGCTGCGGAGTGCAGGCGGTAGGGTTGGGGGTGGGGTTAGTAAGTAGTGTCCTGTGTGTGTGTGTGTGTGTGTGTGTGTGTGTGTGTGTGTGTGTGAGTGTGTGTGTGTGTGAGTGTGTGTGTGTGTGTGTGTGTGTGTGTGTGTGTGTGTGTGTGTGTGAGTGTGTGTATGTGTGAGTGTGTATGTGTGTGTATGTGTGTGAGTGTGTGTGTGAGTGTGTGTGTGTGTGAGAGTGTATGTGTGTGTGTGAGAGTGTATGTGTGTGTCTGTGTGTGTGTGTGTGTCTGTGTGTGTGTGTGAATGTGTGTGAGTGTGTGTGTGAGTGTGTGTGTGTGTGTGAGAGTGTGTGTGTGTGTGTGTGTGTGTGTGTGTGTGTGTGTGTGTGTGTGTGTGTGTGTGTGTGTGTGTGTGTGTGTGTGTGTGTGGAATCAGAACCGATGATACCACCGAACACCACCCAGAGTGACTCAGCAACCGCGCAGGGTCTCCTGCAGCGGGTGGCTTCATTCCGGCACTGACATCCGACAGCGCCCTGTGGACTGCTGGCGATGGGATCGCCGCGACAGTGAGACCCTGTGAGTGGAGGGAGGGAGTGTGAGGAATCCGGGACGGTGGTGGTTGTGGGGAGGTGGGGGGGGGGGTGAGAGACGGTGCTACTGGGAAGCCACAACACATGGGAAAAAAAACAATTAAAAAAAGCCCAACTAACCCCTCCACCACCACCCCCCCCCCCCCCCACCCCTCAACCTCCCTTCTTCTTCTTCAGCGTTCGTGGGCTGCAACTCCCACGTTCACTCAATGTTCACGAGTGGGCTTTAACGTGTATGACCGTTTTCACCCCCGCCATGTAGGCAGCCATACTCCATTTTCGGGGGTATGTTCTTGTTTCCATAACCCACCAAACGCTGACATGGATTACAGGATCTTTTACGTGGCGTATTTGATCTTCTGCTTGTTGAAAACACACGAAAGGGGGTTCAGGCACTAGCAGGTCTGCACATATGTTGACCTGGGAGATCGTAAAAATCTCCACCCTTTACCCACCAGGCGCCGTCACCGTCATTCGAACCCGGGACCCTCAGATTGACAGTCCAACGCTTTAACCACTCGGCTATTGCGCCCGTCAGCCATACTCCATTTTCGGGGGTGTGCATGCTGGGTATGTTCTTGTTTCCATAACCCACCGAACGCTGACATGGATTACAGGATCTTTTACGTGGCGTATTTGATCTTCTGCTAGCTGTATACACACGAAGGGGGTTCAGGCATTAGCAGGTCTGCATATATGTCGACCTGGGAGATCGGAAAAATCTCCACCCTTTACCCACCAGGCGATGCCACCGAGATTCGAACCCGGGACCCTCAGATTGAAAGTCCAGCGCTTTAACCACTCGGCTATTGCGCCGGTCCACCCCAATCCCCCCGCCCCCCCTCACCCCACCCCCCTCCAATCCACGCCATCAACAACCGAAGAAAAAAACAACATACAAACAAGTGGACAGAACTATTCAATAACAAGGAATAAATGAATGAATAAATAGATGAATTAAACTGAAACAGGCCAGGCTTTGAAACAAAAAGCGCAGTCCCCTTGGGGTGGACATCAGTGGAGAAGCAGTAGGTTTCTGTACAGAGGGGGTCCGAAGCGTAACCCTGACAGGACCCCCCCACCCCTCCCCGACCCCACCCCCATCTCACCCACCATCCCCAGTCCTCCGGGTCAAATGCCTGGGTGAACTCCCCAACGATGACAAATCGGTCTGAGACTGGAGAAGATGAAGCTGAATCGGGAGGGGGTGGGGGTGGGGCGAAGGGGGGGGGGGGGGGGGGGGCAGTGGGGGGGGGGGGAGTTAGTGGAATTGGGGCAAAGACTGGGAGAAGAGAGAGAAGCGAGAGAGAGACAGAGACAGAGAGAGAGTTGTTGTAAGGTATGATACCACTGTACAACTTGTCCAAAACTTGTTGACGAGAAAACTGAAAATCGATCTTTTCATTTTGTCTGGCGCCTTGGAAAAGGATTACGAGTGGGAGGAATTGGAAAATACGCGTGTGCACTCACAGATATGACAGACTCCAATCCGGTGTAATGCCAGTTATAAAACCCCAGTTGAAATTTGCCCCAGGTTTGAATAAAAAAATCATGAAATTTAATGTAAAAAAGGGGGGTATTTCAGCTACAAGAAACTGCAATCTGTACTTGAAGTGGGAGAAACAAAAATCTAAAAAAAAAGTATACGGAAAGAAAATGCATTCAACTTCACATTATCATTAAGAGTTCGCCCATGAGCAATATAATATAAAATAAAATACCCCCCCACCCCGGCCAACCCCCCGCACACACACACACACACACACACACACACAATGTATACAGCAAGCAGCCAGTGAAGTATAAGCAAAATAATTTTCAGAGGATACGAACTGTGGGGTTTGTGCGAGGTCAGCCAAAACCACCATTCACAGTTTAACCATTCATTGTTTCATGAGCTGCTTTCGGATGATAAAGGTTTCCCTTTCACCCCTCCCTGTCTGGAACATCAATCCCTGACAACCAGCAAGTGAGCTGTAAGCGGGTTGTTTTCAGACGGAATGAGCTGGGCTTTTGGTCCTTGTTCCAGTTTAGGGAAGTTTTGATAGTTTTAGGAATTGTTGGTTGTATTTTTGATTGTTGTACTAATTTTTTTTTTACGATTGTGTGCTATGACTTTGTGTGTGTGTGTGCTTGCGCTTGTGTGTATCGTGTGTGTGTGTGGAGGGGGGGGGGGTGGATGGATATTTTTGATAATGTTTGGTATCTTGTGGTCAATTTCGTTCTTTTTGATATGTACATAATGTGTTCTATTTGTAAACGCCTAGGGCTTATTTTCAAAATTAGGCGTAAATGCTCATAATAATGATAACAATATTATTCCCAAAAAAGTTTCTCCCAGAAGAAATACCAATATTTACATACACATGGAGAGAGAGAGAGAGAGAGAGAGAGAGAGAGAAAGAGAGAGAGAGACAGAGACACAGACATAGAGACAGACAGACAGGCAGAGACACAGAGAGAGAGAGGGAGAGAGAAACAGAGACGTAGACAGAGAGAGAAAGGACAATCTCTGAACTCGAAGAACTGGCAATTTTACAAGATTGGAGCTTGTTCTTTCTTCTTCTTCTTCTTCTTCTCTCTCTCTCTCTCTCTCTCTCTCTCTCTCTCTATTTTTCCAAAGCACAAACGGGCGTAGAAATAGAAAGACACGAGAGACAGCAGCGAGGATAAAACAGAAACCTGTGATAAAGACTTACATGAAGACCAAGTGTTCGTTGTATTAAATCATTTTCTCTTTTGTCAGAATCTTTTGTTCTCTTTCTTACACGATTTTCATTCTTCAACGTACTTTCAATCTTTTAACAAATTATAAAGAGTGGTAACTCTCTCCATTCACAAGGTACACAACTTCAAGTCAGCGCTGCTAACGCTACCGATTCAGCTAGCACACAAGTAAATAAAAGGTACACTGGAACAAACCCAGACACTTCCTCAAAAAAGGAAGCGCCGGGCCTGTCCTTGTACCGATCATCAGATTTTTTGTGCAATCTTTCTCCGAATCGAAAAAAAAAAAACAAGAAAAAGATGTACATACAGTACAGCAGCTTCATCTGCATGTACCGAAGAGGAGAAGATATCTCTTAACTAAAAACAAAAACGAACAACGAAATCTCGTTGAGAAAAAAAAGAAAAAAAAAGGGATGGGTGGGAGTGCGAAGGACTAGAAAAAAACAAAAACAAGAGAGGCAAGGCCTTCAAGACTCACTTGTGATACACATTTTAAAAAAATCCAAGCTTTTTTGTATTGAGTATAATGCATTTACTGTTATATTTATATTTTTTATATTCTCTAAACTTGGCACTTTGATCTGATATTCGACCCAACAAAAGATGTCATTATTATCATGAAAATTTTTTTGTTGTTCAAACAGGAACTTCTTTTGCTAAGCATGGAAGTTTTGTTTATTGCAAACGTTTTGGTGCAGACAGTAAAACAAGGGAAATTACTCTGCTGGGGACTTAGTTTGCTTTAAACTGAGCTTTCTCATCTTAAACATTATATTTTGAAATTATACTCAATACATAAAAAGCTTGGATGTTTTTTTTAAAAGTGCATCACAAGTGAGTCTTGAAGGCCTTGCCTCTCTTGTTTCAAAATGTAATGTTTAAGATGAGAAAGATCAGTTTAAAGCAAATTAAGTCCCCTAGCATTAATTAGAGTAATTTCCCTTTTTTTACTATCTGCACCAAAACGTTTGCAAAATAAATAAAACTTCCATGCTTAGCAAAAGAAGTTCCTTGTTTGAACAAAAAATGATAATAATGACTGCTCTTGTTGTTGGGTCAGAATATCAGATTAAAGTGCCAAGTTTAGAGAATACAAAAAATATAAATATAACAGTAAATGCAGTTTGCATATAATTAGGCTTCATTTTCTTAAAATATTTTTTGTGTGCCCATCCCAGAGGTGCAATATTGTTTTAAACAAGATGACTGGGAAGAACTGAATTTTTCCTATTTTTATGCCTAATTTGGTGTCAACTGACAAAGTATTTGCAGAGAAAATGTCAATGTTAAAGTTTACCACGGACACACAGACACACACACACACACACAGACAACCGAACACCGGGTTAAAACATAGACTCACTTTGTTTACACAAGTGAGTCAAAAAAAGGCTCCGTCGTAGGATACGTCCAGAAGTGGAAGATGGAGAAATCAGTGACCAATAACTCATGATGATCAGAATAGTTCGACACGCTTTTTGGTGGGGGGGTGGGGGTGGGGGGCGTTCGTTTTTTAATGATTGTTTTTTTGGGGGGAGTGGGGGTGGTCAGGGTGGGGTTCAGCTAGTTCTCTGTGCTTCTCTTATTGTCTCCCCGTTCCCAGCAGAAACCAGATCCTAATTAAGGTGCAGACAGATAAACTGCTCCATAGAGTACTGTGCCACAAAGAGAAATACGGAGAGGGGCGGGGAAAGAGAGACAGTTAGTCTCCTCCTCCTTCTCCTCTTCCTTCTCCTTCTCCTCCTTGTCCTCCTCCTTCTCCTCCTGCTCCTCCTTCTCCTCCTGCTCCTTCTCCTCCTCTTCCTCCTCCTCCTCCTCCTCCTGCTCCTCCTCCTCCTTCTCTCTCTGCTCCTCCTCCTGCTCCTCCTCCTCCTCCTCCTCCTGCTCCTCCTTCTCCTCCTCCTCCTCCTCCTGCTCTCCTCCTACTTCTCTCCTCCTCCTCTTCCTCCTGCTCCTCCTCCTTCTGCTCCTCCTCCTCCTTCTCTTTCTGCTCCTCCTCCTGCTCCTCCTCCTCCTCTTCCTCCTCCTCCTGCTCCTCCTCCTCCTCCTCCTCCTCCTCCTTCTCCTCCTTCTCCTCCTCCTCCTGCTCCTCCTCCTCCTTCTCTCTCTGCTCCTCCTCCTCCTCTTCCTCCTCCTCATTCTGCTCCTCCTCCTCCTATTCCTCCTTCTCCTTTTCCTCTTCCTCTTCCTCCTTCTCTTTCTGCTCCTCCTCCTCCTCTTCCTCCTTCTCCTGCTCCTCTTCCTCCTCCTTCTCCTTCTCCTCCTTCTCCCTCTCCTCCTCCTCCTCCTTCTCCTTCTCCTCCTTCTCCTCCTGTCCCTGCTTCTATTCTTTCTTCTACGTCTTCTCAACCCATTTGCAGCCATTGTACCCCAGCAGGAAATAGTACTATTTCTAAGACTATAGTCCTGTTCCTAACTGAATTACCTTACTTTCAAAATATTCAATTGGCGCGATAACATTAGAGGTTTTCTCTCGAGACAGACAGCAACACACACACACACACACACACACACACACACACACACAGAGAGAGAGAGAGAGAGAGAGAGAGAGGCAGGCAGACAGACAAACATTCAGGCAGAGAGACACAGACAGACGGACACACACACACACACACACACACACACACACACACACACACACACACACACACACACTGCCCTGACCCAAGATCCATGACCCATAACGTACCTCTTTGAACACTCTGGCATCCCTACCCCTCCTTTTACCTCACACGTCTCATGCATGACTTGTAATACCACACAGATTTCCTCTATCAGTCTTTGTCTCTTTCACGTAAGCATCCTCAATCCTATTTTGGTTTCTCTCTCTCTCTCTCTGTGTGTGTGTGTGTGTGTGTGTGTGTGTGTGTGTGTGTGTGTGTGTGTGTGTGTGTGTGTGTGTGTGTGTGTCCCCCCCCTCTCCCCCATCCTGATCTATGCTTTCTGGTATCTTTCTTTTTTCCTATCTCTGTTTCGTTTCCACCCTGCTCTCTTTCTTAAACATTGTTCAATGATCTTTACTCGCAATTTCTTCTCCATCAATCTCTCTGCCCCCGCCCCCCCCCCCCCCCCCTACACACACACACTTCTTTCTCTATTTCTTCTTCCTTCTTCACTCTCGTCGCTCCCCCCCCCCCCTCTCTCTCTCTCTCTCTCTGTGTCTCCATGTACACCCATCTTTTTGCTCTACCCTTTCTATTTATCGGTGTCTATCTCCGCCATTTGCTCTCTCTCTCTCTGTTTCTCTGTTTCTTACTCTCCATCTCTGTGTGTGTGTGTGTGTGTGTGTGTGTGTGTCTATATTAACCGAGTCATTAGATGTGCTTTAACAAGGCGAGAAAACGGTTGAGACTAACCTGTAGGTGGTGACTTGTCCTATGAAGAGAGTATCCCGACGTTTCGGGCCCTAGGCCCTTCTTCATGGGGAGAAAAATAGAGACTGGAGAAGAAAAGAGAGGGCAAAACCAAGACAGAGGTAAAACTAAGAACTGTGAGGAGTAATCAGAGAGGAGAAAAGAAAAGAAAAAATAGTACAGAGAAAAAGGTGAGCAATACTTACAAAGGAAAAGAAGGGGGGATGGTTAAACACTGGAGGGGGGGGGGGGTGGAGGTGGAAAAAGAGGGTTGTGGTTCGCCATCAGTATCAGTATCAGTAGCTCAAGGAGGCGTCACTGCGTTCGGGCAAATCCATATAAGCTACACCACATCTGCCAAGCAGATGCCTGACCAGCAGCGTAACCCAACGCGCTTAGTCCGGCCTTGAGAAAAAAAAAAATATATATATATATAAGCGTACATACATAAATAAATAAATAAATAATAATTATGATGAAAAAAAAAAGATGAAAAGGTGTAAGAAAATGTGTGCTGGTCAGTGTGTGTGTGTGTGTGTGTGTGTGTGTGTGTGCCTGTGCGTGTGAAGGGAGAGAAAGAAAACGGAGGTGGGGGGGGGGGGGAGAGGGAGTGAGAGACAGGGAGGGAGGGAGAGAGAGTGGTGGAGAGGGAGGGGGAGGAGAGAAAAGTGGGGGAGAGAGGAAGGGGGAGGGAGAGAGAGAGAATGAGTGTGTGTGTGTGTCTGAAGGTGGACTGCAGGGGAACAGGAGCAGCGAACAGAGAGGGGAAAGAGAGAGAGAAGAGGGCCCAGGGCCGCTAGGGGTCCATCACTCTGGTGTTGATGCCTGCAGGCTGGATGGTCCCCAGTCGGCTAAATTAAATTAAATTAAATTATGGTGCTTAGAGCCTCGCCGACCACTAAGGCCATCTCAAGGCTATCGCCGCGTCAATAACTACTACAAGGATAAAAAAAACAAACAAAAAAACAACCAATTAAAACGAGTCACGACTTCAAACTTTCCACTCCAAAGTTAAAAAAAACTTCCATAGTTTAAAACCTTCAAATCTGGTTAAAAATGTTCACTTCTTTTAAGAAGTCCATCATCGCCCACGGAGGGACATCACGAAACAAAGTCTTCAAAGAAACCGCCGTGTAATGTCTGCGTCTAACGTCATGCTGATCACGTGGGACTCCATATGTTTGCGGTATGCTCTGTTGCTCGGGTTCTGCTTTAACAAGGTTTCGTTTTGGTGTATCTGATATCAACGTACACAGTAAAAGACACAAGCCCAGCACTGTAAACGATATGGTATGTCCGTTATGTAGATCTGCAAAAGAAGATGAAGTCCATTTCGTATTATGTTGTCCTGTATTTGATGACTTGAGACAAATATATATTCCGTTGAGATATTATAGCAGACCAAGTAAGTTTCGGTTAGTATTACTTCTGTCTTCTACAAATGATAACGGTTTTGTTTTGTTTTTCGAATCTTGCCATATTTATCTATAAGTCATTAAAACGACGGAGTTTCATGATTGATTAAAGGGAACAGAGCTTTGAACATACACGTTGTAAGATTATATTCTTATGCAAATGTATTCTTACAAATTTGTAATTACCCCTTCAAATGGGGCCATGGCCTTACTGAATAAAATTTCGTTTCGTTTCGTTTCTCTGTGTGTGTGTGTGTGTGTGTGTGTGTGTGTGTGTGTCTGTCTGTCTGTCTGTCTGTCGGTTGTCCATCTCCCGTCATGTCATCTCCTCCCCACTCTGTCATACCTGATCCTTGAACTCAAAAGCCAGTGCTGGTCTGTCCGTACTGGCCTCTATGTCTGTCTTTGCCTTCTCTGTCCCTCCGCTAATCTCTTTCTACTGCGCTCTCTCTCTCTCTCCAAAACAAGAGTTTACTATAAAAAAATTAAAAAAATAAACAAAAAGGCCATATACTTATGTGAAGTATTGAAGACACTTCGAATAGTTATTTTGTGAATGTTGTTGAGTATTGTATCAGCTACTTTTGGTTATTTTGTGATGTTGGTTTATCGTGTCAAGTCATTTTCTTTCTTTATTTTCTTGTATGACCCCCTTCAGTAAGGGGCTTTGTGTGTGTGTGTGTGTGTGTGTGTGTGTGTGTGTGTGTGTGTGTGTGTGTGTGTGTGTGTATGCGTGCGTGAGAATGACTGGTGCGAAAGCACTCAGATTTGTCTATGCACAAGATTCAGCGCTATATAAGTATCATTATTATTATTATTATTATTATTATTAATCTGAATAAAAGATCATTATCATTATCGTTATCTCTCTCTCTCTCCATCACTCTTCACCCTCCCTCCAATCCCGCTTGATCCTTCAACTCTGAAACCAGGGAGGGAACGTGTGGGAGATGCTGCACTCTAGTGCACACGCCACCGGCAGCAACAACTAATAGCTCTGTAAGCTGTTGGAAGGTCAGGGAATCTGGCGACGATTGGAGAGAAATGACCGCAATCTGATCTGTCTTGTCAGATGTGATGGAAGCAGAGGCCACAGGCGGTCAGGTGATAAACGGGAGCTGGGTGGCTTGAGGGACAGCTAGGAGGTCAAACCCCGGCTGTTCACTTTGTGGTGATGAAGATGAAGTCGATGTAGCTACAGCCAGGGTAGGGGTTGGGAGGGGGGAAATGGATATCCTTATTTCCTCTTGCCCATCGATTAGGCTTCCGGTATGATTGTTTATCTCAGCACCTTTTGCAGGTTGTCTGTGTGTGGAGAGTCTTTGGAGATGTCTGCGAAGAAGCACTTTTTTTCTGCATTGTCGAAGGATTTGGATAAGATTTGGAGAAGGTAAATAGAACATTGTTGACGTTTTTAAAAGGTTGGGTTTTTTGTTTGTATAACATCTACCCAAAGCGGTTATGTTTTCACTCTTGTCCACCGATTTGTTTGACCGTCAGCAGAATAATGCAAACATGTTATGGTTGAAACCTTTGAAGTGACAGCTATATATGGGGGATCAGTGAGTTAGATTTTGGTGATGGTCCGCACTGGTGTCTGGTACAGTGAATTTCAAAAGAATCTTTTAGCTTTGGGAGACTGCGCGATTTCTTTGAGGCTGGTGGAGGCATTCATTTTTTGAAATTATCTTTTTTTGAAGAATAGATTTCAGTTATTATTTTCATTAATATTAGATGCCTCATCATCATTATCATTGTCATATTTTCAGATAATTTTACAACAATCCACTTGTTTTCTATAATCTGCATATAGTTTTCTGTAGAAAACACACACACACACACACACACACACACACACACACACACACACACACACACACACACATGCGCAGTTTCATTTTACAAGCACCCATGTCTGCGCTCATGAACATCCACCTTCACCAACTGAAGTGTGTTTTTTTTCTAAAACGCTATCCAGATAAACCATTTTACGGTCTTCAGTCTTATGTACTTGTTCCAAGTTCTGCTGCATTTTCTGTGTTGCTGAATGGTGATCTCTCCAGGTGCCAGTTGTATTGCTTGGTTCTAACTTCTTGACAGTTACACGTGACTAAATGCCTACGTTGACCGAACTACGCCATTGGTCAGTTCCATACTACACACAGTTAGTAGCGGGTTACGACCATACTAGGCTCTTCCGTCCGAGCAAATGCAGCTGGCTCCTGGAGACCTGTGTCCTTGCTGACTTATGTTTTCACACCATTCTCGCGCGCTGACATGAAGAATAAGGGAGAGGAAGGAGATGGGGGGGTCACTGATTCTTTTCTCTTTTATTTCCTCAGCATCGCTATGGTCTGGATTAACACGTCAATTCTGTGTATTGGTTACAAGGTGGATGGAAAGGAAAATAATCTTGCACGCGCGCGCGCACGCACACACACACACACACACACACGCACGCGCACGCACACACACACACACACACACACACACGCACGCACGCACACACACACACACACACACACACTCAAACAAACAAACAAACACCACACACACACACACACACACACACACACACACACACACACACACAAGCAAACAAACACCACACACACACACACACACACACACACACACACGCACACGCACATACACAACACACACACACACACACGCACACACACATACACAACACACACACACACACACACACACACACACACACACACACACACATACAGGCACGCACACTGCCCTGACCCATGACTCCTGTTCCATAACTCATCTCTCTGAACACTTCAGCAGCTCTGCGTTTTCTCTGATCATTCATCTTACCTGGCACCTCAACGATTTGTAACGTTATCCAATTTTTCTCTTCTCTTTCTTGTGTGAGCATTTCTGCTCTCGACTACTTTCTGTTATCTCTATATCTCTCACTCACTCCCTTTACAATGTTGATGATGATGATGATAATGATGATGACGATGATGATGATGATGATTACCAGTCGTAGTAGTAGCAGTAGATGTAGCAGTGTTACAACAAAAAATTGCTATTGTTGTGTCATTATCGTTAATGTTGTTATTTTTACTGTTGTCAATATCTATCTGTGTATTGGCTCCCTTTCTCTCTCTGTATCTATATCTATCTCTGTGTGCTCTCTTTCTCTCTCTGTATCTATATCTATCTCTGTGTGTTGTCTCCCTTTCTCTCTCTGTATCTATATCTATCTCTGTATGTTGTCTCTCTCTTTCTCTCTCTGTATCTATATCTATCTCTGTGTGCTCTCTTTCTCTCCCTTTTCCCTCGTCTCCTTGTTCCAAATGCTTGGGCCTCCAAACTCGAAAGCCAGTCCCTGTGTCTCTCCATCTGTCTTTGCCCCTCTCTCTCTTCCTCCCCACCCCCCTCCCTTTCTCTCCTCACCCTCTATCTCTGTGTTTTGTCTCTCTCTTTCTCTCTCTGTATCTATATCTATCTCTGTGTGTTGTCTCTCTCTTTCTCTCTCTGCATCTATATCTATCTCTGTGTGTTGTCTCTCTCTTTCTCTCTCTGTATCTATATCTATCTATGTGTGCTCTCTTTCTCTCTCTGTATCTATATCTATCTCTGTGTGCTCTCTTTCTCTCTTTGTATCTATATCTATCTCTGTGTGTTGTCTCTCTCTTTCTCTCTCTGTATCTATATCTCTGTGTGCTGTCTTTCTCTCTCTGTATCTATATCTATCTCTGTGTGTTGTCTTTCTCTTTCTCTCTCTGTATCTATATCTATCTCTGTGTGTTGTCTCTACCTTTCTCTCTCTGTATCTATATCTATCTCTCTGTGATCTCTTTCTCTCTCTGTATCTATATCTATCTCTGTATGCTCTCTTTCTCTCTCTGTATCTATATCTATCTCTGTGTGTTGTCTCTCTTTCTCTCTCTGTATCTATATCTATGTCTGTGTGTTGTCTCTCTTTCTCTCTCTCTATCTATATCTATCTCTGTGTGTTGTCTCTCTCTTTCTCTCTCTCTATCTATATCTATGTCTGTGTGTTGTCTCTCTCTTTCTCTCTCTGTATCTATATCTATCTCTGTATGTTGTCTCTCTCTTTCTCTCTCTGTATCTATATCTATCTCTGTGTGTTGTCTCTACCTTTCTCTCTCTGTATCTATATCTATCTCTGTGTGCTCTCTTTCTCTCTCTGTATCTATATCTATCTCTGTGTGCTCTCTTTCTCTCTCTGTATCTATATCTATCTCTGTGTGTTGTCTCTACCTTTCTCTCTCTGTATCTATATCTATCTCTCTGTGATCTCTTTCTCTCTCTGTATCTATATCTATCTCTGTGTGTTGTCTCTCTCTTTCTCTCTCTGTATCTATATCTATCTCTGTGTGTTGTCTCTCTCTTTCTCTCTCTGTATCTATATCTATCTCTGTGTGCTCTCTTTCTCTCTCTGTATCTATATCTATCTTTGTGTGTTGTCTCTAGCTTTCTCTCTCTGTATCTATATCTATCTCTGTGTGTTGTCTCTAGCTTTCTCTCTCTGTATCTATATCTATCTCTGTGTGCTCTCTTTCTCTCTCTGTATCTATATCTATCTCTGTGTGTTGTCTCTCTCTTTCTCTCTCTGTATCTATATCTATCTCTGTGTGCTCTCTTTCTCTCCCTTTTCCCTCGTCTCCTTGTTCCAAATGCTTGGGCCTCCAAACTCGAAAGCCAGTCCCTGTGTCTCTCCATCTGTCTTTGCCCCTCTCTCTCTTCCTCCCCACCCCCCCTCCCTTTCTCTCCTCACCCTCTCTCCCCTCCGGCTTGACCCTTGAACCCCCTAAAGCCAGGAAGAGCTATGTGTGTGGGAGACGCTGCACTGTAGAAGCCCACGACATCAGCAACAGCTACTGATGGCTCTGTAAGCCGCTAGGAGATCAGGGATTCTGCCGACGACTGGAGAGAAATGATTGAAATCTGATCTGTCTTGTCAGATGTAATGGAAGCAGAGGGGTAGGGGGCGGGTGAGGGGGTGGGGGGGGGCAGGGTTCAGGCGGTCAGGTGATAAACGGGAGCCGGGGGGCTTGAGGGTCAAATCCCGGCTGTGCGCCTCTCAGCGATGAAGACTAAGTCGAAGTCATCACACACAGAGCTTGGGAAAGAGGCTGGAGGGCGAAAATGGATATCCTTGCTTCCTCTCGGCCATCGATTAGGCTTCCAGCTTGATTGTTTATCGGAGCACCTCGTCCAGATTGTGTGGAGAGAGTCTTGAGAGAGGCATGCGTAAGAACTTGGCTTTTCGCGTCACAGGAAGGGTTGAGAAAAGTTGTGGAAAGTCAGCAGAACGTGGTGGTTGGGTTGGGGTTTTTTTTTTTGTTTTTTTTATGACAATGTATTTTGTGGAGCATCTGCTGAGGAAGTATATACTGTGTTTTCAGTCTGGTTTGTTTGTTTGTTTGTTTGTCTGTCAGCAAAAAATGATCGACAAAAATATTAATGATGTGGATAAAAAGAACAACTGTGAAGTGTTGGATACGGGACAAGAACAAATGAGTAATTATCTGATAGAGATCCGGATTGGTAGGTTATCTGGATCGAGGGAATTTTGAAATCATTCTTCAAAACTGGAAGATTAGACAAATTTTCGAGGTTGATGGAGGTATACACTCCACAGAATCCGGTCCTGGTGTGAGGATGGAAAGTCATTTATTCGTTGCAGAGGGATTGATGTTTTCACAAGCAACAGGCCTACATAGTTTTCTGTCACACACACATATATACGCACACGCGTACTCGTGCGCACGTACGTACACATACACACGCACACACACGCGGAGGCAAGCATGCCTGCTAATCAAAAAAAAAAAAATCAGAAGAAATTTACACAAGAAATTACCAAAAGAAGCTGTTCACTGTTGTTCCATTCGAACCAAGTGCACTCCCGAAAACGGCGTATGGCTGCTTACATTGCGGGGGTAACAAAACGGTCATACACGTAAAAGCCCACTCGTGTACATACGAGTGAACGTGGGAGTTGCAGCCCACGAACGAAGAAGAAGAAGCCGAAGAACCAAGTTCTGCTGCATTCTCTGCCTCTGCTTGAAGGTGACCAGTTCAGGAGATTTGTGAGCTCTCTGGCTGATGCTCCAACATCCATCCTCACGTCCTGGCGGGGAGAAAGAAGAGTTTTAGGGGGTGGGAAATAGCAAGGCGGTCCTCTTCTCTTTTATTTCTATGCTTTCGGCACGGACTGGATTAGCCTGTAGACACCGGGTATTCGTTACAGCATGATGGAGAAAAGTAAAATAATCACTGTTTTATTCATTCAGGGTGGGGTGTTTTTTTGTTTGTTTTTGTTTGTTTTTTTGTTGTTGTTGTTTGTTTCTTTGTTTGTTTTTACAGAAGTCGTGTATCGGTTTTCTTTATCTGAGAAGAGAGTGAGTAGAAGGGCAGGGAAGAGAGAGAGAGAGGCAGACAGACAGAGATAACGATAACGATGTTTTATTCAGATTTAGGCCAAAGCCCCTTACTGAAGGGGGTCATACAAAAACAAAAAAATAATGAAAATGACTTGACACAAAAACCAACATCACAAATCAACCAAAAGTAGCTAATACAATACTCAACAACATTGACAAAATAACGATTCGAAGTCTCTTCAATGCCTCATTTAAGTATATGGCCAAGTTTTCTTGGGTAAGCTCATGTTTTGACGACATGAGCAGATTAAATCTGAAAGCACAGGGATCTTTATAATATTTAAGTTGAATTAATCTTTGTCTGAGGTCACTCAAAGCAGGGCAACATAACAAAAAAAGCAATTCATCTTCCCTACCCAGAATGCACAATCGACACGTATATACATATTCACTCCTACTACAGTATCTGGAACTGTGAACAGCAATATTAGAACACCAAATCTAAATTTTGTCAGTGCACTTTTTACATATCTGTTTATTTCCATCCCAATATATGGTTCAGGCCCCTGCGATGTTTTAAAGATTCTAAACTGTGCAAATCTATCGCTAGTTTCCATATGGTCATGCCAATCTTGCAACATACAATCAACTATTCGCTGTCTAAAATACTTTTTTTAAACATGCAATATCTTCAGCACCCTGACTATCCCACAGAAAAGAATAACCATAAGAATTTAAGCTCTGACGAACACACGTTGCCCATGTTAGACAGAGAGAGAAGGGGGTGGGGGGGGGAGAGAGACAGAGACAGAAAGAGAGACAGAGACAGAGAGAGACAGAGAGAGACAGAGACAGAGATCGAGAGAGACAGACAGAGAAAAGACACAGAGAGAGAGAGTGACAGACAGAGAGAGACAGAGACAGAGAAACTTGAAACTTGAAATGTTTTATTGTCATTGCCTGCAAAGGTCTTTAACAGAGACAGAGAGATACACAGAGACACACACACACACACACACACACACACACACACACACACACACAGAGACAAAGAGACAGAGAGAGACAGAGAGCGAGATCTACACAGACGAAGAAGCTGGCTCGTGGAGTGATGAAAAATTGCACCTGCTAAATCCCGCAATGTGCTTCACCACGACCCGACTCTGGGAAGTGCTTTCTGCACAACCGTTTCTTTGGATTTGTTTTTCCGGGTGTATTTCAATTTAGAATAGAACAGAGTATATCTTTATTACCAAGTGTACCGGGGTCACCAGGAATATTGGTTGTGGAGGGAGGGGGAGGGAGGTCCGGGGGGGGGGGGGGGTAGTACGTAACAAGGTACGAACATAAATCGAAAATCATACACAAACACAGATACAGTAGAAATTAGAATACATACAAGTGCATATCAATATCAGAACTTGTGCATACTCACACATGCACGCACTGCACACACACACACACACACACACACACACACACACACACACACACGCACACACACGTTTGAACAGAAGCCGCATATTACATGTGGATGGGGCTGATGACTAGATCTTCAGGTAGATGGTTGTTGATTTCACAATTCTATTTATCATACTGGCTTTGTTTGAGAGACTACTTTGGGGGAAAAGCTATTGGCGAAGCGATTGGTTTTCATCCTTATACTTCTGTACCGTCGACCAAAGTGGAGCATCTCGAAAATTCCAAAAGCTGTATGTGATTCGTCCTGGCTGATTGGTTTTGTTTTTTTAGTAGCTGCTTATAATATATGTCTTCTAGAGACAGTAATCTTGGTGGCAGTTTTTACGATTCTGTTTAAGGGCTGCAACTTCTTTGCAGAGAATGCTTGCTTGCCTGCCATACTGAATTATTGTCATTTTCATCACTCATTGTCATTTGTATTTGTATTTGTATTTCTTTTGATCACAACACATTTCTCTGTGTGAAATTCGGGCTGCTCTCCCCAGAGCGGTTGAGCCGTGATTCAAACCAGCGCGCTCAGATTCTCTCGCTTCCTAGGCGGACGCGTTACCTCTAGGCCATCACTCCACATAGTGCGGTACGTAGCAACAACGGGAAGGCCAGTAGAAAATAGAAAAAGTTCGATGAAACAGCAACTATTGTCAATATCAGCTTGCCATACCCTTCACCACCACCTCACCACGTTGTGGCTGCAACTGTGTGTTGCTGATTTATAGTGCACGGTGTCTAGTTATTTCCCTTTGGTTCCTCTGCGATCAAGAACATTATTTTGTTATGTGTGCTGTGGGCTGGATTTCTGACTGGTGGGAATTTCCAAAGCCATTAAGAGTTTACTAATGGTAAACTTGACAATTGCTTCAGTTTCAAATTTCCTTTGGATGAAAAGAAGAAAACTGTGAACAAGAGCATCAAAACCGAACTGCACTCGTCTTTCTGAACCCCTGTTGTTATTTCTGTACTATTAGCAATACTTGCTTTTGAGATATTTCACATTTTCGTTCAGTAACAAAGATGCATTGCCCTGTAGTATCTTGAACTCCACTTTAAGCACAAAAGAGACAGATACACATGCACATACACATATGCATGCACGCACATGCACACGCACACACGCACATACACACACACACACGCACACACAAACACACACACACACACACACACACACACACACACACACACTGGCAAATACATACACAGAGGAAAACACACACATAGAGGAAAACGCACACACACACACACACACACACACACACACACACACACACACACACACACACAGACACACACATATACACGCGCGCGCACACACACACACACTGGCTAAGACATACACAGAGGAAAACACACACATAGAGGAAAACGCACACACACACACACACACACACACACACACACACACACACACACACAGAGGCAAACACACACACACACACAGGCAAAGATACACACTCAGGCAAACACACACATACAGGCAAACACACACACACACACACACACACACACACATACACACACACGCACACCACACACACATACATACACACACACACACACACACACACACACACACACACACACACACACACACACACACAAATCGATGTGGGTGGCAACAGTTGATAAACTGATGATACCACCAAACGCATACTGCTTGCCGCAACCAACAGTTTAAAAAAAACCAACTTATCCACAGTTCACTGAACAGAATTGCTAACGGTCATGCCAGCAGTCCATAAAGCTTTCAGGATGACTGGAGCTTGTGAAACGGCCATTAACTCATTCAGTACGGCCAGTCCTCTCTTCTCCTCTACACAGACCCCTCGCATGTCCAGTGGGGTGTCTGAATGACCCAACCTTTAGCTTCCGTCGTCAGAATTGTGGTATTCTTTGTCAACATTCACCTCTTCAGTATAAGAGCCTTTCGCTTGCAATATTTTGATGATGGTAATTGGGGCGAAACGCTGTTAACGTCGTCTCTTTCGCCGTTCGTATGGAGAGAGTTAACGGTGCACCGATTTCATCAAGATCAATGAATCTGTTAGGACAGACAGGGTGCTGTGGAGAGGCTGAGTGCTAATGGCAGCTGTGTGGAAATGGCATCTGTGGCACTGACGAACGCAGCGATAGTTCGATAGCTAACACGGTCACAGTTTTAAATCTTGTTGCTCATCCATTATCTGCATGTGATAAATAGTTAGCCTAAGGATACTGGACAATGAACAATGAACAACGTGTATAGAACAGATGGTGCCATAGTGTTGTGTTCCCACATGGTACTTAATATGCCATAGGGGGATATACGGAAATCTTTGTTAAACAAACATTTTCCATATCACCACGTTGATTTCTTGCAATGTTTGTGCACACATTTTGTTGTGACAGGTCAATATGATGACTGTATTAACAAAAATAATTAAACAAAACACAGTCAGAAAACGTCACTGTTCGTTACCTGTGTGTGCTGGTCAGGGAGTGTTCACAGAAAACAGCTACATTCACAATCAGGTTCACAGAAATCCTTTTTTTTCCAACTATTGAAAAATGTCCACCACAAAACACTTACACATGTATTTCACATACATTTCCACGAATAATTTGAGCAGTTTGAACTCAGTGATTTGAATCTGATACTGAAAATTAACAAAATTTAGGCTAAATCACAACAGTGTTGAGAACAAGCGTCCATCTTGATTCAAGGGAGATCACTGTGTGTGTGTGTGTGTGTGTGTGTGTGTGTGTGTGTGTGTGTGTGTCCCTCTGTGTGTGTGTGTGTGTGTGTGTGTGTGTGTGTGTGTGTGTGTGCATGCATGCATGTATATATGTATGTATGTATGTGTGTGTGTGTGTGTGTGTGTGTGTGTGTGTGTGTGTGTGTGTGTGTGTGTGTGTGTGTGTGTGCATGTATATATGTATGTCTGTCTGTCTGTCTCATCGTCTGTCTGTGTCCGTGTGAGTCTCATTGCAACAAACATATGCATTTGCGTTGCTTTTTTTTTCAGACACGTGTGATGTTATTAAAAATTCGTTTTCTTTCCTTTTTACTGTGATAGTTTTATTTGCATGTAATGACGAATTAAGCTGCGGGAGTAGCTCTCCAAGTGCTTGAGGAGACTACTACACATCTCCTACAAGGAGCACAAGACCAATGACTATGTGCGGAACCTGGTCAGCAACCTTGTTGGGCCCCAAGAACCACTGCTGGCGACTGTCAAACGACGGAAGATGGCATGGTTTGGTCACGTCATACGACATAACACCCTCTCCAAAACCATCCTGCAAGGAACTGTAGAGGGAGGGCGCAGACGGGGGCGGCAGAGAAAGAGCTGGTCCGACAACGTCAAGGAATGGACCAAAATGACGATGCCAGATCTCCTCACGACAGCTGCCAACAGAAAATGTGGCGAGCTATGACATCTTCCTCATGTCCTCCCAGCGACCCCAGCGGTCGAGGGGATGAGTGAGTGAAGTGAAGTGAGTAGCTCTGGTTACACAGCTTTTGTTGTAGGAGGGTGTGTATCCAACATGAAATGAAACAAAGGGGAACTGAAGAACCTTTCTGGACAGAGTTTGATATTTAAAAGAAAAGTGTTTACATTGTGATAGACTTAACCTGAATGACACACTGGTGCTTTTTGGACATAAAATGAAAACTGATGAATGTTTGTCATATGTTTTATTGGTAGCTAAATTCTATGTATACAAATGTAGAATCTAACAAAGTAAAACCAACACTAGAAATGTTAAAAAAAAAAAAAAAAACCTCAAACAGGCATATGAAGTAGAAAAGTATGCCTTTAACATAACTATGTTATATAACAAGTTTTGGGAAAATGGGCACTTTATAACTGTTTTATACAAAATTAAGCTATACAATGCTACCTTGGAATTATGCCATTGATCAATATATTGTTTTGCTGTTGTGGACTTGTCAGTACTTAGAACTTAATTATATGCTCACCCTATACTTTCTAATGCACAAAATATATAAATTCTGTATCTGTAAACCTTTGTCTGAATTAAAAAAAAAAATGTTGAAAAAAAAAGAGGAAAGAAACATGTATTGCTTGCTGGTGGACAAAATACAAACTGAACGTTCGGTAATACCAACGAAACAATGGAAGACTCATGAACCATCCACAGATGAACCATTTTCGCTGCCACTGACTAAAAAAAAAAAAAAACGAAAACGAAAAAGGAAACAACAACAATGGAAACAAACAAAGCAAACCAACAAATAGACAACACAGGAACATCCCTTCCTTCCACCCATCAACACCCCCCCCCCTCCCCTACCCCCCTCACCTCCCCTCCCCCCGTCCCCCCAAGGCAGGAAACAACGGATGTCAGCAACATCCGGGTCCCACGAGGGGAGACAACTCCTCTGCCAGAGCAGTCTCAAATTTGTCCCCACCCCCCACCCACCCACCTAACCCTCCCTGCCACGCCCCCCCCCTCCCCCCCCCCCCCCCCCCCCCCCCCCTTCCCAAACGTCCCCTTGTCAGCAAGCATTACGTGTGTAACGTTTCCGCTGCAAAATTATTCCAGGAGTCCAGTTTCGGCCAGTGCTGTGTGGTGAGGATCAAGCTTGTCTCCGAGGACAAGGGATGATAGGTCCCTGCGAAAGGCTTGTGTTTCCTCACCTGACACGAGCTGATGCGTGGCAAAATACCAAAGAACTGAACGCAGAAACAGAAGCAAAATAATTTTGAATAGGAATACTTTAGACTGAAAGTTGTTGTTTTTATTTTCTTTCGATACTTTGACCTCAAATAGCTCGAATAAAAATACTCAAAGTTTTGTTCTTTTTTTCTGTCAATACTTTGACCTCAACAACTACAAGTTAGTTTACATATTCTAGGCCCTGAATGGTTTGGTCTTCCGATTTTCTTGACAAAAACGAAGCTTTGCTTTGGAAAATGATGCACATAATGCACTTAAATGAACTACCGAATTTGTGAACGTGACATATTTGTCCTGATTGGATTGTCCAACATGGGATCAGCCTTCTTTGGGGACCATAAGCGACAATGATTATAATAGATGCATTAATGGTGAGAATGTTGACAAACTGCATGCGAGTTTTCTTTCTCCATATTCAATCTCAGTGTAAGTAAACAATTGCGCACGGATAGATGAATAAATACAGCCTGGGAAATTTAGAAAAGTGCTGAAACTGATAACTTGTATATGCAGAGGTCAGGCGTAAGGAATTTTACTCCATTTCCTTTTTTTTTTTTCTTCTTTTTTTTTTTCTTCTTCTTCTTCTTCTTCTTCTTCTTCTTCTTCTTCTTCTTCTTCTTCTTCTTCTTCTTCTTCTTCTTCTTCTTCTTCTTCTTCTTCTTCTTCTTCTTCTTCTTCTTCTTCTTCTTCTTCTTCTTCTTCTTCTTCTTCTTCTTCTTCTTCTTCTTCTTCTTCTTCTTCTTCTTCTTCTTCTTCTTCTTCTTCTTCTTCTTCTTCTTCTTCTTCTTCTTCTTCTTCTTCTTCTTCTTCTTCTTCTTCTTCTTCTTCTTCTTCTTCTTCTTCTTCTTCTTCTTCTTCTTCTTCTTCTTCTTCTTCTTCTTCTTCTTCTTCTTCTTCTTCTTCTTCTTCTTCTTCTTCTTCTTCTTCTTCTTCTTCTTCTTCTTCTTCTTCTTCTTCTTCTTCTTCTTCTTCTTCTTCTTCTTCTTCTTCTTCTTCTTCTTCTTCTTCTTCTTCTTCTTCTTCTTCTTCTTCTTCTTCTTCTTCTTCTTCTTCTTCTTCTTCTTCTTCTTCTTCTTCTTCTTCTTCTTCTTCTTCTTCTTCTTCTTCTTCTTCTTCTTCTTCTTCTTCTTCTTCTTCTTCTTCTTCTTCTTCTTCTTCTTCTTCTTCTTCTTCTTCTTCTTCTTCTTCTTCTTCTTCTTCTTCTTCTTCTTCTTCTTCTTCTTCTTCTTCTTCTTCTTCTTCTTCTTCTTCTTCTTCTTCTTCTTCTTCTTCTTCTTCTTCTTCTTCTTCTTCTTCTTCTTCTTCTTCTTCTTCTTCTTCTTCTTCTTCTTCTTCTTCTTCTTCTTCTTCTTCTTCTTCTTCTTCTTCTTCTTCTTCTTCTTCTTCTTCTTCTTCTTCTTCTTCTTCTTCTTCTTCTTCTTCTTCTTCTTCTTCTTCTTCTTCTTCTTCTTCTTCTTCTTCTTCTTCTTCTTCTTCTTCTTCTTCTTCTTCTTCTTCTTCTTCTTTCTTCTTCTTCTTCTTCTTCTTCTTCTTCTTCTTCTTCTTCTTCTTCTTCTTCTTCTTCTTCTTCTTCTTCTTCTTCTTCTTCTTCTTCTTCTTCTTCTTCTTCTTCTTCTTCTTCTTCTTCTTCTTCTTCTTCTTCTTCTTCTTCTTCTTCTTCTTCTTCTTCTTCTTCTTCTTCTTCTTCTTCTTCTTCTTCTTCTTCTTCTTCTTCTTCTTCTTCTTCTTCTTCTTCTTCTTCTTCTTCTTCTTCTTCTTCTTCTTCTTCTTCTTCTTCTTCTTCTTCTTCTTCTTCTTCTTCTTCTTCTTCTTCTTCTTCTTCTTCTTCTTCTTCTTCTTCTTCTTCTTCTTCTTCTTCTTCTTCTTCTTCTTCTTCTTCTTCTT
This sequence comes from Babylonia areolata, assembly GCF_041734735.1. Lineage (NCBI taxonomy): Eukaryota > Metazoa > Mollusca > Gastropoda > Neogastropoda > Buccinidae > Babylonia > Babylonia areolata. Next base: position 50,889,959 of record NC_134899.1, on the reverse strand, counting down.
CTTCTTCTTCTTCTTCTTCTTCTTCTTCTTCTTCTTCTTCTTCTTCTTCTTCTTCTTCTTCTTCTTCTTCTTCTTCTTCTTCTTCTTCTTCTTCTTCTTCTTCTTCTTCTTCTTCTTCTTCTTCTTCTTCTTCTTCTTCTTCTTCTTCTTCTTCTTCTTCTTCTTCTTCTTCTTCTTCTTCTCTTCTTCTTCTTCTTCTTCTTCTTCTTCTTCTTCTTCTTCTTCTTCTTCTTCTTCTTCTTCTTCTTCTTCTTCTTCTTCTTCTTCTTCTTCTTCTTCTTCTTCTTCTTCTTCTTCTTCTTCTTCTTCTTCTTCTTCTTCTTCTTCTTCTTCTTCTTCTTCTTCTTCTTCTTCTTCTTCTTCTTCTTCTTCTTCTTCTTCTTCTTCTTCTTCTTCTTCTTCTTCTTCTTCTTCTTCTTCTTCTTCTTCTTCTTCTTCTTCTTCTTCTTCTTCTTCTTCTTCTTCTTCTTCTTCTTCTTCTTCTTCTTCTTCTTCTTCTTCTTCTTCTTCTTCTTCTTCTTCTTCTTCTTCTTCTTCTTCTTCTTTTCTTCTTCTTCTTCTTCTTCTTCTTCTTCTTCTTTCTTTCTTTCTTTCTTTCTATCTTCTTCTTTTTTTCGTTTTTTGTTTGGAAAAAAAGACTTAAAAAGAAACGAAAGAAAGAGAGAAAGAAAGCGAAATTTCTCGAGGGGATGCTAATAAAGCAATTTGTAGACCTGTGACACACGACACAACATCTGCAAAGCCGTGAATTCTGGATGCCCATGGAGAAAGAAAGAAAGAGATAGAGAGAGAGAGGGGTGGGGGGTGGGGGGGGGGGGCGTGGGGGGACGAGGGGGGGCATGGAGGGCATGAGGCAGATGTGTGAGGAGAGCCCTCACGATTTACATTCAGCAGGTCTCTTAAATCAACACATAAAGTTTATGTGCTTGAAATGACAAGAAAATAGATAATATATGGATATATAGATAACTGAATAAACAAATGAATAAATAAATAAATA